>NC_083323.1:96857860-97160240 GCF_963455315.2 Globicephala melas | reverse complement strand
ACGGTGGACTGACCGCTACATAGCGTGCAAGTGGGCAGGTCAGGTCCCAGGGCAGCTCCCTCCCCACCCCCCGACCCGTGCAGAGCCCACCACCGCCTGCCCACTGCACCCCCAAGAAAGGAACAGCACACGTGTGTTCTCACGGGCCCCCAGCCGGCTCCGTTGACCCTACGGAACTACTACTCACGTCGACTGCATAAAAAAGCTTCTTTATTAAAATACTAATCTCCTTATACCTCTAGCTAGGTACCACAGACAGGAATTTCCAAAGCTCTCCTTATGGATTTCAATCTAAAAAATTCCCACGTTCCTTCCTTCCTTCCCAAGCATTTATTAAGCACTTACTGTATGCTGGATTAATGGAGAGACAAAGACAAACTAGATACTTCCCGCCCCCAACAAAGGAGCATATGGTCTGGAAGGGGTAACAAACTTATACCATTAAGCAGGGGCACAAACATAGTCGAGGTTACTAACGATAAAACAGCAGTATAGGGCTTCCCTGGTGGCGCAGTGGTTGAGAGTCCGCCTGCCGATGCCGGGGACGCGGGTTCGTGCCCCGGTCCGGGAAGATCCCACATGCCGCGGAGCGGCTGGGCCCATGAGCCATGGCCGCTGAGCCTGCGCGTCCAGAGCCTGTGCTCCGCAACGGGAGAGGCCACAACAGTGAAAGGCCTGCGTACCGCAAAAAAAAAATTTTTTTTAATTAAAAAAAATAGCAGTATATTTAAGTTCTATGCAAGCACAAAGGAGGGGCAATTCATTCCGTTTAAGGTCTGGGGGCATCTTAAGGGGAGACTGGGAGCCTTTACGCCGGAGGACCACCCATCCCTCCCCAGGGCCCTCTGGGAAGCTAGCTTGTGGCACCAAAACCAGGCAGCAAGCAGGCCAGCCAAGGATGCCAGCTGCTCCGACTCCCAGGGGACTGGGTCCCTGTCACCGGAGGGAACGCGGTCTTCCTGGGAGTTTATAACACCTATTCAAGAAATATCCTTGAGTTCCTTCCCGTGCAGACCATGGAAATACAATGATCCCACCCTGTTACCCTGACCTCATTTGCATCGACTAAGTCCCACCTAGTGTTTCTGAAAGTCTGGGTGTTATGCAACGGCATTCTTGACAGCAAGGGTGAAAGGTCCAAATTCGAGAAGAGGAGGCTCAAGGAGCGTGTGGGAGGGCACGCAACCACCCTGGGACGGACAGAGGGCAGGGGTGACGCAGTCACCACTGTGGGGAGGAGAAGGTGAAGGAAGAGAGGGAGGCCACCTAAAAAGAGTCAAAACACATTGTAACCAACTGAGCTCAGTACCCGGCATGTCTTAGACTGAGAAGGGTTTGGAAACATTGTAACCACCTGAGTTATAAACAACTGGACGAGGCACCATCTCCACCTGTGAGAATTATGCACAATTCATGTTACACGCTAATTATATGCCTTTTGCACCAGGCCCTCAGCTCAGAGGGTCCGTCCTGCTCACCACTGATCCTGTGCCTGGCGGAGAACAGATGCTAAATAAACATGAAGGAGTGACCTTCGGCTCTTTCGCCACATCGAACATGGAACAAAAGGAAGTGAGAGTTCGTGTAGCTCTACACTGAGAAGCCCGCCCCCCTCAAAGTGCGGATAAGCTTCCAACGAAGCATGTGCAGTTTCCTTGCTGAAGGAACTCCCTGGACGCAGTTGGCATCCACCAGCCTGGGCTACGGAGGCTGGGGACATCGGTCCCCCTCGCGGGTCACGGACGCTGTGGCTCGTCGCCGAGTGAGAGCTGCAGCAAGGTGTCCCCTGCACAAGGCCGTGCTCTCCAAGAACTAGGAGTACTGTCCAAACACCCGACATCTGTGAATTTCCGCAGTGCCTTTCTCCAAGGAATTCCACGCACTACAGACATGATCTCATTCATCCTCTCATTCCCTCCGAGGCAGGGAGGGGATCGGCATGATGACCTCTGTTAAACACGTGGGGGAGCAGGCACAGAGAAGGAGAGGAACTTTCCCAAAGCTACACAGCAAATACCGGCCTGCTGGAAAGGATCCTAGGAGGTCCGGCCTGATGTCCCACAACTGCTCCCTTTCCTGCCTTTGCCTTAATTCCACTGAGAGTTAAAAGCTTTAAGAAAATGCACATACTATGAGGACCGTTGTATTACGGTCGTGGATGTCCAGGAAAATCTGACGAGACCACTACAAAATAGTATTCATCAGCACACCAAGCCCGCTTCTTCCATGTTCCTACTTCAGTGATTAGGACCTTGTAGGGGAACAGAAATGAAGAACACGGAGAATAACAACAGTGGTAGAGAAGATGTCAAAATTCGACCCTGAACTGGGGCCTGTGCAATGGGCTGAGCCCTCAGTCCCCTCGGGGAGCAGGGAAGGCTCTGGAACGTGCAGTGCTCGGGAGTCAGCGAAGGGAAGGCAGCCTGGCCTGAAAGGGAGCCCAGGAGGCAAAAGCCAGCCGAGTGTGCGAAGGCGCCTGGCAAGGACGGTCCCTCACGACGAGACCAGCCACCTCTCTCTGTTTAACTGGGCGCTCCCTTAACGAGCCCAAAGCCCTGGCTACCACCGTCAACAAGGATTTGCTTCCAGGCAATCCTTAAAGTCCCAACTCCAGACAAAAGCTTGACTCCCGTCCTCCTGGTTGAGGGAGGTGTAAAGTCTTGACTAATCCCATCTGCACCTACTCAAGTCCTTGGGAAACTGGATATAACGGGTTGAGACCCAAGAGGTGAAAATCTCAGCTGCTTTACCCAAACCTGGGGACAGAGGCGCCCCAATTTATCCAGATTTGCCTATTACTCTGCCAACAGGTCAAAGCATCATAGGGTCTGGGTGGCACCGGGTTCATGCGCGGCTGGGGTTCTTCTATTCAGCCCTTCTGGTTCCTTCGCCTGTCACGAAACTGGGAGCGCCCTTCCCTCGTCATGCTTTTCATGTGGGGAGACCCCACATCTCCTGCCCGACGTATTTCAGATCATGAGCCACCAGCCTCCTCGTCCTGTTGTCCGACACAAAAAAATTAAAGTCTCCAGGGACCGAGGCTCCAAATTGTGATGTGAAATGGAGATGCAGGGAGGAAAGAGGAAGGGGGCAGCGAAGGCCACAGATGTATTGATGAGGAAGGTCACGTGATTAGTTTCGGAGGACTTGGGGAGGAAAGCAAACAGCAAGGTTATTTTTTTGTTGTTTTTGGCCATGCCGCACAGCATGTGGGATCTTAGTTCCCCGACCAGGGATCAAACCCGTGCCCCATGCATCGGAAGTGCAGAGTCTTAACCACTGGACCACCACGGAAGTCCATGACAGCAAGGTTATTCAAGGGCACATGGACTGCAAGGAAGCCAAGGTGGGAATCTCAAGAAGAAAGGCAGAAAGAAAATGGGTGCTATTGGCATCCAGGGCAAGGCAGCTGGAGGGGCTGCATGTCTGAGGGAGAATGATGCGGAGAGCAGAATCTTTGGCCTGATTTTGGAGAGAGGATGGGAGACGCTGGAGTTGACAGTTACAGATATGAAAGAGAAGGGGTCTATTCTGAGTAAAAAAGACACGGAGGTGAGAATTGGCGTCATTTCACTCCCTTCTTGGTGGGCCCCGGAACCTGGCACTCTAAAGGACGGCCTGGCCGCCCAGCTCCTCACCGGCTGTGACCGCCAGAGTCAGCACCCCGGCTCACCCACGGCGACCGAGGTTCTGCTCCTAAGCTCACCAGCTCTGGGTGACCCCCACGCCGGCCTCTTACATTCCCTCCAAACCCACCTGCTCCCCCCACCTCTGAGACATGCTCCCCTCCCATGCCAGTGTAACACACAGCAGGCGAAGTCTGACCCCTGCAGGGTACCCACGGCCATGCGCAGGTTGAAGGCAAATCGCCGTCATGCTGTGGGCTTTGTCTTCCTTGTGGCCTAGCTTAGGATATGACCTTGTTGAGTCATTACCCCAGTGTCTGGCACATAGTAAACGCTCAAGAAACTGTTGAACGTAGGCCTATTTTGCATTCTTCTTCCCTTCTTTGAGTCCTCGACTGGGAAATGATGTTTCCCAAGCAAGGCAGCTAAAATGTTGCTTGCTGTAAGATGCTGACATAAGACAGACTCCCCACGTGGGCAGTGTGTGTGTTTAGCTGTGACAAGTTTAAGTCTCAGGCCACTTACAGAAGCCAGCTCTCTGTGGACCCTGCACAACCAGACACAGCAGGGCAAAATCAAGTTTAAAATCACTCAAGCGGATTTTTGCTCAGAGAATCACTGGACCGGCTGGACCTAAGGATGGAGATGCTCCTTATCACAGGCACCCTCAACAGCACTACCTGATGGGGTGGATGGAGACGCTGAGGGCAAGGTGACAAGGACCTCAGACCTCTCTGGAACTGGACCCGAAGGCAGACCAAAACCCATGGCTTCGGAACTGCCCATTTCTGAGCCGCACTGTCTTCCCACTCACACGTCCCTTGAAATGACCAACTCTTTTAAAAAGAAGCCAAACAAGAGTGAGAGCTTGAAATCAGGGAATCCACAGTTGCTACTGACTTTGGATCTCCAGGAGGAAGAACGAGGCAGCCAAAGCTCTTGGCCAGATTCGTGTAAACATAATCTGGCCAGCCCTGTGGATTCCTGAAACTCTGCATCCTCCATGGGGTGAAATTCTCCTTTGCTCTGTGCCTCTTCTAGCTGTAGCTGGGGCATCAGACAAGTGACCCTGGGATGAGAGTTTCCAAAGAGTGGTTGCCGAGGTTCCTCCTGTCCCAGGGAGACTCTGAGCAGCCCAGAGATCACCTCGAGTCGTGGCATTGGTTGTGAGGACACACAGGCTGAGAGGGGAGGGGGCTGAATCCCACGGCTCCTACGTTGGGCAGGAAGGTCCCTTGCCCTGGACTTCAACTGGCTCGAAGGTTCAGGCAGAATCAGCACTTTTATTATACTGTCCTTGGAACAAGTTACCCCACCCTGGCCATAAAAACAAAGCTGGAAACCTAATGAAAATCAGAATTTTTTTTTTTTTTTTTTTTTTTGCCGTACGCGGGCCTCTCACTGCTGTGGCCTCTCCGGTTGCGGAGCACAGGCTCCGGACGCGCAGGCTCAGCGGCCATGGCTCACGGGCCCAGCCGCTCCGCGGCACGTGGGATCTTCCCGGACCAGGACACAAACCCGTGTCCCCTGCATCGGCAGGCGGACTCTCAACCACTGCGCCACCAGGGAAGCCCGAAAATCAGAAATTTGACCTAAAATTAATTTTAGAAGTTGAGATTGTGGAACAGCCAGCAGGCATTTACTGAACACCTATTATGCCACACGCCACTCCAGACGTGGAGCACAGGGCAGTGCCAGGCCCGACAGACCCTCCATCTTCAGGGAGCTGATGTATAGAGGGCACAGGCAGTAAACAAGGAGGTAAGAAATCAGTACACAAGGCCATTTCCAGTCCTGATGGATGCTGTGGGGAAAATCACGTGGCCTAAGGCAGGAGGCCCACTACAGCCAGGGCTAGGAAAGATCTCTCTGGGAGGGTGATGAGCTGAGAGCAGAATGGGAAGGGCAGGCAGCCCAAAGGGACAGTGCGAAAGAACCTTCCAGAAGAAGGAACAGGACGTCAAAGCCCTGGCTTGGATATGAGCTATTATATTTGAGGGATGGAAAAAAAAAAGAGTGAATGCAGCTCAAGAGTGATGAATAAGGTGAAAAGGGGGAGGGAGAGAGGGAGGTGGGGGCCAGGTCTTGTGGGTCTTACAGGCCTTGACAGGGAGGCCTCCAGGGGCTCTTACATGGGCGAGCAACACAGAGCTCACCCAGGTAACATGCAGAGACCAGATGACAAGGGAACGAGACCCCGGACAGAGCAAGTGGGTGGGTCCTGCAGGTGATTCAGGCAAGAAGTGATGGGGGGTTGGACTAGGTTGGCAGGGATGGGGAGGGTGACGGTGCTTACGTAAGGGATATATTGCAGTGGCAGAGCCAAAGGTACTTACGCTCTAGGGCACGAGGGAACAAAAAAGAATCAAGGAGGACTTGTAGGTTTTATCCTTTTTACTATATTTTTAATGTAAGGTACTCAAGGAACACACATGCTTAGTCAGAAGATGTGTAATCTAAGGCAGAACACTTATCTTCTTCAAGCCATAAGTTGTTAGCTGGTTGACATCAGGTTGGTAATTATCGCAATTCAAGGATGTATGTACAGACTCCTGAATTTATGGTGCCACTAGGGGTTCCCTTAAGCCCCTCCTCTGTGACACGGGCTCAAAGCTCCTAGGTTCAGGCCTGGGTTTAGGCCAAGATCAGGCTCAAATGATTGCATTAATCTAAGTCCAGGTCCTGGCAGTGGTTCACAGCACTGACGTGTAGGGTGCCGTGTTCCTGCCCTGAGTCTTACCGTGACCCGCCGGCATCCAGAGCTGGCCTGGTCCTGGAGGAAGATGGCAATGGCCTTGGTGGTCTGCAGGTGATGACAAGAGGCCATCCCCTGTGCCCCATCCCCAGACCAGAAGGTCCAGTCGCCCTGCATCATCATGTCTGCCAGCAACACGGCTGCAGTCAATGGCCACTTCCCCCCGGAGCCATTTTCCTCACCAGACCCTCTGGGACGCCGCTTTTCCTTGCTTCTCTTCCTATTTTACTCGCCACTCGCTGGTTTCTTTGGTTGGTCCTCACCATCTCAGTCTCCAAACTTTAGACAAGCCCAGGCTTCATTCTTGGGCATCTCTCTTCTCTAACTACACTCCTCCACTGGGTGAGCTCAAAGAATCTCACGGCTGGAGAATCATCGAAACGCTGATGACCCTCTAGCCCGATGCTCCCGGTGCCTCTCTTCACCACTACGTGGACGGGTGACAGCTGTCACCAGGTAACGCGCTCACCACTAAACACCTGATTTCCTCCTTGACCGACATTCTTCCAACTGTTTGGGCCCAAATCTTGGCGTTATCCTTGATTTCTTTCTTTCTGTCACACCTCACACTCACACCGTCAGCAAATACTGAGACGTGCCTTTGAAATACAGGCAAAAGATGAATACTTATCGCCGTCTCCATGGCTACTCGCCTAGCTCAGGCCACTGCTTTGTCCCCTTGGACCGCGCAGCGGCCACTGGCTTCCCTGCTCTGCCCTTGACCCCCCTAAAGCTAGTTTCCACAAAGCAACCAGGGTGAACATTCAAAAACGTTAGTCTGATCATGTCAGTCCTCACGCAGACTCTCAGGGAGACTCTTATCTCATTCAGAGTAAATCCACCATCCTCAAAGGTCTAGAGGACCTGATCCCAGCTGCCTCCCTGCCTCCACCTCCGGCCACGTCCTCTCTCAGGAACTCTCTGCGCCGGCCACACTGGCCTCCTTGCTGTTCCCCGAGCACAGCAGGCTTGATCCACGTCAGGACCTTGGCGCGGGCTGCCCTCTGCCTGGAACCCTGTCCCCTCCCCACCGCCTGCCTCGTCCCACCACTTGCAGTATTCCTGCTCAGTGATCTCTGTGCCCGAGAGGCCGCTGCTATGTGTCCTCGCCGTCTACCCCTCACTCTGCTCCGTCCTTCTTCACAGTGCATGTCGCTCCTCAACACGTGCTACACATATCTGCTTGCTCACGTACGGTCTGTCTCTCCCTACTTGACTGCAAACCCCTTGAGGGCAGGGATTCCGCCTCTTTTTTTCCATGGCTGCATCCCCAGAGCCCAGCTCTGTGCCTGGCAGAGAGCAGGGCCTCGATCACCGCACTTTCCTGATGTTGCCAAAAAGCAGGCACTGTCGCAACGTGCTTTCGTTTGGTGCTCTCGAGATACTCCAGGGTTGGTATTTTATTCCCTTCTTTATCAATGAGAAAGAGAGGATTATAAATCCCACAGTCCAATAAGACAAAGCCAGAGGGTGGCAGGTCTGGGACCTGAACCAGCTCCCTTTGATTCTAAAACCGTCTCCCCAATGAAAGAATGCACCCCACAGCCCTACCGTCCGCCGAGGCTTCCAGAATCTCTGTTTCAATTCCTTAGTGGAAGGCTTTACTCAAGAGGTAGAGGGACGGCCAGACAAGGAGACAGAGACAATGATACAGGGACAGAAGAAGGTGGTCAAGATCCAGTGTCCATGGAGCCTCTCAGGAAAGGATGAGCTGTCAGACCCACAAGCAGGTGGTGGGCCAGGCTTCCCAAGGCAATGCCAAGACCGCCAACTCGTCAGCGTCCCCTCACCCAGAGGTCACAGAGGGGCAAGTCTCAGGAAGCAGATTACGCCTTCGTATGCCATGAACTAGCGAAATCCCTTCCCCCCTTCCAGCCTCAGTTTCCCCATCTGTAAAGTGAAGGAAATGGCCTGACAGTGGCTCTAAAACGTAGCTACCGATGGGAGCCAACATGGAGAGGTGTGAAGGGTGTGGCTTTTAGCACTTTGCCCCGGGAGGGATTTGAATACTGGACATCTGCAGTGGGGCCGGGGACAGGTATTCTGAACACGAGTTTAAGGTCTGTATGGGAGGCGGCATCCTGGCCCCTGGGTCAGAGACTGTGAAATTCAATCCTGACTCCGCCCTGGCCGTGAGACCTTAAGACTTACTCTCTCTGTGGCCCACTTTCCTCGCCCGAGGAAGAGGGATAATACTAAACTCTACAAGGCCTGGTAGGAAGATTTAGTGTGTTGGTATCTGCATGGCACGGGGAACAGTGCCTGAGCGCTAGTTGGCTGCTACACACTTAAGTGCTACATTAAGTGTCTGAGGAACATGACCCAGCAGCCAGGCTGCTGCTGTGGACACCCTCTAATGGGTTTCTCTGTCCCACTGCTCCCTGGAAGAAAAAGGGACCGACCCTCATTATACTGTCGTCTTAGAGCAGAGAGAGCACACCAGGCACGGCTCCCGACTCACTGTTGAGTCAACCTCAATGGGAATCAGGCCCTTTTAACCATAGCTTCGATCAACATGTCAGATCAGGAGGGTTAGTGACCCCAACCAAATCGCCAAGTTGAAAAGAGTCTTAAGATCATTGGTCAGCATTCTTTTCAAGCACACATGGAACTCTTACACACACACACAAAAAATTAAAAACACAATCCGGGTCATAAAGCAGATCTCCAAAGCACCTCCCCCAAATCAATATCATACATGCCACATCCTCTAAACAAAATGCAAGTAAGTCAGAAATGGCCAAGACACCAGCTTCCCCACCTCCACATCAATGGAAATGCAAAACACACTCCTAAATAACTCATGGAATAAAGAATTCAAAATAGAATTTTAAAAATATGAGGGCAGGGCTTTGGGGTTGTTTTGTCCACTGATGAATCTACAGCACCTGGAACAGTGCCTGGCACAAAATAGTTATTGAATTAAGGAAAGAATGAATAAATGGAAAGTTAAAGGACACAAAGTATACATGCTCTTGTTAGCAAAGAAACAAGACCGGGAATTAGTGAGTTAAACATCCAACAACAACAAACAAGAGTTAGGGCTTCCCTGGTGGCGCAGTGGTTGAGAGTCCGCCTGCTGATGCAGGGGACACGGGTTCGTGTCCCAGTCCGGGAAGATCCCACATGCCGCGGAGCTGCTGGGCCCGTGAGCCATGGCCGCTGAGCCTGCGCGTCCAAGAACAAGAGTTAACCCAAAGAAAGAAAGAAGTAATAAATAATAGATGAGCAGGAAAAAATAAAACAGAAAACAAACAGTAGAATAGCATTCCATTTAAAATAGAAAGGTAAATAAAACCAAAATATTTTTAAGTCTAATAAAATAGATAAACATCTGACATACTGATCAGGTTTTTAAAAAGAAAGGTAACACACAATATTTGGAATCACAAAGGCAATATAATTGCAAATGCCACAAAGGTTAGTAACTTCAAAAGAAAATTCTATGAAGAATTTCATGCCAATAAATTTGAAAATACATACAAAATGGACATTTCCTAGGAAAATATAATTAAACAATGTGGAATCAAGAAGGAAATAAAAACCCGAATAGGACAAAACCGGTAAAAAAATATCTGAAATTAAAAATCTACCCAAAAAACCCCAGCAGTTGGCCCAGACACTGTTGAAGTGAGTTTTACCAGAGTTTGGAGAAACAAATAATCCTGCCCTTCTATAATGTACTGCAGAGAATAAAAAAGAAGGAACACTCCAAACTCACGACATCCAACTTTTACAACCTTGGCACCAAAAGCAGACACACAGTACAAGAAAGGAAAACTCTAGTCCAACCTCACTAATAGGTGCAAAACTCCTAAATAAAATACAAGCAAAGCAAATACTGCAATGTACTAAGTACATAATGAGTTAGTTTTTACCAGGAATGCACGTATGGTTTAAGAGCTCCGTTAATGAAGTTCAGTACATTTCAAAGGTTAATGCAGAAAAGCCACAGGATTATTTGAATTGATATAGAAAAAGCATTTGATAATTTAAATTACCCTAGCAAAACAGAAACAGATGGGAACTTCTTTTCATCTGCTAAAGGGTATCAACAAAAAACCACAGTGAATATCCTATCTATAGATAAACTATTAAAAGCATTCCATTGAAAATCAGGAATAAAATAAGGATACCCACTACTTAAACTTTTATTCAACACTGTACTAAACCCATGGCCATATAGCAGGATAAGAAAACAAATACAGTGTAAGAATTGGAAAGGGAAAACCCCCCAAATTGTCATTATTTGCAGAAGATGCGATTGTCTACACAGAAAATGTAAGGGGCCCTCCATTTGGGGAGGCAGTACACTCACTGTGGGGAATACCCCTTCCAAGAACAGAAAGTATACTAACGCTTGTTAAAATATATTAAACACTTTCTTCAAGCGTGCCTGAACTGGTGATGCAATAAGGAAAGAACCAGTTCTAGATAAATGTACCAGTCTCCCCATTCTAACTAAACAGGCAACGAACAAGTCAAAAAGTGTTAGGACTACATGAGAAATGGACAAATTCAGTCAATTTAACTGTCATTAAATTCCAAATATTTTCTCATTTCTTTTTTGACCCATGAGTTTTTCTGGAAGAAATTTTTTCAGTTTCAAATATGTGGGGGTAATTTTGGTAATCTTTAAAAATGTATTTCTGAAATCACTGCATTGTGGCCAGGAAATATGATTTTTATAATATAAATTCTGTAAAACATGTTCTGGCCTGCTTCCTGCTTGGTATACGGTCCATTTTCATAAACGTTTCACTACAGGGGAGACTTCAACATCTGTAATCGATAATGCAAGAAGACAAAACTCAGCAGATTACAGAGATTTTGAAAGTCACAGTCAGCAAACTTGATCTAATAAATTGATTTAAAAAAAAAAAACTGGGGCTTCCCTGGTGGCGCAGTGATTGAGAGTCCGCCTGCTGATGCAGGGGACACGGGTTGGTGCCCCGGTCCGGGAAGATCCCACATGCCGCGGAGCGGCTGGGCCCGTGAGCCATGGCCGCTGAGCCTGCGTGTCCGGAGCCTGTGCTCCGCAACGGGAGAGGCCACAGCGGTGAGAGGCCCGCGTACCGCAAAATACAAAAAAAAAGCAAACAAACGTACCACTGCTACATGAATACATACCAGATTCAGGTTTTACAAGTAAACTCTATCAGACAATCAAAACAAGGACAATATTCATCAAAGGATGCCATAAACACGGTAAAGAAAGAAAACAAGCCGCAGGCTGGGAGAAGATATTCGCAAAGTACACGACTAACAAGGCTAGTATCCATGATATATAAAGAATTCCTATAAATCAAGAGACACAATATTCAATAGAAAAATGAGCAACCTAAAAAACAAATAATTCACATGACAAATAAACAAAGGAAAGGATGTCCATTCTCATTAGTAACCCAGAAAGTGTAAACTAAAAACATCATGTTGGAAACCAAGAAAACTGGTCCCATCTTGTACATGCTCTACACAAAAGTAAATTCCAGTTAGTTCAAAGATTCATGTGGAAAAGAAACATCTTAACGCTTATAGGGAAAAAACACAGAATAGCTTTATGACCTTGTGGGGTAGAGAAGGATTTCTTAAACAAAACAGAAAGAGGCACACACATGCGCAAAATATACATTTGACTAAATTGAAATTTAAAGCTCTAATGAAACACCATTTCATAATTATCAACTGGCAAAAATTAACATCTGCTATCAGCAAGATCTGGTAGGGATGTATAAATTAGTAGGAGTATAAATTAGTTCAGTCATGTTAGAGAACAATTTGACTTTATCCTGTAAAGATGTGTGCCCTCTAAGAGCAAGTAATTCCATTCCTACGTAATTCTTATATGAATGCTCCTAAACGCACGTGTGAGAGGATTCATAACTGCATCGTTGGTAGCAAAAAATGAAGAATCAATCTCAACACCTTGAACAGGAAAATAGATAGGTGATGATGGGATGCTAATCTAAGGAATACGGTAATTCAGCTTCAGTGAATGCAGTCGAGCTACATACATGGAAGTGAATCTATCTAAGGACAATAGCAAACTAACAAGCAACAAGATAACATGCTCGGTATGATACCATTCAGACAAAGTTTGCAAATGGGCAAAAAAATACTGTGGAGTATTTGGGTGCATGTATGCTTTTACTGAGCACAAAGATATCCATGAAAATGGTCAAGGCAGAGTTCAGAATATTCGTAACCTCCAGGAAGAGAAGGAGCAGCAGTGTCAAAAGAAGGACTGCACATACCTACGCTTCACTTGTATCTGTAAGGACATTTTTTAAAAAAGATCTAAAGCAAATATGACAAAATGTCCTTTACCGCAAAACTGTGCCATGATGATACAGGTCTTCATTCGTTGATTCTTTAGGCTTCACTGTAACTTTAAAAGCAAAGTATTAGTTTCCTCTAACCCCTCAAAGCGGACAGTCCTCATTTAATGTTTCTGGCAATAGCCTTCTATTTGATCACTTCCAGAAGTGGGGAGCTCACTACAATGGGAGACTACTTATTCAGAAAGCCCAGGATCTAACCTGACAAGGATGCATCTATATTTGGAATTTTTCAGTCTTAGATCCAAAAGAGTCCAAAAGGTTGGAAAAAAAAAGGAGGGGGCTTCCCTGGTGGTGCAGTGGTTGGGAGTCCGCCTGCCGATGCAGGGGACACGGGTTCGTGCCCCGGTCCGGGAGGATCCCACATGCCGTGGAGCGGCTGGGCCCGTGAGCCATGGCCGCTGAGCCTGCGCGTCTGGAGCCTGTGCTCTGCAGCTCGAGAGGCCACAGCAGTGAGAGGCCCGCGTACCGCCAAAAAAATAAAATAAAAGGAGGGATTCATGGCATATAATACATTTGCGGAATTGCAATTAAGTATTTCAAAGCATTAGCTACTTGCCGGAATACATAAATGTCTGAGACCGCTCTCAACTCCTGCACTACCAAGACTGCCATCGACATCCATCACAATCTGTCTCCGCCCCCGGCCATGTGGCTTCTGCGACATCACCGACCAGTCACACCCAGCTCAGAAAGTCACACTCACCACGTACCGTGACAGCAGCTCTGTCTCTCCTTTCTATAATAGCACGGTTTTTAAATGGGCAGGCATAAAATAATGCTCTTTTTATAACAATCCTGTCCTTGGAAGCTTCTGGTATTTACAAAGTTCTTGAAAAAAAAAACAGCCTTGTACTGAACTGTGTGATGCAGCCAATTCTGCTGGTGGGCAGATTTGACTGTTAAAAAAGTTCTTCCCCAAGGAATCTGAAATCTGTCTTCCCTGAAACTTTTACCGCTTGGACCTGATCCTGCCCTTGGAAACCCCCCGAGTTTCTCCAGCAAGAATAAGTACAGGAATACGTGTGTGTGTGTGTGTGTGTGTGTGTGTGTGTGTGTGGGTGTGTGGGTGGGTGTGGGTGGGTGTGTGTGTGTGTGTGTGTGTGGGTGTGTGTGTGGGTGGGTGTGGGTGTGGGTGTGTGTGTGTGGGTGTGTGTGGGTGTGTGTGTGTGTGTGGGTGTGGGTGTGTGTGTGGGTGTGGGTGTGGGTGTGGGTGTGTGTGGGTGTGGGTGTGTGTGTGGGTGTGTGTGTGTGTGTGTGTGTGTGCGCGCGCGTGTGTGTGTGGGGGGGGGTGTGCGTGCGTGCGCGCGCACGCGTTATATCCATCCTATACGTATTTCTTATACATAATTTCAATGGTACCCCATGTGTTCTGTGCTTTTAGAGGAAACCTCTCCACTTCTGAGTCTGCCAAGATTCAGATATGAGGGAACCACAGGCAAAGAAACCTTAGATTATAACAAGCATTATTTGAAAACTACAGATATGAAGGTGGTTATGTTTTTAAAACTTACCTACTTAAAGTAATTGAGATTGGAGTATCAATGGCCTGTCATTTCTGGGAACGTCGTACCTTTGGTTAAGAAACGTAGTTTCACTCACAGATTGTTCAGCATTATGGCTTTTATATAGTTGGAATTCAACAAAGTTTCATTGAAAAAAATTACAACACTTTATTTTCTTAAAAGCTAGTGAGTTACGAGACCCGCTTAGTAGGCACGCGTGGCATATTTTATTGGGAATGGAGATTCTGAAGTGATATCTTCTTTTAGGGGGTGAACTCTGGGTGTGTGATATACAGAAGGTTATCTTACAAACAAGTGTAACTTTAATAGAGGGGAGAGCAAACACTGGCTAATGTCCTCTGCTCGTGGCAAGAGAGAAGGGAGGGGAAAAAAGGATAGAAAAATAAAAGGGAGGGCAGGGAGAAAAGAGAGTAAACTCAACCCACCGTACACAAACAGAGAAGATGCAAGGGTGCCGGAACTCCAACCCTCGGCTCCCCAGCCAAGAACCGCAGTGCGGGCCTCCCTCTCCACCCTCCGGGATCACGCAAGGGGAGGGCCAGGCAGAGCCCTCGGCCAGATGTGATCATCTATCAGAGCTGGTCCTCGGGGCGGTGTGTAACTCAAGGTCACTTCCTCGAACCCCAATTCACACACTAGTACATCTGTATAATCCATGCCTAAGACTGTATAAACAACTAGGAATACTTACAAATTCTGGCTCTATTGTTTCTGGCCACTCTGTGGCTTCCTAAATAGATATTAAAGGAATTCTCTAAAACCTATCGTAACTGTTGGTTTTTCCTCTTCAGTTCTGATGTTTTAGCTTCTCAAGTCCGGCCCTGAGCAGAGGTCTGTGTTTAATTTAAGACAGTCTCTGCTGTCCAGGCCCCAACTGCCTTGGACAGCTCCAGCTCCCTTTTTTCTACCCATTTAAGATGGCAAACCCCACGCAGCTCCCTCCAAAGCCAAGCGCTGCCACATCTAGGAGGTTCGCAAAGCCCTCTGGCTTGGGGAGGAGAGTCTTTGACTTCGACCAAGGGTTCAACCTGGTTCTAGATGCACATTGTGCCCCCTGCTTTCTGAGACTGAGTCAGGATCATGGAAAGATGGGGCGGCCCGGGGGTCAGGGATGCCGTCCTGCCCCGGCTCTCTGACTACCTGGCCATTCACAGGACCCTGGAGATAGTCTTGAACCTAACTTCCCGGTTCATAAAGCAATTCCATATGCATTACCTCATTTGTGCCCCACAAAAACTCTACCGACGGGACAAATATCATCACTTAAGTCTCTGGTTTAAAATCGTGCCCACCTCGCTCAGAAGGAAATCTGAGTCCCTGTCGTGGCCGGGGAGGCCCTACGTGATCCCATCTCTGGCCACTCCCCCGCTCTCTCGTTTGCCCTTTCTGTTCCTGTCACACTGGCCTCTTGACCTCTCCTTAAACACAACAAGAAGATTCCTGCCCCAGGGCCTTTGCACTTACTGCTTTCTCTGCCTGTAGGCTCTTTCCCCAGATAGCCATGCTGCTTGCTATCTTATTTCATGATGGTGTCTGCTCAGACATTACATGACCTGTCTACCTTCGTGAGAAATAATACCCTTCCCTCCACCTTCTTACTCTGTTTCGTAGCACCCACTACCCTCGGATACATAATATATGTATTTGTTCATCTCTGTCATTGTCTGCCTTTCTACTTCCAGAATGGAAGCTCCTTGAGAAGAGGCACTTTGCTTTGCTCAAGGCCGTGATCCCGTGGTCTAGAACAGTGCCCGGCACACAGTAAACAGTCAAAAAACTTTTATTTTTGAGTTAATGGTGTTATTGCCTATGTCACACGTGAGGAAAACATGAGTCAGAGAGGTTCAGTAAGTTGCCTGAGGACTTGGAGCTGGGAAGCACAAAACGCTCGGTCACCTCTGAAAGCTGGAAGGCTGGAGCTCTGTTCCCAATGCCTGCTCTTGCCAGCCAGGGGACCTTGGGAAAATGACTTGTCCTCTCTGGACCTTGAATTTTATTTAACAATCTATCTTTCCAAATTTGCCTAGCTTTACGATTTACAAAATTCATCTGGGTCTGTATCTTGTTTGATCTTGACAGTCACACCACCCTGTGCGTTAGAGAGGGTGGGTGTCAATCCCAGTAGTTCAGAGAAGCCAAGTGCCTCCCCAGGTGACCCAGTTAGGACATGGTGGAAGCAAGTCTCCTGGCCAGTTCGAGGCTCTGAAGTCCTCTCCAGACCTACTGAGTTGTCAGATCTTTCTCTTCTCCTAGAAGATGCTCAATTAACTTCCTGGCGCATCAGTCTGATGATCAGAAATCCGTGAGTCTTCAGGACTTATCTTTGAAACCTCTTCCAACACTTCCAGCCTTCCCAGAGTTCCACTGGTCTCTCCTCCCTCCGAATGACGGCGTATATGCAATTTACACTCTATTTGATTCTGGTAAACTGGTTTATGTTCATCACTTTCTAAATGATATATTCTAAATAATAAGATATTTATCGACAGAGAGGACATCCCAATTTCGTCCTCTTGCATGTGTCCAATGCCATCTGAATGTCAAATTTATATCTCTGGTCCAGACTTCACCTCTGAGCTCTGGATCCAGCCGCCTGAATGACTTCTCCACCTGGATGTTTTAGAAATACCTTGATTCTCTATGTCCAAAATTGAACTAGGATCTCTCTCCCAACTGTTTCTCCTCCAGCGTCCCCCATATTAGCGGGGGACCCCTAATCCCCACCTCCCAGCTGTTCAAACAAGACACCTATGTATGGTTTTTATCCTTTTCCCCCCAAAAATCTGACTTACCCGACCTGTTAAGTATCTTGAGTGGTATCTACACCTAATTCCTTGTCCTAGAAGATACTGTCAATACTGAGTAAAATCACGATATAAAGAGTTATTTCCTTGTTGAAAGTTTGTCTTCCCCACAGACTATAAGCTTCATGAAGGCGGACAGCACGTCTCTTACCCACTTTCGCACCCTCAGCTCCTAGCACTGTACCTGGCACACAGCAGGTGCTCAATAAGTAGTTACTGAATAAATGATTCCACAAAATGTCACCTGAGATCGTTTGCAAACCCCCTTTAGTTTGGCTTTTCCAAGAGTCTCCACTTGGGTATTAACTAACTGTATTGTCGCCCACGAAGGTTGCTGGTTGCTCCCAAAATCCATTCTCCTGTCTCACAATGTCAGAGCTCCCGGGTTTAGCTGGGTCCATGGATGTCCAGAATAAAAACCACACTCCCCAGCCTCCCTTCCCATTCAGAGGAGCCCCTGCCTGAGTTCCAGCTCATGGGAGACGAATGGAATTCACACGTGCAACTTCTGGGTCGTGCCTTTAAGAGGGAGGAGGGTGGGCTTCCCTGGTGGCGCAGTGGTTGAGAGTCCGCCTGCCGATGTAGGGGACGCGGGTTCGTGCCCCGGTCCGGGAAGATCCCACGTGCCGCGGAGCGGCTGGGCCCGTGAGCCATGGCCGCTGAGCCTGCGCGTCCGGAGCCTGTGCTCGGCAACGGGAGAGGCCACAGCAGTGAGAGGCCCGCGTACCGCAAAAAAAAGAGGGAGGAGGGTGCCCTTCCGGTCAGTGGTCCTCCTCCTCCTGAGTGTGTTCTTTTTCAAAATATTTTACATTTCAACTCTTTCTAAGTACTTAAACCTCCTCACTTTGACAACCAGAAAGAGATCAAGAGCTGGACCAGACTCAGGTCCCATTCAACCCAGCGTTTAGCAGCCAACCAGAAGCCTCCAGGGAAGCTGTGAGGGGGCCTGAAACACCTCCCAGCATCCTTGCCCATGAGGCTCACCCCAACTTTATTCACCTACATGGCTCTGCATTCATATACAACCTGGCCAATCCCTTCGAGAATCTCTTTACATTTTCTGCAAGCAACAACTTTTAGGGCAAATGAGTGAGTCCATTACCATCACCACTGTCCTCCTTCCCTGCCCGCTCTGTACTATCAGCGTGATCTGCCAGCGAGGAATTCTGGGGGCACCCAGACCTCAATCGAGGTGCCTTTGGCCGGTACCCAGAACTCATGCTCCAGACCAACTGTTCTGTAAGGACAGGAGACATCTTGGGTCAGAGGGTATATGGGTCATGGATGAAAGTGCAGAGGAGAAGGGATGGGGTAGGCTGAGGGTCCAGGGGATCCAGAACAGTGGTGGGAATTGGGGAAAACTGCAGAATGAGAGTGGGAATGGAGCCAGAGGGCAGGGCCTGGAACATCTCTTAGGTTGAGTGTGCTGAGCTGTGAATCTGGGGTTGAGGATTCCATGGTAGAGGAAGAATAATGGCCAGCAGATTGGTGCTGAGACAGTGAAAGAAGGAAGGTGTTGAGAAGGGGGCAGAAGCTGCAAGTGACATTCGTGTGATTATTAGTTTTCCTAGAGATGGGAAGACCTCCTTGAAAGCCCGAGACAACAGAGACTTTGATTCCGGGACGCCGGACCAGTGGGTAACGGGCGATTACGGTGGAGGGAGAGCCCAGGTCCTGTCGGCTGCAAGAGCTCCTCAGAGATGCTCACGGTGTCCTCCCTTCTGCAAAGAGAAGGCGGCCTGGTACTCAGGACCCTTCTCTGTCAGTGACAAAGGGCAGAGATGACCCATAACACTGAAGCCTTTTGTAAACAGTTTACCCGGCATTACGAATTAATCGATCCTCCCTTTTGCAAAAGAACAGTTTGATTGTATAGGTTCTTTCACATCAACAGCCTCATTAATGTGGGTTGGGACAGGAGACCTCAGAGAGAGAAGACAGTGATGAAACAGGAGCTAGACGTCTCTTGCCAAATTCTTTTCACATCCTTATGTGACCAAAGACAAAACCTTCTGAACCAGAGAAGCTTCATGTTTCCAAAGGATATGAGGTCGTCAAAAGACGGCTTTATCTATCCAGGCCTATGGAGAAGTTTACAGCACATAGTAGGGCCACTTTAATCATTTATAGACTGACTGGCAGGTGGGATTTTTGGACTCAAGGGGAAAATTCTAACCACAAACAGATAGAAAAAGACAGGAAGTTGGAAGTTATGTTCTTATCAATTCTGTTTAAAGAAAAACAAAACAAAAAACTGAGGCCCAGAGTTTAAAAGCTGTAGATCTCATAAATGCAGGGCACTTTAATTTACTAAGTCCCTAAAACCAGCTCTTCCCATGAAAGCCAAGCTCTCGTTTGAAAAACGGGGAATCCAGGCGACGCCCAGACATGCTCAGAAATGTTCAACTGCTCCTTTCAGCCATTTGGTAACTTACAAAATGTGCACATAATCATCATAGTCAAGACCATATACATTAGAATGTAGGTGAACGAGTTTGGGCTTCTCCCTGTGATTAGTAATATTCCAAGGCCTTCCTCTGGGTATTCCTTGAACTCGATTAGCCTAAAAATGTACCTCTAACCCAAACAAGACTTCGGAAACAGGTTCCTTGAGGTGGATGGGCTTCCCAGAGGTGATGTCCAGGTTTCTGCCTATAAACCTGCCTGTATCAGCTCAAGCTGAAGAAAGGGACCTACCAACAGCCTGTAGGTAGCTATTTCTTACTTTAATGAGAGGGTCATGTGAGATGCAGCCAGCCTAGAAGCCAAAGACACAAGGTCAAACAGAAGAGAAATCTCTGAGATTTCATCTTGAGAGACAGGAATATCCATGAAACTCCCTTCTTAAAGGGAATGTACCAGGTGTTACAGGGCTGTAGTAGATTGAATTGTGGCTCCCCAAACCATATATCCAAGTCCTGACCCCCAGAAACTGCAGATGTGACTCGACTTGGAAAAGGGTCTTTGCAGATGAAACTAAGTTGAGGATCTTGGGATGAGCTCATCCTAGATTTAGCGTGAGGGCCTAAATCTGATGACCAGTGCCCTTAGAGGAGACACACACAGGGAAGAAGGCCACGTGAAAACAGAGGCAGGGAGTGGAGTGATGTGGCCACAAGCCAAGGAATGCCTGGAGCCACCAGCACCTGGAAGAGGCGAGGAAGGATTCTCCCCCAGAGCCTTCAGAGGGAGTGTGGCCCTGCCAACACCTTAATTTGGACTTCTGGCCTCTTGAACCACAAGAGAATAAATTTCTGTTGTTTTAAGACCCCCCCCCCCAGGTTGCGGTAATTTGTGACAGCAGTCCTAGGATATGAATACAAGGGCCAACAGCTAAGTCTGCCCCGGGGGGTGAGAGATGGCTCCCGGTGGAGATGACTTTAATTCTGAGTTTTCTAGGATAAGAAGGAGTGAGCTGGATAAAAAGGGGGAAAGCGTATTCCAAGCAAAGAGACCTGCATGTACAAAGGCACTGGGGCATGACACAGCCAGATGCACCCAGAGAATTGTAAGTGGCTTGGCAACGCTTGGCAGAGAAGGTCATGTGGGAAGGTGGGAGATGAAGTTGGAGAGGTGGGTCATGTAGGACCTTGTGGGTAAAGCCAAGAGGCTTGAAGATAATCCCAAACACTCCACAGAGCATGAGAGGATTTTCAGCACGGGAGTGTCACAATCAGATCTGCATTCTGGACAGATCCCTCTGACACAGACGCAGAGAATGGGCTGGAAGGGAGCCTGATAAGAGGCGGGAGACCAGTTAGGGGGTCACTGACGTAGCCTAGGAAGATGGGCTGAGAGGATGAAGAGGAAGGGACAAACACAAGAGACATTCTGTGGGTGGCCCCTGACAGATGCGGGGCTCTCGGATATGCGGGGGGAGGGGAGGGCAAGGGAGCAATTGAGGGCGACTCCAAGGCTTCTGGTTGAGAGAGCTGAGTCTTCCAAAACTGGTGTCACTGACCAAGAGTAAAACACGTGCATTTATTCTTGTTTTACTCATTTTTTTTAACCCAAAGATACAGATATTAAATAAACTTTGGTATTTTAAGGTCTCTTGGGGTCTCAAAGCACTTTAAACATTTCCTTGCAGAAAGAAGACAGGCAAGGCACAGTTCCCATTTGGGGAAGCTCTGGCAGGTGGTAAAAGGGATGTTCAAACCCCGGGCCCTGCGTGCCAACATCATAACCAGCGTGGTGACGATGCACGAACTGAACAGCCGAGGGGGTTGGCACAAAGAGGGAAGGTTCACGGAGCTACTGCAAGAAGTATGGAAGACGACCCGCGGGGGCTCTGGGGGACCGGGAGCCTGGCTTGTTCACGGAACTGTTGTTACCACGTTCCCTGTGGCGTGACTCACACTGGCAGCCCGACCACCTTCCAGGTTTCAAGCTGCCGAACTCCTCAGCTGGATCTGAAACAAGGACAACTCAGGCTGAATCCTTCTTCCATCATCCAAGAAATAGGCTAAAAGAGCCTGGGGGCCGGGGTCCCCCGGCAACCCTTCTTATCAGGACTCAGTGGGCCCAGAGACACTCATCTCATTTTCCTGGGGACTCACCTCAGGCCCTCCTTCTGTCTGCCAGCTCCCAGCTTCTGCCAGAGCCAGGAGACTGGGGGAAAGATGCTCAAGCCAGAAGAAACAAGATCCCGTATCGGGATGTGGCCCAGGGCCTGCTGACTTTGAGGACCTCCCTGCTTCTCGTAGGCCCCCCGAAGTTCCGGCCCGTTCTCTTCACTCTCCCACGTAGCGGCTTATGTGCCACTCTACCGGATCACACCAGAGTGGCCTTGGGTGAGCAAAGGCTTAAAAAACAGAGTCACTTTGGCCAAATTCACACCAGTCCCCAGTCTCTGCTTACGTGTCCAAGGCTCTGAGTCCAAAGGAAGGTCAAGGAAGGTTCCACTTCCTGCTGGTCAAACGTGGATTAGACAAGGATGGAGAAGTCCGGGAGGCTGGGTCCGGGACCTCCCGCTGGAGCTAAGGCCACGGCAGGTTGGGCACCAGGCCCAAGAAACATCTGCCAACCCGAGGCTGACTGGCTGGGTGCTACCGCCAGCTTTGTTTTGGTACCTGGGCCTCCAGAGACCTGGAAATAGCTCCCAAACTCCATTTATGGAATAAAGGCTAAAAAACATGGAGATTATTTTACAATATGGGGTTAATAACATGGGGTCATTTTTTTTTTCTTTTTGGCCACGCTACACAGCTTGCAGGGTCTTAGTTCCCCGACTGGGGATTAAACCTGGGCCCTCGGCAGTGGAGGCTGGGAGCCCTAACCACTGGACCACCAGGGAAGTCCCAAGAATGGGGTTATACTATGGTGCTTGCTGTTATCCACGAGTGGTACCTACAGTCCTTCCTCCTCCCCATCCCTTTCCTTCCTCTTCTTCTGTTTTAATGAGATCTACTTATTTTAACTCTGAGTAAGAATTCACATTTTTTGAATTTCAAAGGTGCCCAGTTTAGGATCACAGCGTGAAGTAATAAGAAGCCACTATCCTAAACTACACATGATTGGAAAAGCAAAGACGGGGAAGACACCAAATGCACTCCACATCCAAAGAGCCCTCCTAGATCAGTTTAGGGGCTAATACTGCATTTCCGTGAGTCATCAAAAGGGTGTGAAGGTCCACCCTTAGTATTACAGGGAGATAAAGTGACTATCAGGGAGTTCCTAGTCAGAGGAAAAATGGCACTAAAGTAAAGAACATTGTATTAAAGTATGTATGAAGTGCTCTTCTGTGGATTAGTAATATTTTCCATAGGCCAACATTGTTTGTGTGTACATGTTGGAAAGCTGGAAGAAAAACAAATTGTCATCTCAACAACAAGAAATCCTCTCCCTTTCTCGGAAGTCAGAGTGACCCTCCTTGCCCTCTAGATTGCTTCCAGAAGTTTAAGCTATCACAAGCGGTTTCATGCTTTTTTGGTTGATGATTTACCAACCAGGACACATCTCCTCTTGGAGCTAAAACCGGAGCTCACGATTTGTCCCACTGATTTCCCTGCCAAAACTTGGCCTCAGTTCAACGGATGGAATATCTTCATTGGAGAAGCCACTCACGATCCATCCGCTGCCCCAGAATCATTTTTCCACATTAACGGTGGGGTCGGAAGATGTGAACAGTTCCAGAATTTGGTACAAGGAACCCACCGATTCCCGGGATGTGAGAAATGGCTCCCTGACCAGAACCGAACCCCGGAGCCTAAGAGAGTGGCCCACCTATGCGCCAGAACATCTGCTCTGCCCGCCACCCACACAAGAAGAACAAAGGCCTCCCGCTCTCCCAGAGGGGTACCCGATCGATGGAAGAGTCCCAGGATATGAATTAAGTGACCCGACCCGGCTTCATTTACAGTGAACGACGGAGCAGCAGCAAGACAGGCAATGACGGTGAAGCTGCCTCTATGGTCACGTGCAAGGGCTGCGTCCACATGGCTCCCTCACCGAGCCCAAAAACATGTGCAGTTAGGAAACCAGGAACTGAGTAAAGATCCTGAGCTTCCAGCAATGTCTCCTACTAATAGAACCCTCCTGAAATACCCGCAACGCTCCTCCGCCTGAAATAACAAGCACGAGTATGGTCACCATATGTTCAACCATAAGGTAAAGACTAAGAGAACTGGGATACATTCATACGACGTATTAATCCAAATAACCCAAGTTTCAGGGAAAAAAACTGTGTGTTCATCCTACGTTAACTACAGGGTAAGGAAAGGTTAAGAAAACTGTAATGCGTCCATATGATGAAATATTATGCAACCATTGAAAGGATGCTCAAGAATGGTATTTAATAAGATTGGGACTTGTTCTCAGACTGACAAAAATCATAATATAAAATTAAATATACAGGTGATTTTTCTCAACCATGTGACAATATACATTAAAAAGAGGGTTATAATAGGTTTTCTAGGAGATGAAAAATTGGATGAATTGTTTTTCTTCTTTATACTTCCCTTTTCAGAATTTCTACATTTAGCATACATTAGTTGTATATACTGAAAAAACAAAAGTTACTTAATTTGACCAAGCCATGGTTTGAGGGGGCTGGTGAGGAAGGCGCCCAAGGGGGAGGCGCTGAGCTGGAAGCCAGGCATCCCCAGAGTTTCTGTGCTGACTGCCGACCCCCCATCCTGACACTCCAAGTACTGGGGGTGGAAAAGTCCAGAGTGGTCCCTGACTCCACCCGGGGCCCTGAAAGTCCAAACTCTCTGGTTCCGAGCGAGATCTTTCATGACTCACTACAGGCCCCTGAGCTGGTCACTTCCCTTGAAATAATCCAGCTGGCAAAGAGCGTGGTGTTGGGAGGATTCATTCATTCATGTTCATAGAGAAGGTCTCTGAGATTCCTGGATGGGCGTCGCCCCACCCTAAGGAGTGAAAATATCTAGCTGAGGACATTTCCAGGGCAAACGTCCTGCTGCGAAGTCTCTAAACTCAATGCAGATGCCCAAGTTCAGCGTAAAAGTTACGGAAGTTGGCTGGTAGACTGTGCACCATTATAATAAAAATGAACTGGATGTCAACTGCACAGCCCCTCATCTGGCCTTCCTGGGGGACCATGAGGCTGGGTCCAACGGTCCCAGAATTGAGCAAACTCTGGGTCACTGATGAGCAGGACGGCTTGGCCCTGGGTGGGTATTAACCCTTCCAGGGCTATGTAGCTCCACCACAGGGATGTAAATGGTCGAAACATGCCATGGAAATCCTCAGTACAGGCCCACCAGCCCTAGACCAAGCGGAAGTAAAATCCTGATGCAGAAAATCCTGGATGTGGTATTGCCGGGACAACATGAGTATTGCTGACAAAAAGCAACAGAAGCTCCCAGACGAGGAATTGACTTTGGACAATCCGTGGATGAGGAATGACTGGTGGGAAGAGCTGTCCCTCTGCAAAGGCCAGCACTTGGTTCAGGCTGTGCTGCAGCCGGCTTCCAACACTGGGAAAGGACATGACCGCTGTGAGGACCAGTGGGGAGCTGCAGGGAGGCGCTGGGTATCCCCCAAGGCTCGGGATACTGCTCTACCTTTTCTCATCTCCCGCCAGTCAGAGGACAAGCCAGTGTTCATTTGTCAGAGGAAATGGAATGCCCGAGTAGGCCCAGAAGATGCGCAATTGCATTTCAGACGCTCTCCTCTGAACACACTTCAGGGATTTCAGCTGGAAGCCAAGATAACAGAAATAAGAAAGGCCCAAAGGGAGTGGGTTTGGGGCTTCTCCCTTCAAAGAAGTTTGTTTTACAGAGATTACAGGTATGGAAGGCCCATTGAGTCATGGATCACCTCCTTCCCTGTGTCACCCTGCTCCTAGCTCCCCCAATGTGAAGACGGTGTAAGGCATGTAAGGAAGTCAGCAGCCTCTGCTCACCGCTCCAATGAAAGGACCTACTTCTCGTTGCCTCTGGGTTGGCACCTCCACTGACCCCATTCCAGTGTACAGTTCACCTTGAACTCCAGATCTGGCCTGCTTGGGATAGCGGGATGTCATTCTCATAGCAGGTCGTAGCCTATGAATATTAAATACACCTAGTGATCTGATCTTAGATGTTTAAAAAAATAGAAATAGGGATCACTACGTTCTTGGGTGTATTACGTATTAAGTACAAACTATTAAGTAAGTGAACCCAACTCAAGAGAGGTAACCAGAGAAGTGGGGACTGGCATTAGCTTTGCTGTGGGCCTTGTACATAATCAAGGTCTCATTTGGGCTGCCCCATCTGAAATAACGTGGACATGCCTGTTTCCAGGAGGTTGGGAGAGGGAACGAAGTAACCACTGAAAGCATGGGGAATTCTCAGGGTGGGCAGAGGAGGAGGGAAAAGGTTAGCAACTATTCAGATTGCTCGTTCTAGTAATGCTGACATTTTGTCTTATTGAACAGATAAAAGCCAACATGTCCAAATGGCAATAACTTGGGAGAGAAAAAAAAAAATGCAGCGTGCTCCAGGTTCTGAAACATGTCCTTCAAAATGTGAGCAAACCTACCTCACTGACGCAGAGCAAAACCCAAACGCTGGCAAGCCTAAGGGAGAATTAAACAGACAAAAGGGTGCATTCAAGATGTGGGGCTTCCTGTGCAAATCAAACCACAGTGAGATACCGCCTCACATCTGCTGGAACGGCCACCACCTAGAAGACAAGCAGTAACAATTGCTGGCAAAGGTGCGGAGAAGAGGGAAGCCTTACGCGCTGTTGGTGCAGACACTGTAAAAAGCAATATAGAGGCTGCTCAAGAAATTACAAATAGACCTACCATCCGATGCAGCAACTCCACTCCTGGGTATATACCCACAGGGAATGAAAACAGGATCTCAAAGATATATATGCACCCCCATGTTCACTGACGCGTTCTTCACAACAGCCGAGATATGAAAACCACGTAAGTGCCCTTAAACAGATGAATGGATAAAGAGTATGTGAAGTCTACATAATATGTATATTATATACATCTACATCTAATGGAATATATATATATAGTGGAATATTATTCAGCCATGAAAAAGAAATACAGCCTGCCATTCGTGACAACACGGATGGACCTTCTGCATGTTATGCTAAGTGAGATAGTCAGACGAAGTTAGGTAAGTGCTACATGGTATCACTTATATGGGAAATCTGAAAAAGCCAAATTCATAAAAACCAAGTGTAAAATGGTGGTTAGCAGGGGATGGGGGTAGAGGGATAGGACAGATGCTGTTTAAGGGTACAAACTTGCAGCACACAGTTAATAAGCCCTAGAGATCTAATGCACAGTCCAGTGAGTATACACGACAATAGTGTATCATAACCATCAAACTTGCTAAGAGACTGGAACTTAATGATTCCAGCCACTGAAAACAAAGGATAATTTGGTAACATGACAGAGGTGCTAATTACTGCTACATATTACGATATACGTGTATCCAATTAACACGCTGCACACCTGAAGCTTACACAATGCTACATGTCAAATACATTACAACATAACTGAAAAGATATGGTGCTTCCTCAGTGACCCCCCAGGATGCAGGCAAGGGACTGAAGGTCCTTCAGTGGCTGAATAGGAGAACAAAAGGCACAGGAACAGCCCTAGGAAAGTTCAGAACAGGGGCAAACACGGGTGTAGAGTGTGTCCCCCCACTGATCGCCGATGCCTTCCCAAAATGGAGTCCCTCCAAACTCCTTAGACATCCCCAGATTCTGCTTTGGGGGTGACAAACCCAACAGAGTCATGGAGCAGACAGAGGGGTGGAACTGGAAGAAGAAGGCATGGGATTATGTCAGGGCTGTGACCAGTGCCAGTCCTAGCCTGCTTCCTCTCAGATCTGCCCGTTCCTCTAATTCATAATGTAGGAGCGGTGGTCCCTGAAGACACATTTCCCAGACTCCCTGGCCAACTGGCTTCCGGCCAGATTCAGTTCAGGGAGGTACTGGAGGGAGACTGGCAGGTGGACGGAAAGGAGAATCCAGAGTATTCCCCCTGTCTGTCCATCTGCTTCATGCCGTGACTGCACCTCCTCCATCCTTCCGGTGCCCGCTGTGGCCTGCCCTTCCCTGGCTGGCATCTCCTAGCACACAGCTTCGACCAGGGCTCCATTCCCACCAGGTGGCCCTGGCCCTGGGCTCTGGGGACACCATCTCCCGCCCTGGCTTCCCAGCCCCAGCCGCTACTGACCTCTGTGTTGCTTCACCACCCCTGTTCAGCTTGCTGGCAATCCTGACACCTTTTGAATTAACTTTCCCTGTATGAAATGCCCTCTGCTGAACTCCTGGGCTTCTGACTTTCTGGCTAGATCTTACCGGAAGCACTTTAGGACCTAGGATCCTGATACTGCGGGTGTCAGCCCCAAAGTTCCACGAGCCTTACCACAGAGTGGAGAGATCCAACTTCCAACTGGCAGCCTCTGGATCGCTTTGCCTGAAGACTGTTTTGGCGGCCTGAGCCTTTTCTGCTCACGTGCATGTTCAAAGCAGGCCAGAAGTGCAGGGGAATTCACACACACACACACCCCACTTGGAGCCTCCCTCAGTGGTGACTGGTGGAACTAGCGTACACCCAGCTTCTCACCCCTCAGGCAGTAGAACTGTGACGTGCATGTTCTAGGTCAGCTCCCAGAATTTCTCAGGGAAATGATGAGCCAGCTGCCCACACCGGTAACATGACTGACGACGTGCCCTTTGTTCTCAGCCTTCTCCTCTCCGGCACTGTCCCGCTCCACTGCCGGGCTTTCCCCCTCCCGCATCAATTTTGCACGTGCATCACTGACTCAGGATCTGCAACTGAAGCAACCTAAAGTAAGGACCTTTTTTTCTTTTCTTCCTAGTTCCTTATTCTTCGTGAAAGTTAAGAAAGCAATGTCTACAAGAACATTGCGTCCACTGGGTGATGGGGCAGGTGCTGTGCAGACACCCTTGCTCGCCAGCGGGAGCCTGTCTGCCAGGCCTCAGTGGTTTACGGAGACGGAGGCCCTGCGACCTCATAGCTCAGGAGATCAGTGCTGAAAGGGCACAGTCTGGGAGCCTCTCCGTCCACAGAAGAGCCATCCCACCTGTTTTCTTTGAAAGCGCCTTTCTGGACACCATGTCAAAGACTCACACGGAGTCAGAACACCGTTTGACCCTGGAGGAATTTTTTAAACCAACACTTTGAGTTTTCTGGCACATGAAGGGCAAGAGAGCAAAGGACCCTGACAGGCTCGTGTGTGCTTCATTGAATTCTAGGGACATGAAATAATGACCTTGGCCCGGGCAGCAAAAGACAGATTTAATTTACGCGCTTCAGGCCGTATATGGAAAAATCATTTAGACGAAAAAAGAGAAGTCCGAACTGCGAGTCAATCGTGGCAAACATCACACATCCCAATGCTATGTGCTGGCCTCCGTGAGCCACTTGGTTCTTCCAACACTCCCCATCCTTGCACATATTTGGGCCTTGTGTTTTCCATGAGGGTCTGGTCTGAAATACCATGGTGACTTTGCCCAGCCTTAGCTCGGAGGCAGACCCGCTGCTCCGCCCGGCCCCCCACCGTCCCACCGCACTCTCATTTCCCAGGCTGCCCGTCTGTCCCCAGCTTCTCCTCCATAACCCAGGCCTTGGGACTCTCCTTATTTGTAACGTCTTAATATAGACGCAGGCCAGCAGAAATGTACACACTGAGCACAGGAGAAGGTCTTATTTTAGCCGGGACTTCTGCTGCTGAGAATGGGCTGTCAGCTGAAGAGGGCCAGAGCCCCCGGGCCCCCGCCATCTGATGGCCCGGGCCACCTGCGAAGCGTCTCCTTGGAACAGATAATTCACAGGCTCCACAAAGGGAGATGTTTATGGGCACGTTCCACGCTCCTCTGGCATCCTTCTCTGTGAAGCCGGAGCCACCCGGAGATTGTAAGTCAAGCAAAGTCTTCCGGATAAGGAGTTGTCGGGTCTATTTTTAAATCTCATGGATTTTAAAGGATGTCCATAATCAGAACCGTCAGTCCCCTCCTAACACACATACACACACACACACACGTATACACACACAGGCAGAGAGAAAGAGAGAGAAATAGTCAGAGATAGAGGGAGAAGATGCTGGGGCAGATCCCCTCCGAGGCCCACGAGAGGGGCGGGTGAGAAGCCCAGGAGCCAGTGTGCAAGGAGCTGGCCCACCCGCACTTCCTCTGCACACACTTTGCCACAGTGTTGCCCCCAAGTAAATTTCTGCTTCTTTGAAACTCTCTATGTATCTTTTTAAACTTCTCTGCCCTTGGCGTCTCCTTCACTCTTAAGCCTCTATGGACAGAAAGCTTTTACCCAGCAGGAGTCCCCAAACGTTTTCAGTTCCCTGTACCCTTAACAGCTCCGTCATGTTTGCACAATTGCCCTCGGCTGCAAAAAAAAAAAAAAGACTTAAAGGTTCCACTTAGGGAGGAGTTAAGTCCAAATAACTTAATAAGTATTCATGCCCAGATAGCCTAGTAGCCATTTAGGAAAAAATACACAGAAATTGAAAGAAAAACTGATCTTTTATTTCATTCTTCACCCTAATTCCTCACTAAAAGGATGTGTCCACTTGCAGGACACGATCCGGCTCCTACCTCCCGGGAATCCCTTTGGACCTGACATTTGCATCCTCTGTTTCACAATAACTTTGTGCAGAAGCTGTGCTGCTGCCACAGGAAACTTGGCTTCTCTAAGACGCGGTGATGCTGGTGGGCATGTCTTGCGTTTTAACGCTGACCCTGCTGGGGTAGCGGCTCCTGCAGTGTCTGACAGATGCCAAGTACCGCTGGACTGCCCTCAAAGGTGTTTAAAAACACCATGACTTTTGTGAGTTCCCTGTGGCATGCTGGGGTGCCCTGGGGGGGCAAAGTTTGGGAAACAGTCTTCCTCACTTAAGAAACTTCCTTGACATAATGAGACCATTTGTTCATGGCTCTCTCCTGAATGTGCGTGTGTGTGTGTGTGTGTGTGTGTGTAAAGAAACCCATAACCAAAGCAAACACAGGTTCATACAAGAATAAAAGTGCATAAGGAAAGGTCTGGAAAGATACAAGCCAAGCTGCTAACTGGAGCTCTCTCTAGGGGGACACTTAACACTGGGAGAGATGCAGTCCAGGGAGGCTTGTGTTTTATCTGTAACGTGGGATTTCTCTTGAGAAGAATGTTCTCATGTATAATTTATATGGTGATAAGTAAAACCCCTGCAATGCTAACGTGCCCACACACCAACTCAGCCTTCAACCCCGCTTCTGCCAGTGCTAGATTCCATGCAGAGGCTCCTTCTTAGGAAACTTCCATCCTTCCTCACTTCCTTCCACACTGATTCCCGGGGTGGCAGCCAGCGTCCCTGGGGGCTTCCCGGGGACTCTGCTTGCTCCACTCCCAGCTCGTTTGCTGCTGTGGCAGAGATGCCTCTGTCCCTTGGCCGGTCCGGAGCTGTTGCCCGGAGGCAACTGGCAAGGTCCACACATCCCCGCCTGCCTGGGGCCGGACCCCCCCCCCCCCGCAGTGAGAGAGAGGGAGGCCGAGCCCTGAAATTCCCAATTCAAGTCCTCAGCTCCTCCTAAGACGATGCCCCCATTTTGCAGTCAAACGGGTGACTCACCAGTCCCCGGCCATGTCCACTTCCCTGCTCCTTGGTTCACTGACCCATTTCCCTGGGTGAGGATGCCCCGGGGAGGGGTAGGGGGGAACCATGGGTGCGAAGGGGGGGTACTCCCTGAGAGATGGCAGAATGAGAGCTGGAGAGACAGACAGACAGAAACGGAGGAGCCAGAACTGGAAACAATGAATAAAAATTAATAATCAATAAACAAATCAATAAAATTAAATTACATTAATAAAAAAGGAAGTACATAAAATTGCTGGGGGCGGCCTTCGATAGCAGGTCTACTTCGTAAGCTGTGCTCCACCCAGGGAGCTACACTGTACAGAGTGACCTGTTTCGCTGTCCCTCTTAGCAAACATGAGAAGTTCGGGGTAAACGGCGTCAATGGCAGGGTTTCAGAGCTGACCAGGCCTCGGTCAGTGCTTGCCCATCCAGGGGCTGGTCTGAGAGCCCCGGGCCCAGCTCCTCTGGCTGCCCTTTGGCCTCCTTCCCACCGGTTATTCCGTCAGCTCCCGAGGCCTGTGGGTGAGGATGGAGACCCAGACCGGCCCCAAGGTGCAGAGCTCAGCCTTCACGCTGAGAGCCCACGGAACAGCAGAGAACGAACAGGAGGAGAGGCCGTGGGCTCTGATGCAAATCAACGTTTCCAGAAACGGGCCCAGAGTCCAGCTTTCCCGCAGCTCCTCGCTATGTGATGCTCCACCCAATTAAGTCCCTTTCTGTTCCCAGGTTTCCCTTTGCCATCGAGGAACCTTCTTCATCCCTAAGAAGAGTCTTAGAGAACTATGGAGAATCATTATTTCTTTTTTTTTTTGACCCTCTAATGGTCATTAGGTGTCGAGTGCCTCCAAAGGAGGGCCGCAGGGAACTCTGTTCCACAGGACATTCTGAAAAACGCCCCTCGGTCCCCCAGACGGGAACCCTGAGCCCTGCTCCCCAGCTGTGACAGCCCCCCGCCTCCTCCTGCTGTCGTCCAGCCTCCCAGCAAAGGCCCTCAACGATGCCTAATGCATTCCACATGTCCGTTTGGCATGTGTCGTAAACGCTTCAATACTTTCACTTTAGATGACTTTTGTTTGGAGATAATTGTCCCCAGGGCGGTGCGCAGAGCAGTGAGTCAACACCCGTCCATCCACGGCCTCCTCTTGGCGACGGCTCCCCATAAAACGTTCACTAAACGCAGCATTGCAGGCAGCTCCAGGCCCGCCCTGGATAAACGGCAAGTCCCGGGAGGACTAGTTCAGTGGGATTTCGTTTTACAGTCCCTTTAGTGACAGGTTTTGTAGAAGACTCTCTCAGGACCCACCAGTGCCATCTCCCAGCTTGTCACGTGCTCCCTGCTCCTTGACACAAAACTACGGTTGCCCTCCTCACTGAAGCCTTCAGGTATCTGAGCCCACCTGTGTCACACACACACACACACACACACACACAGAGGACACCCACCCCACTCACATGAACGTCCTCAACAGCCCGGGACCGGTCAGAGTCCCTGACCATTCATGTGTCCCTTCCTCGTGCCAGTGGGCAGCATTCTTGTGCTTTCTGCCACATTTTTATCCTCCAACAACCTCTCAGCTCCCCAGTGGGAGGACCTGGCGTAAGTGATCGATCAGTGGCTAGCAGGTCCCAAAGTGATGCTGACTCATGACTGGACCTTTGTGCCAGTCCTTTGCCACTGCCCCTTGGAGCTCCGCCCCGCTGTTCCTTTCCTCTGCCAGGTGCTGAAGCCTAAAAACCGTATTTCCCGGAGTGATTCATCAACTGACTTGTGGTTAGATTTGGCCAACGGGGGGCACTGGCGTTCGACTCAAAGGCAGGAGGCGGAAATTCAGGGTGTTTCTCCTCCACCCCCTCTACCTGCTTCAGACGGCATCTCCAGAAGGAGCTGCACCTCCTGCAGGGCACCGGCACCCACCGGGTTCTGGTGATACCACCTCGCTCCTGGTCCTTCCTAAGAGTGGGAGCGGCCCCCGCCTGATGCTAAGCTTGGCTTCGCCTCACCAGCCTGTCTGCCTTGATTTCCCCAATCCTAACAGCTTTATAATTAGTTCCTCAGATTCTTTTACCTCTTTTGAACTCTGGGGCAGGAGCTCTGTTTTCTGATGACATCCTCACTGGCACGAATTATATTAAAGGAAAGGATTTATGTCTGGGATGAGAAGGGTCAGAGGGGTGAGAGGCAGAGATCAGGACCGCCCCCCAATCCCACCAGCCACAGCACCTTGCCAGCTGTTGCCAACTCAGAGCTTTCTCATCTTGTATGGACAGAGAAAAATCTTGCCCTGGAGGGAAACTTGAGGAAAACTGCAAATCTGTCCAGGATAAACTATTCCAGAAAAGATTCCAACTAATCCAGGAGAAAAATAAATAAATAAGTGAAACCAGCCTATTCTCTTATTAGACGTTCCAGCTCCATATTCTTCCTCGGAAACACAATATATCTCCGTGTTTATCGTCCCCAAGGCTCCCTACTGCCTGTTGAACCTATTGCTGGAAACTGAGCTAATTCTACTCACTGGTGTCCTTGGTGGAAATACAGCGTCAGCCCACCACAGTTTACACAAAACCACTAAAGAAAATGTAGGGTCGCTGGTTGTCTCGTACCCTTCTTTCCAACAAATACCACGTTCCTTCCTGCCTTTAGAATAAGGAAGAGAACCATCCCATGATTCTTCACAGGTGTCTGAGGATCTGTTGAGGGGCAAAGGCTCTAAACGCAGAGAAGCATAGAGATCATGATCACTGTTCTTGAGTCAGGCCGTCTGGCCACATACAAGCACTGAGCAAGTTCCTTCTTTCTAGATAAATAAGCCTCAGTTTCCTCACATATAAAATTGGAATAATAATGGTTTTGAGACTTAAATGAAATAAAACCTGTAAAGACCCACACAGAGTGAGCACTCCATAAATATTACTTCTAACCTCACTATTTTACTAACCTCTCTGTGCCCACACCCTTGAAAATCATAACAGTAGATATTAAAATGGCCAAATTACCACCACCAAAATAAATAAGAGACTGCCTGTCCCCCGAAGTTATGGGCTAATGACCAACATGATTCTTTCACATCAGCAAAGAAAAGTACCGACTCTCAGAACTGCAGAGGCTACAATCCAATCTCCCCACGTGACAGCTGAAACAGGAGAGACCTGAGATGGGCTTGGCCACCTGGTGTTATGACGTGAATTCTCCTTAGGGGAGCCTTACAGAGAGAGTTAAAGAGCGATAGGTCGCAGCTAGCTAACATCATAATTAATGGTGAAAGGCTAAGACCAAGAACAAGACAAAGAAGTCAATTCTCAACACTTCTATTCAACATTGTACAAGAGATTCTAGTCAGGGCACCTGGGAAGAAAAGGGGGAAGGGGCGGAGGATGGAGAGAGAGAGAGAGAAATGCAACCAGGCTGGGAAACGAAGAAGTGAAACTATCTCTCTTCAAGATGACGTGATCTCATAAATAGAAAAAACCCTAAAGAATCCACTAAAGACTACCAAAATTAATAAATGAGTCCAGCAAAGCTGTGGGATATAAAATCAACACACAAAAATCAACTATATTTCTATACACTAGCAATGAACAATCCAAAAGTGGAATTAAGAAAATTATATTTGCAATCCCACGGAAAAGAATAAAACAATTATGAGCAAATTTAACAAAAGATGTGCAAGACCTGTACTCTGAAACTATACAACATTTTTGAAAGAAATTAAAGAAGATCTAAAGAAATGGAAAGATACAACATGTTCATAGATTAGAAGACTTACCACTGTTACGAAGGTGCTACTGCCTGAATTAATCTACAGGCTCAGCTCAATCCCTATCAACAATTCCATCTTGCTTTGTTTGCAGAAATTGACAAGCTGGTCATAAAATTCATATGGAAATGCGAGACACCCAGAATTGTCAAAACAATTTTGGAAAAGACGCACAAATTCAGTCACATTCCAATTTCAAAACTTACTACACAGGTGCAGTAATTAATCAAGACAATGTGGTATTGGCCAGACATATAGATTAATGGAATAGAATTGAGTGCCCAGAAATGAACTCTTACATTTATGGTGAATTGATTTTTGATGAGGCTGACAGGATAATTCAGTGGAGAAAATAATCTTTTCAACAAATGGGGCTGGAAAAACTAAATATTCAGACAAAAGATGAATTTGGACCTCTTACTTATATCATACACAAAAATTAACTCAAATGGATCATAGACCTAAATGTAAGAGCTAACATGGTAAAATTCTTAGAAGAAACCCTGACAGTATATCTCTATGACACTGGATTAAGCAGTGGTTTCTTAGATATGACACAAAAGCACAAATGACAACAGGAAAAACATATAAATTGAACTATATCAAAAAACTTTTGTGGGGGCTTCCCTGGTGGCGCAGTGGTTGAGAGTCCGCCTGCCGATGAGGGGGACGCAGGTTCGTACCCCGGTGCGGGAGGATCCCACATGCGCGCGGAGCGGCTGGGCCCGTGAGCCATGGCCGCTGAGCCTGCGCGTCCGGAGCCTGTGCTCCGCAACGGGAGAGGCCACAACAGTGAGAGGCCCGCGTAACCGCAAAAAAAAACCCAAAAAAAACAACTTTTGTGCAGCAAGCTGTATCATCAATTAAATTTTAAAAATCCACAGAATGGGAAAAAATATTTGTAAATTGTATTATCTGATAAGAGACTGGTGTTCAGATTATGTAAATAACTCTTCATACAGTAATGAAAAGACAATTAACCCACCTTTAAACATGAGCAAAGGATTTGAATAGACATTTTTCCAAAGAAGCCATAAAATCTGCCAATAAGCACGCGAAAGGATGTTCAACATCCTTTAGGGAAATGCTAATTCAAACCCCAATGAAATACCGCTGCACGCAACTAGAATGGATAAAATAAAAAAGACAGATAACAAGCGTTGGTGAGGATGTGGAGAAATTAAGAGCCCTCATGCAGTGCTGGTTGGCATGCAAAATGGTGAAGCCCCTTTGAAAAATATTACAGCAGTCCTTCAAAATGTTAAACACAGAGTTTCCGTATGACCCAGTAATTCTACTCTTCTGTATATTTCCAAAAGATGTGAAAACGTACATGCACCCAAAACCTGGTACACAAATGTTCATAGCAGCATTGTTCATAATAGCCGAAAAGTGAAAGGCATCCAACTGTCCATCAACTGATGAATGTACAAATAAAACTGGGTGTATCCAAAATATGCAATATTATTTGGCAATAAAAAAGAATGAAGATCAGACAGAGCTACAACATGGATGAATCATGAAAACATTCTGCTAAGTGAAAGAGGAGAAATACGACATTTTGCATGATTTCATTTACATGGAAGTCCAGAAGAGGCAAACCTATTGAAACAGAACGTATTAATAGATTACTTGCCTCCCAGGGTATAGAGTTTCTTTCTAAGATGATAAAAAATATTTTAAACTTAAATTGTGGGAATGACAGCACAAAACTGTGAATATACTAAAAACCATCGAATTGTATCATTTAAATGGGTGAATGTTATGGTCTGAGAATTAAATCACTTACAAAGAAGTTTTATAAAATGAACTTGATGGGCTTCCCTGGTGGCGCAGTGGTTGAGAGTCCACCTGCCGATGCAGGGGACACGGGTTCGTGCCCCGGTCCGGGAAGATCCCACATGCCGCAGAGCGGCTGGGCCCGTGAGCCATGGCCGCTGAGCCCGCGCGTCCGGAGCCTGTGCTCCACAACGGGAGAGGCCATAACAGTGAGAGGCCCGCGTACCGCAAAAAACATTAAAAAATTAAAAAAAATAAGTAAATAAAAAAAAATAACATGAACTTGATACCTTTAAAAGAAGTTTTTTGATAAGCAATGGGCCTTGGGGATGAGGTGGAGCTGCGTATGACTGCTGGCTCTCCCACCACTAGCTATGTGGTCTTTGGTAATTTTCTCTACCATCTGGGCCTCGATAAATGGTAGCTTTTATCATTCAAGAGGAAGGAATATAAAGAGAGATGGGACATGAAGCCTCAGGGTTACAAAGAAGGCAGAACCAAAGTGAGCCTCTGGGATGAAGGAAGCACATCCAAGACTATCATCTAGACTTTGATTCTTGGTCCTTGTCTGTTTCCCAGAAGAATGTGTCTTTCCTAAATATCCCACCCTAGAGCCCTGTCTTGCCATGGGCGTTGACCTCAACCCTTGCAGTAGGCAAGAGAAGCATCCCTCCCATCAGACAGCAACATGTGCTCCTCCCTTCATCTCTCACCCTTGGCTAGACGTACAGCAAGAACAGAAGCATTTCCAGTATTAACAGAATGGAGGGAACACAAGAAGGACGCTGACAATCAAATTCCAGGCCATTTTTATCTCACGCTGCTCATTTGGGAAGGTCATTTTCCCCCCAGTGCCTATAAGGCGTTAGATGCTTTGAGCTTTACATTCTCAACAGTGTAATGAAAATAGATGTTGAATGCTAACACGTAAACATATGTACCATTCAGAATGCATTCAGATGTTTTTCAGTTATTCATGGTCCCTGAAAGTTATCTGACCTATCGTGCATATAATATATCCAAGCAGTGTTTATATCAGAACCACAGCCTCAGTGTACGCAATTCCAGCTCCTCGGCATTCCCGTCTATGGAATGAAAATTAACTGAGGCAGCGGTCATTAAAAGTTACATGTGATTTCCATAAAATTATCCATTGTATATTGCCCTGGGGTGGAGAAAGAAGGTTGCATAGGATTGCCAAACCCGACAGGACACAATATGTTTGCTTTCTGATGAGGGTGATGGTGATGATTACTCTTTCCTAAGAATGAATTCATTTTTTTCCCCAAATAACTGGCGGTCTTGGACTTACTTTTTTCTAGGGAAATAATAACTTAGACAGCCACCCCCTTTCTCTTCGAAGTCCTGCTTTCTTAAAGGAAAAAAAAAAGACAGACAGAAAGAAAGAGAGACAGCTAGTATTCTGGGCTTAAAAACACCACATTCTCCGTATTGGTGCTTGAATAAATTTGCATGTTAACGTGAATGGCTCCAACTTAAAGAATGTAAAATTAAATGAAATTTTAATTCGAATCCAAGATGGAGAAAAGACACGTGTAAAAACAACAGATTGTCGATCTCGTTGAATTTTTTCAGGAACCAGATTAGGAAAGACATCAACACACACACACACACTGTTGGTTTCAAAAAAGGGTGGCACTCAGAGGAGACCGGCGGTGCCAAAGAGGAGCCCCCCACCTCACAGGCACTGCGAGTATTTACAGATCACAGCACAGACCCTGAAGCTCTGTTTCCATGTCTGAATGCCACCGTAAAACTCAGAAATACGACGCACGATCACCTCTGCACTTTGGAGGCCCAGCCAGAGAGAATGAAATGTGAGGGAGAGTGTATGAGCAGCTCAGGCACATACAGGCATGGCCTCTGCCGGCCCTAAGGGCCACTTCTCGATGTATCCTTGCATAGCGGTTAGATGCTCAGACTGTCAGAGACTCACCTGGGTTGGAATCCCAGATCCACCCACCATTCACTGTCTGGGTGACCTCTGGCCAACGACTTAGGCTGTGGACATACCTTTCTTCATTAGTTTTCATTTACAGAAAAATTGCTGCAGCCTCATCAATTTATTTCGAGAGTAAAATGATACAACGCGCTGAGAACGGTGCCTGGCCCGCAGCAAGGACGGAATCAAGGTTCGCTGTCATTGCGCTGGTTGGTCTGGCGGTAGTTGCTACTGCTATTCGACGTGTAGGTGACAAGGGTCCAGAGGACCCAGGTCTGAAACGGTTTCTTTCTTTCCCGACCTGCTCTCCCATTTCATCCAGACATGACCACCCGGGAAGGAGAGAGAAATCAAGTCATGGGAGGGGCCTGTTCCCCACAACCTCTGCCCACGGGACACGGAGAGACGTCATGCTCTCTTTCCGTCCTGTCCCACCGCTGTCAGCCCTTCTCACAGCCCAGTCTCCATCCGCGAAGGCATTCCCAGTGAAATGACAGTAGGATCATAAGAAAAAAAAAAAGGAAAGCAAGCACCAGGTGCCAGCGCCTTACCGCATCCTCAGTCCCACCGGTTCCCAGTTTCTGGACCAGAGACTTGTCGCTCTCCCTCAGCATCTTCTCCCGAACTTTGGTTTCATACTCAGGCCGGGGGTGCTCCTAAAAGCCAGAGTCACAGAGTGGTTAGTAAACAGGCGGAGGGCCACCCTGGCCCGCGGGGTATGGCCAGACACCACGAGGACAGGAAGTCAGGTCACGGGGTCAGATGCTATGGGACAAGGGCTGCCACACTACACACAACCACGAGGCGTCGAGACCAGGGACACACTGTGGCGGGAGAGGGGGACACACACCACTTGTTACCACACTGGAAACCAAACCTGAGCACGTTCCTGGGGGTGGCGCCAGGGTTGAGAAAGGAGAGACGAAGCATTAACGAGGAGCTGATACAAAAAGGAGCCCCGTGCTGCACACAGCAGTTTGCCCAAAGGCCCGGGGGCTACCTCTGGTCATCCCACCATCTATCCTCAGGCCTCCACTTTAAGTTGCAATGAGCCAAATCCCAGCTGGAGAAACAGATGTGCCCCCCCAGCCGGGAGTCAGGGCCAGGACCAAACGTCTTCCCTGCGCCATTCTTCTGCAAGCCAAAAACGGCCGCCAGTAAACTTCACAGTTGAAGGTGCCCACAGGGAGTCTTAAAACTCACTTGTCTGGACCTGTTTGCTATTCAGCCTTGGTGAGTAACTCACTGGCAAGCACGCTGATGCTCGGGAGACAGCGCAGGGACACGCAGCAATACAAACCTGGAGGGTGAGTCACCAGGCATGGGAACGAGTGCCTGGGTGATCAGAAAGACCACGGTCCCATCAGTGCAGATGCTGCGGCAGGAAGACGCGTGACTTACTTCAAAGAGAACTGAACAGTGTACACCCGGCCTCCTGCATCGTTTACCGAGAACTCCCAGGCGGGGATTCCGGGGCTGGCTCCCAGCGGACACAGAGAACACACATTCCCTCATCACTGCTCAGGCCTCAGAGATACTGAAAGCCAACAAGCTGGACTCCTGACCTGTCTCTGGCTTTCCCGAGACATGCCATGATGCTGGAGAGGAGAAACTGTGCACGTGACTAATAAGAATAACCAGTACAGGGCTTCGGTGGTGGCGCAGCGGTTGAGAGTCCGCCTGCCGACGCAGGGGACGCAGGTTCGTGCCCCGGTCCGGAAGGATCCCACATGCTGCGGAGTGGCTGGGCCCGTGAGCCATGGCCACTGAGCCTGCGCGTCTGGAGCCTGTGCTCCGCAACGGGAGAGGCCACAACAGTGAGAGGCCCGCGTACCGCAAAAAAAAAAAAGACTAACCAGTATAACAGAGGAGGAGCCATTCCAGGGTTCTGCAGGCTCCCCATCATCACGCGGGCCCCACGGTGCGTCCCACCCTCGGAGGTGGGACCTGCTGTGACCGCTGAAACACGGCTGGCGGAGCCTGCCCCTCTCAAAAACTCTAGAGTCTTACAGCTTACACGACACGCAGTTCTTGATTATGTCATCTTCCTTTATTGTTTCCTAGTTGTTTTGCACGTGGGAATCTTTTCATCCTAAGATAAGAATCCACTACCTGGTCTCCATTATTTTGTGTCTCGCAGCAATTAGCACCGTGGGGAGAACACAGAAATCTCTCAACGCTGGCGAAGTTCACTTCATTTTGTCTCTCCCGTTCACCCATCCTCCAACGCAGCATTTCCTAACGTGTGTGCCAGGAGGGTTTTAGCTAAAAAAGGATTCCAGGGTCTAACAGATTGGAACATACCATACAATGCGTCACCTGAGAGTCACAAGGAGCCTAATAAAAGCTCTGAGAAGTTCTCCTGTAAAGACACGTGCTGAATCTTCTTCAACCCACCATGTCCCACAAAACTTCTTTCGCCTCCAACAATTAAATTAACCTCCTGCAGAAATACTTTGAGAATTGTGCTGTGGCCTCTGAAATTTGGTTGCGTTTCTTCTATGTTATTCCTATGGAAGATTTTAACTACAGAACTAAAGCCGTGCCTTTTTGGACCATCCTCTGGGTTCTAAAGCCCTTCTAGCGAGAACTGCGTCTATCCCGTCATCCTCAGCAAACGAGCTGAGGGGCTTTCCCTGCTGACTGTAAGATGCTCCTGACCGGCCCCTGGCTTTCCGAAGACGTGACATCACGTGGAGGAGTGTCCTCACATCCCTCCGGTGGTGGCTGTGGCCCACTTCACTGCACTCTGGGCCTCAGCTCAGACCCTCCTCATCTGTTTAGAACAAGCTGAGAGCTCTTGGCACGCAGACAGGAGTCCAGGGCTCTCAAGGCAGAGTGTCAGGCTGCTCTGCTTTCCAACCGAAGCACGTCAGACAAGGATCTCGCGCTCGCAGCCAAGAAGGTTGGGTGAGGTCACAGGATTCCTCAGAGGCAGGGACCTGGACAAACGAGCGCCTGGCCAGAGCACAATCTGGACCCCGTGAGGGCGGCTCCAATACACCTAGCCTTAAACACGGCCTCCTTGGATGGGGTCTGATGCCGAATCATCACCAATACATAACCCCTCCCGCCAAGACTCTGGGAAATATTTTGCAAAGCTACTTCCACCTAGTTGCTCCCCTCAGGAGCTGGCCTGAAAGAAGGCCCCAGGCCAGCTCAGGACCAGCCTTCGCTGATCAACAGAGGTAAACCCGGAGATGCAGTCAACAGATGTCTCCAAGAAAGAGTTACCAAAGCATGTACTGCGTTCCGAGCTCTTGGGAGCTCTTCTTCAGGCTCTGAGGCTACGAACAAGGAGCTTATCTCCAAGTGGAGGCAGGTGACAGTAAGCCAACAAAGCCACAAGTGAGAAAGCAGCAGGTGGGGATGAGAGCAACAGAAGGAATGTCAGGCTGGCTGCTTCAGAATGGGGACTGAGGGAAGGCCAGCCAGAGGAGGGTCACGTTCTGCTTGGGATGGAAAAGCTAAGGAAGGTCAGGGCAGGTGGAGGCTGGAGCCTTCCAGGTAGAGGGAGGAGCCGGTGCAAAGCTTGGAAGGAGCCCAGGAGAGAATGCAGGCCCGTGAGGCTGGGAGGTCTGGGAGGAGAAGCACGCCACCACGTGCTGGGGGGAGGCAAGGGCTCTTGCGTCCTATGTGACAGGAAGCTATCAGGGCAGCTAAGCCTGACGTGGTAGACAGGGGCGGGAGAGAGAGGGACGGGAGGACATCTGCATCGAGACCCCCCTCTCTGAGGGGTCCCAGGGACACGTGGGGCCTGAGTGCAGCAGGGAATCGGGCAAGAGAGGCCACTGAGCTCAAGGCCATCCCATCTCAGAGTGAAGACTCCTGAGGTCTGGCAGGCCTCCTTCGACGGCCTTCAAAGGGGTCTCTCGGGCCATCCCAGCCGGTTCCACAGGGAGGCCCCTGGGCCAGGGGCTGCTGCCCCGGGCGGTGGGCTCTCCAGCCCCCTTCTCCTCCTCCCTGCTTTGAGCCCCGCCCCTGCTGCTTTCCTTGGCGTCCCACGTGGTGCGCGCACCCCAGGCGGGAGAGACAGAGGGTGGGTGGCTCTGGTCTCTGTGTGAGTGAGCACCCTCCCCGCTACTCCCGAAGGGCTGCTTCCTAGCGAAGACCACAGGGTAGAAGCTGTCTGAGGGTTACAGACAGCTGGCCATGGCAGAATCCCTGAGACCTGGAGACAACATCTGGTTAAAACAGAAAAAAAGCTCTCATGATGACCTTCAAGGACCCCTGCAACCTCCTCCCCGAAGCCCAGGTGGTGTCTGCATCCTCTTGCTCCCCATTTGAATGTGGGTTAAATCTGCCCACAGCACTTCATTTAAGGCCTAGGGCAAGTCACAGATGCCTTCCAATCCCGCTCTCCCAGCCGTCCCATGAGCTGAGGAGATACAGTCGGGACCCTCCCTGGCCTAGCCACCAGCCTGCATTTGTTGCTCTGCCCCCACCAACTGCAGCCCAACCCCTGTTCCCTGCAGCCAACTAGACCTTCCAGGTATCCTGCTGCCTCTGCGCCACACCCTGAGCTTCCCTGGATCAAGGCTCCTGTCGGCTGTTTCCTCCTGTGGGTACCCATTCCTCCCTTTGCTGCTCATTAAAATTCCACCAGTCTTCAAAACCCTGATTTAAAAACAAAACAGTTTTTAGACCGGAAGGAATTCCTCTCAAACTCACCATTGTATTCTAATTATTCAGAGACCAGACAACCCCTTAGTTGAATGCAACCCTTTGGAGATGCTCAGAGCCCGCGCCTGAGGGAGTTCCATGTCCCAAACCAAAACCTGGCCCACAGTACGTGCCTGATGTGCACGTTCAGACTTAACTCAACTTAGAGCGTGCTTAACATCTGAGTCCAAAATCTAACCACATGGAAGGAAAGACACAGCTGCCCTCCCTCCTCTCAACCACGCCTGGCCCTGGGCTTGCACACAGTGGGGGGCACATCCTCAATGCTGCAAAACTGACCCGCCCCCAGTAACCTCACACAGAGAGCCCGTCAGGACCAGCTCTTTGCGCCAGGGGTGAACCCAGGCTTGGCCAGGCCTCTCTCTCAGCCTGCGCAGGAGTTACTGAAATCACGCCCCTCCCAGGAAGTGACCATGGCTCATCGGGTTAAACAGGAAACCTGGCTGCAGAAGCCAGAATGGCTTAGCATCCCACTCCTGCCAGGGACTGAGACGTCAAGGGCACTGAGTCATAACGGATGCCTTTCTCTGTGTGAGTGTGTTTACACTTCCTCTTTCACAGGCAGACCTGCTGGCCTCCTCAGCGCTACTCAGAAGACACACTTAGCTTGTTTCTGTCCCCCCACAGCCTGGCGTGGATGCCAGGCTGCTGCTTCTTCTCTTCCTCGAGACCTCCTAGGCCCTGCTGCAGGAGAGAAGGACCTGTGCGCCCACCACCTCCCCACACCCAGCCACAGCTCTCTCCCCTCTCTCTTTCTCCTCAGAATCAAATCGAACCAATAGGACAAAATCACCCACACAGTCCGACTTCCACAGCGCTTTCGATTGGAAGCACTACCTTGGCCATCTTTCCCCAAGAAATGCAATTGCCTTTATTGTTCTCTGTTGCTTATCTTCCCAACTAATGCGTATCGTCTCTGAAGTGAGAACTCATATGTAGATCCTCTCATTTGCCACGGAACCCTGATGCTGTGAGCCTCCGGGTATCTGCTTAACGCACAGGACTGGGATGGAGTGAATGTGTGAACTCAATCCATGGTCATGGAATGCCCACCTGCTCAAAGGCAAGCTGACGACTTGGAGCTTTAAGGAGAGCAGAGGATGTCACATCACAGAAAAGGGAGCCACACAGCCTTGAGAATAGGACTAAACTGGGGGTTTCACTAGCTTAGTCACAAAGCGTCAGGGTCACAAAGCCAGAGGTCCTGAGTCCAAGGAGAGGCACATCAGTGAATGAGGGAGAATACAGGAAAAGTCTGCTCCCCGCACAGCTGTCACATGCTCTCAGCCAGCCTACGCACATGGCACTCAGGCAACTGGGGGCACCTCCTGGTGCTCTGGACACTGTCCCCAGCATCTCACCAACACTGCCCAGGGCATCGGGAGCCCCTATCTGATATTCACGTTTGCTGTTCAGGCAATGGCAGCGCACGGGAGAAGAGAACCGTGAGCAACCAGGCCCACGCTGGTCATCGTCAACTCGCCAACATCAAAGGGGGCCCTAGTTCTCAAAGGAGCCCCGAGGGAAGGTCAATTTGTTCCATCCTTTAAAATCATCTGTCCATACAACTAGACTCTGGAAGAACCTACCCTTTCCCTTAGCTCACGCTCCTGTTGCATACATGCTCTCCTGGCTGACAGGGTACTGGATCAGTGGTTCTTTCTTCCTCCATATGCATCAGGGCAACCGAGACCTAGCACCCATGCCTCCCCTGACCCTCAGCAGGCTCACAGAAGCATCCAGACACGTCCGTGCTCTGGGTCGCGTTCTCTGGCTTCGCGCTCTCGAGCACCAACAGGACGGGAGGTGGAAGAACGCTGAGTTAAACCTCGAGGTCACCACAAGGCTTGCTTCTCATGCCATTTTTTCCCAGAGAGGGTCACAAGGACATCTGGCTATCCATCAAGTCCAAAGTCTTACAGCTCAAGCGAAGAGAGAGGATTTCAACTCTTGGCCTCAGTGCCCATCAACCCTGGCTTGGCCCATGGAGCCAAGCTAGGAAAGGGGCCACAGCGAGACTCGGCAGGTGACTTGGCTGCCGTGATAGCAAATGTAAGCGGTTATTTCACTCAAGACAATCTATTTCCAGGGGCAAAGCAAAGCAAAGACCCAAAGAGAACTCACTTCTTCCTCTTCTATGCCAGTCAGATCCCAGAAGTAGCCTAGTCGCATCTGTAATCTCTTCCAGTTTTCAAGAAACATGGTAGCTTAAAAAGAAAGGAAAAAATTCTGTTAATTCTGAGCACCCTCAGGGTTCCCCAAGGGAGGATAAACTTATAAATTTCAAATTTAGGGACTTTCTTTAAAGCATCGATTCCCTTCCCCAACCCCAACTTCTAGCTGGGACAACTCAAAATACTCCACATCCAGGAGAGCCCAAGAGATATATTTAAAGGGAGACACACACACACACACACACACACACACACACACACACACACACACACACACACACACACACACACACACACACACACACACACACACACACCCTTTTCCCTATTTCTAGGTTATAAGAAACGGGTAAACACGGATCTCAATAAATGAAGGAAGAACGGAAGGATAAAGGAAGTAAGAATGGAAGGGTTTGATGGTCTGTCGTCTTTTATGACAAACCTCGTCTTCCCTATACGTTCCCTCTTCCTGCACCTTCCTCAGCACTCTCACTTTTTTCTCCATCTTTCTGTCCCCACCACAACTTCCCTTCTCTGGGCCCAGATCACCTCGTTCTGAGGTTATGTAACATCTCCGAGTAGTTCTACGTGAGTCCAGGGTCTCAGTGTCCCCGCCCCCCATCCCGCATGCAGCTGGAAGACTCATCTCCCCAAAGTGCCATTCACTCATTCTTCCATTTGTTTAGCAAATGCTCGTTGAATGCCTACCGTTCCGACACATTGGTTAGCCTGCCTTCTCCAACCACAGCCCTTGAAGGGCAGCCCAACATGCTCCGGAAAGAACCAGCCCCCTCTGCTCCACAGGTATGGCTTCTTATGCCAGGATTGGACACCTGATCCAGAGCCCACTCATAGGCCAATCGGATTCTCTCTTTTGAAAACTGAAACTAAGAGACACAAAGAGAAGCAGAAATGGGACAAACCATGCAGCACGTGAAAGAAGGAGAGAGGTTTCTGATTCCTCCTTCCGCTCCAGTTGCCTAGGGGCCTGGCTATACTTAATTTCCTGCATCCACGAGCTTGCTTCCTACTTTCTTATCATCTCTTATTATTTAAGCAAGCTTGAACGAATTCCCTATCAAAAAACCCAAAAAAACAAAAAAACCAGACCTGAGGTACCTGCAATATACAAAACAATGTTCTAGACATCGTGAGGAAGACTAGGCAAATCTGACGTGCATTTTACTCTCAAGTTGTTTATTCTATGAGAAGAGATTTTACGTAACTACAGTACAAGGTATGATGTGATCAGGGCCTTAAGAATGACGCAGATAAAAGGCTGTGGGCATGCAGGAGAGAGGGCGCCAGCTGCTGCAGCATCTGGGCTGAGTCTGGAAGAGCAATGGCATTTGGGCGGTGCAGAGAGGCAGCGAGAGGGGGGAATCCCAACGCACACCCCCAAACTTACACTGGATCCCTATTGTCTAGATTCTTCCCTCTGGATACAGGGACCTTGGGTATCTGGCCCAGCCCATCTGTCCACATCTATTCGCACCGCTTGTCAACACACACCTCACACCTGCATTGCTGACGAGGGCATCGCCTTGCTGTCCTCTTCATCCCCAGCTTTTGCAAACTGTCCCCTCTCCCACGCTACCCTCCAGTGCTGTCCTCCTCCGTTCCTGACCAGCTCATCCTTTCCCAGGCGCCCGTTCCTCTGCACTCCTAACACCCTTAGATCTGGTGCCCTGGAAAAGGAGGGGGCGTGACAGTCCCTGAGGCCACCCCTACCTTTCTACACCACCCCTGGTAAGAGCCTGGGCGCCCCTCCACCACCTGCCGCACCGGACTGTCGGCTGCCATTCGGGTCTGCAGCGTAGTAACAGGACCACAAACGCTTCTTCGGCTCGTACCTGCCTCTGTTCACCTGGGAACAGCACGGGGCTGAGCAAAACAGGCACCCACCTGCTGGCTGAATGTATGGTTACTTAAAGCTACATTTGTTTCACTTGGCGCTATGACAGCTACTAGCTACATTGTGGTACACGCATCTGTATCTTTTCTCCCTGGGATCTGAGGCCTTGTCGGGTGGGTACCCCACCTCCCGACCCTGGCCTTGGCCTGGGGATGGTCTCCAAACAAGGGGTACGCCCCTCCTTTTCCTGCGCTGTTCTCAGTGACTGAGGAGGGCTCTGCACACAGACCGAGGTCTCTGTGAAGGAGAGAAGTCAGACTGGGAACAGAGGACAGGGCAACAGAGTCACTGAGGGGGAGTCATGGGGACACAGAGGACCATCGCGACGACGGAGAGCAGCTCACAGCTCCTGGTGGGAATCATGGCCAGGCACCACTCGGAGTGCTCTGCATACACGTCCCACTGACGGTCACGAGAACACTAGGGTGCAGGTCTCACCTCACCCGCTTGAGAGATGAAGGCAGTGCTGCTCCCAGGTCGAGGACCACCCCTGCCCCACGTTACTCAGCACCTCGGCTAAGAGGACTGACTTCAGAGACACAGGGCTAGTCACGCTGGCTGGCACAGGAAGGGACTGGGACCCACGGTTAGGACTGTCTGACCCTGAAGTCACTGTCCTTAACCTCGTCCCTTTACTCCTCCCTTCCCTACTTTTCAATAGGGCTTCACCCTCATTCCAAAGTTCCCTGGAGTTTGAAGCCAGAACCCCGGAGGAGCTGGGCCAGACTGCTCTGCTGGTCCCGGGTCCTGCTGACTCATCTCAGGGACCCCTGTTTCCGCCCCACCAGCAGCCCCATCGCTCTCTCTCCGTGGAGAATCACTTCTTCTCCCAGCTTTCTTCCTGGCAGGCTTGGGCCCTGGCCCAGGCCCACCCAGCACAGTACCACTGATCATAATAATCATGTAATGAGAGGCATTACCATTATTTTCTTTTTAACATCTTTATTGGAGTATAATTGCTTTACAATGGTGTGTTAGTTGCTGCTTTATAACAAAGTGAATCAGTTATACATATACATATGTTCCCGTATCTCTTCCCTCTTGCGTCTCCCTCCCCCCACCCTCCCTATCCCACCCCTCTAGGTGGTCACAAACCACCGAGCTGATCTCCCTGTGCTATGCGGCTGCTTCCCACTAGCTATCGATTTTACATCTGGTAGTGTATATATGCCCATGCCACTCTCTCACTTCGTCCCAGCTTACCCTTCCCCCTCCCCATGTCCTCAAGTCCATTGTCTAGTAGGTCTGTGTCTTTATTCCCGTCTTACCCCTAGGTTCTTCATGACCTTCTTTTTTTATAGATTCCATATATCTGTGTTAGCATATGGTATTTGTTTTTCTCTTTCTGACTTACTTCACTCTGTATGACAGACTCTAGGTCCATCCACCCCACTACAAATAACTCAATTTTGTTTCTTTTTATGGCTGAGTAATATTCCATTGTATATATATGTGCCACATCTTCTCTATCCATTCATCTGTCGATGGACACTTAGGTTGCTTCCATGTCCTGGCTATTGTAAATAGTGCTGCAATGAACATTGTGGCACATGACTCTTTTTGCATTCTGGATTTCTCACGGTATATGCCCAGTAGTGGGATTGCTGGGTCATATGTAGTTCTATTTTTACTTTTCTAAGGAACCTCCATACTGTTCTCCATAGTGGCTGTATCAATTTACATTCCCACCAACAGTGCAAGAGGGTTCCCTTTTCTCCACACCCTCTCCAGCATTTATTGTTTCTAGATTTTTTGATGATGGCCATTCTGACTGGTGAGAGATGATACCTCATAGTAGTTTTGATTTGCATTTCTCTAATGATTGATGATGTTGAGCATTCTTTCATGTGTTTGTTGGCAATCTGTATATCTTCTTTGGAGAAATGTCTATTTAAATCTTCTGCCCATTTTTGTATTGGGTTGTTTGTTTTTTTGATATTGAGCTGCATGAGCTGCTTGTAAATTTTGGAGATTAATCCTTTGCCAGTTGCTTCATTTGCAAATATTTTCTCCCATTCTGAGGGTTGTCTTTTGGTCTTGTTTATGGTTTCCTTTGCTGTGCAAAAGCTTTGAAGTTTCATTAGGTCCCATTTGTTTATTTTTGTTTTTATTTCCATTTCTCTAGGAGGTGGGTCAAAAAGGATCTTGCTATGATTTATGTCATAGAGTGTTCTGCCTATGTTTTCCTCTAAGAGTTTGATCGTTTCTGGCCTTACATTTAGGTCTTTAATCCATTTTGAGTTTATTTTTGTGTATGGTGTTAGGGAGTGTTCTAATTTCATACTTTTACATGTAGCTGTCCAGTTTTCCCAGCACCACTTATAGAAGAGGCTGTCTTTTCTCCACTGTATATATTCTTGCCTCCTTTATCAAAGATAAGGTGACCATATGTGCGTGGGTTTATCTCTGGGCTTTCTATCCTGTCCCATTGATCTATATTTCTGTTTTTGTACCAGTACCATACTGTCTTGATTACTGTAGCTTTGTAGTATAGTCTGAAGTCACAGAGCCTGATTCCTCCAGCTCCGTTTTTCGTTCTCAAGATTGCTTTGGCTGTTCGGGGTCTTTTGTGTTTCCATACAAATTGTGAAATTTTTTGTTCTAGTTCTGTGAAAAATGCCAGTGGTAGTTTGATAGGGATTGCATTGAATCTGTAGATTGCTTTGGGTAGTAGAGTCATTTTCACAATGTTGATTCTTCCAATCCAAGAACATGGTATATCTCTCCATCTATTTGTACCATCTTTAATTTCTTTCATCAGTGTCTTATAATTTTCTACATACAGGTCTTTTGTCTCCTTAGGTAGGTTTATTCCTAGATATTTTATTCTTTTTGTTGCAATGGTAAATGGGAGTGTTTTCTTAATTTCACTTTCAGATTTTTCATCATTAGTGTATAGGAATGCCAGAAATTTCTGTGCATTAATTTTGTATCCTGCTACTTTACCAAATTCATTGATTAGCTCTAGTAGTTTTCTGGTAGCATCTTTAGGATTCTCTGTGTATAGTATCATGTCATCTGCAAACAGTGACAGCTTTACTTCTTCTTTTCCGATTTGGATTCCTTTTATTTCTTTTCCTTCTCTGATTGCTGTGGCTAAAACTTCCAAAACTATGTTGAATAATAGTGGTGAGAGTGGGCAACCTTGTCTTGTTCCTGATCTAAGTGGAAATGGTTTCAGTTTTTCACCATTGAAGGTGATGTTGGCTGTTGGTTTGTCACACATGGCCTTTATTATGTTGAGGAAAGTTCCCTCTATGCCTACTTTCCGCAGGGTTTTTATCATAAATGGGTGTTGAATTTTGCCAAAAGCTTTCTCTGCATCTATTGCGATGATCATATGGGTTTTTCCTTCAATTTGTTAATATGGTGCATCACACTGACTGATTTGCGTATATTGAAGAATCCTTGCATTCCTGGGATAAACCCCACTTGATCGCGGTATATGATCATTTTTAATGTGCTGTTGGATTCTGTTTGCTAGTATTTTGTTGAGGATTTTTGCGTCTACGTTCATCAGTTATATTGGCTTGTAGTTTTCTTTTTTTGTGACATCTTTGTCTGTTTTGGTATCAGGGTGATGGTGGCCTCGTAGAATGTGTTTGGGAGTGTTCCTCCCTCTGCTATATTTTGGAAGAGTTTGAGGAGGATAGGTGTTAGCTCTTTAAATGTTTGATAGAATTCGCCTGTGAAGCCATCTGGTCCTGGGCTTTTGTTTGTTGCAAGATTTTTAATCACAGTTTCAATTTCAGTGCTTGTGATTGGTCTGTTCATATTAAAAATAATAGTAAACATTTAACAAGAAACATTTACTATTATTTTTAATTGTAATTTGTAGGCAGCCATGCCTAGGGGATCTTGGCTGCTGTAACCAAATACACAATCGCATAAAACACACAGCAAGGCCGTTAAAATAACAAAACCAACCCCTAAGCCCCAAAGCGCTGACACAATCCCACCGCATTTGCTTTCCCTCCACTGCTGCTATGTGAGAGAAAGAGAGGGGAGCTGGGGGTGGTGAAACGGTCGTGAACCTCAGAAGGGGTGGGAGGTATCTATTCATCCATCGCGAGAGCAGGGAAGGTACAGCTGAAAACCAAGTTTCCCCACAACAAGGAAGCACACATCCCAGGAGAGGTCTTGAGGGACTGTGGACCAGAGTCAGTAAGCTTCAGCTGCTCAGTCACAGTAATATTTGCCAGACAGATTCATGGGAATGAGGGGTGCAGCATATCAAAGCATGGGTGCGTCTTTTGCGCTCCGATCAGTTCAAATGGATTTGGGGTGATTACAAGACACCGCCTTTCGAGAAGCAGGCACAGAGCCGCCTGGCACCGCGTGGGTCACACGCTGCAAATTCAGGTTGTTCTCCTGACCCTTCCTGTGAACAGTTCCAGAGCTACACGGCCACAAGTGCCCTTTCCTCCGACCCCCTGCCCCTATTCTGTGGGCTGACACTGCCCACATTCCTGGGCAGTGGTCATTCTCCCTGGGAGAACAGAGTCTCTGCTAAACACCTTCCTCGGTGGCCTGGTCACGTGGGAATCTTTCCAGCTCGGTTCTGTCTCCACCCACGTAGAGGTGCCCGCAGGAGACAGAGGCCACTGGGACCAGTTCTGGCAGCGGTGCTAGAACAGACCTCGCCTCTCTCCTGGTCACACTCCCGGGATGTGTGACTCACGGCCCCATCCTGGTGTGTCCTCCAGGCCCCCTGGAATCACGGATAAACCTAGCAGCTTCTGCAGCAGGACAGTGGCCCTGCCGGTCTGTAATCCAATGGGAAAGATGAGGGCCTGCACTGGATGGATGAGTGAAAGGCAGGCTGCTACTCCCAACAGGCTGAAACATATCCCCTTGGTCCCTTCCTTAATACCCGTGGCTGTGTCTTCTTAGAAATGTTCAGTGACCACGGGGTGGTTATCCCAGTTTGTAAGAATAGAAGTGTGTGTGTGTGTGTACACGTGTGCGTGCGTGTGCTTCTAGTCAGATAGCTGTGGCCCAGAGAAAGTTTATTACCCCAAGACTCTGGGGGGAAGGGAGGAGGAGGAAAATGAAGGAACTATTTGTCCCTTCCTTCAGAGATCCCTTGGGTGAGAATATTGAAAACATCCCTCTGGCATCAGGTAAAATCTCTGCAGTCTACACGCGCCTTGTCCCGGGAACTGCACTGAGCGTGGAGGCAAGAGACCAGGTCTGGGCCCACCTTTACCCCCAGCTAACTCCGTGACTGTGGCAGTCACCCCACCATTCTGAGTGTGACACCAAATGACATCTAGGACTTGCCATGTCTTAGGAGATGCACCTGGAGGTGCCTATGAGTGTGTGAGGGGTTTTCAAAGCATGCATGGATGGGTTCAATCTCCAAATAAATCCTACATGAGATTAATACCAGATTCACATTACTCTATCTCTTTAAAAAATATATTTATAAAGCCACGGAGGATATTCTTAGTTCTATTCACATGTATGAGTAAAATAGAGAAATCTATTTCTATCTCTTTAAAAAATATATTTATAAAGCCACAGAGGATATTCTTAGTTCTATTCACATGTATGAGTAAAGTAGAGAAATCTATTGTCCCTAAAATGCTTTTTAAGGTATAAGGACCAGGGCTTCCCTGGTGGCGCAGTGGTTGAGAGTCCACCTGCCGATACAGGGGTACACGGGTTTGTGCCCCGGTCTGGGAAGATCCCACATGCTGTGGAGCAGCTGGGCCCGTGAGCCATGGCCGCTGAGCCTGCGCGTCCGGAGCCTGTGCTCCGCAACGGGAGAGGCCACAGCAGTGAGAGGCCCGCGTACCGCCAAAAACAAAACAAAACAAAAAAAACCCCCCAAATACTAAGGAAGTAAACCGAAGGATATGGGCTTTAGAGCTTGGTCACTGTACCCATTTAAAGGTACCCCCCCATAGAAGCAAGCCTCATGGTGACAACTTACCCCACAGAGCCATGAAGATGGAGAAGACGACAGTGGCGGGGTTGTCAAACAGGTGGCTGGCCCGCGCCGTTCCACAGGCTGAGCTGAGGTTCCAGTAGTCACAGGACTTGTCACACAGGGGACACATGGTGAAGGCATTCTGTTGGTCACACATCTCTTTGCTGCAGAAGACAGAGGCTGCTGGGTCAGGGGGGCTCCAGCGGGACCCTTCCCAAGCCCATCACCACCAAAACAGCTCCCACTTCCGAATCCCTGGTTGAGCTTATCAACTCCAACAGCGAGGTATGTTAGAGAGTTGGAATTGGGTTCTTCCCTTCGGAAGTGTTCTTCTTATATCTTGTCTTAAAAAATGAATGGGCTACCTTTGGAGATATGGAGCCCCCTGTCACTAAAAGTGGCCCAACAGAAAGTTAATGACCATCTATCAGAGATGCTGTTCATTGGACAATGCCACATAAAGTCCATTCAAACTGTGCTGTGTCTACGGGGCTGGTGGGGCGCATCAACAATTGTGAATAAATCACCCATCGGAGGTCAGATTCCATTGCTCTCATTCAAGCATGGGCTGTCTCATCAGTGAGTAAGGCTGGTCACACAGAGGAACAAACACGAGTGTGCAGCTGAACCAACACAATTCCTTCCTCTGGAAGGAGAAGTCATGTGAAAAAGAATGGAGTCAGGTGGCTAGAAGCCCATTTCTAAGTGCATCAGCCACGTGACTGTTTGTAGAAAGGGAATTAGTAACCTCAACTTAATAAGAATGATCACAGACCTAGAGAACAAATGTATGGATATCAAGAGGGAAACGGGGGGTGGGATGAGTTGGGAGATTAGGATTGACATATATATACTATTGACATTATGTATAAAACAGATAACTAATGAGAACCTGCTGTATAGCACAGGGAACTCTACTCAGTGCTCTGTGATGACCTAAATGGAAAGGAAATCCAAGGAAGAGGGGATATATGTGTAAGTATAGCTGATTCACTTTGCTGTATAGCAGGAACTAACACAACATTGTAAAGCAACTATACTGCAATAAAAAGTCTAAAAAATAAAAAAGAAATTTTTTTAAGAAAAAAAAAGAATTATCATAACCATGAAATGGGATGAGGGAGGCCAGAAGAATAAGGTAAATTCTTCCAAAGTCTAGATTCCAAGATACTTGGAGAACAAACTAGTCAAATAACCATCACCTATATTCTCACCTATCTTCAGTGTATTTCTGTTACAGGACTCATAAATGTATTTGAAATTCCATTCATTCGTTAGGTGATTAGCTGGACCCAATTAATTTAGGCTCACCAGAGTGCTTGCAAATAAGAACCGAAGTATTCTCGGCCCTAACTGGCTTCCCCAGTAACCCTCCACACTACATTCTGGTAGGAAAATGAATGAACTCATCACTCTGGTGTGTCATATTCCCCCTGGGGGATGGGTACATGGCTAAGCTCATGGTTTTGGGAAAAAGGGTGGAGAACTGGCAATTTCATGAAAATGAAGCACTGGCTGTTCTCACAGAGCAGCTGGAGCCACGGTGATGGGGCCGCAGGGGACCCCAGGCTGAAACCACAGCTGGGTTTCCTCCGGAAACAGGCAGCAGAGGGCGCTACCGAGCACGGTACAGTCGGAGGCCGCTGCCGGCGGAGGGAGCTGGTACCTGGGTGCTGAAGCCCGGGATTAGATGAAACCCAGAAGCCGGCAGGATGCCTGCGTCTAGCTCCCCATCGCTAAGCAGTCGAAAGGTTTCACCGAGGGCTGTCACTGTCTGTCAAGTCCCAGCTTTCAGGCTTGTTTTTAATGAGTCACGGCAGGGGAGGCCGCCTGTGTGAGAGAATGGAAACTACGTCTCCGAGGATAAATCCCAGTTCCTCCATTGGCAAGTGTCAAGAGCGGCGACGCGCTCACATAGACAATATTAAATAGTAATTTCTTAATAATAAGTTCAGCCGTGCTAGCTTCACCTGGGCATGCGCTTGTTGGTAACTGGAGAGCAAGGTTCATTTTAAGTCTTCTGGGTCAGACACATGTTGGCTGCCTGGTGGAGGAGTTGCTGCTTTTGGAGAGGAGAGTACCTCTTAGAAAACAGACTCACGTGGAAAACAGTGGGTCTGCACAAAGCCTAGTAAAGAGCTTTGCTTCTAAGCCATTTCTGAGAAGACATGAGTCCTTCTCATATCTTTGCTGCGGAGGGTTTTTTTTTTTACACATAGAAGGGGGTGGAATCCTAGAACACCTAATCTCAATCAAAACTAGTTAATGCTGGGTTTCCCTGGTGGCGCAGTGGTTGAGTCCGCCTGCCGATGCAGGGGACACGGGTTCGTGCCCCGGTCCGGGAAGATCCCACATGCCGCAGAGCGGCTGGGCCCGTGAGCCATGGCCGCTGAGTCTGCGCGTCCGGAGCCTGTGCTCCGCAACGGGAGAGGCCACAACGGTGAGAGGCCCGCGTACAGCAAAAAAAAAAACAAAAAACAAAAACAAAACTAGTCAATGCTAAAAGGTCAGAAGTAAAAAAGTATTAGCCACCAACTTGGCACACTTTGAAACTTAAGGGCTGTGTACATTACTGGTTTTAAAATCAGAACACAGTCAACTGCCAATCATTTTGTACAAAATGGCTGCCGTGGTACATGGATACTCATCACATCTTTTCAGTTTGAAGTCAGAATGCTCTACGTGTATTGGGTTGGGGTTTTTTGTTTCATCTTTTGGGTTTTTTGATGCAAGCAATTTGAACAGAATTCTGGAGAAATTCTGCCTTAGGATGACATTAAAAGGACTCTGTAGTCTCTGAAAGAGGCTGCCTCTAGACAAGCTGAAAGATGGGGGAACCTCCCCTAGAACTGAAGTCAGGTCTGGGTCATTCACTAGCTGCCTTCACCACAGATTCCCAGTTCGAAGTAACAGTGGCTATAAATGCAATGGTGTATTTCTTCAATCTATCATTTTCTCTACGAAGCAGAAGATTGATGAATGGGCTGACCATCAGGTGAACCAAGACCCCAGAGTGGGTGGTGTCCTCAATGAGTGACCCACTGCTCACAGGTCAGGCGACACAGAGCTGTACTAGCCACAAAGGGAGGCAATTATTCAGGAAATTCAGACAGAACATCTGCTATTAAGGTCTCAGGTCTAAACTGACCAATTTTTGAAAATATGGTTTAGATTAATTAGCTTTAAAAAAATGCTCCAGTCTTTCCTAGGCGTGTAAGCAAATGGAGAACAAATGCAACCAACCCCTTGCTGAGTCAAGGAAGCTTCTATAGATATATCGTGCACATACGGAATTATTATTTACAAGTGACGCTTGTGTCTCACATATCAAAGTTCTTGGCGATAAAAGGTACCATTTAAAGTTCCACGTGATGTAAATTTTCTGGTTTTTGATACTGTACTGTAGTTATATAAGACGTAATCACTGGCGGTAACTGGATGAAGGGTGCCCTGGGCCCTCTGCACTATCTTTACCACTTCCTGTGAATCTATACTGTTTTCAAAATAAAGCTTTTTTTAAAGTGATACACAGATACTAAATTCCAGGCTTAATGCCAAAATTAGAAACCTTTATAATAATCCCGGGAAGAGTGCAAGTTTTTAATCACGCTTAGGAGTGGCTGATCGACACAGACCCTAGAAGAGTACGAATTCATTTGGATTCAGTATTGGGACTTAGAGGCTATTCCTCTGTTAATGAGGATTGGTAGTTTGTAGAGCTTGGACTTTTGATAGACATACAATTATGATTAAGAAGCAGTTCTCAAAAACGTCTTCATAGTGTGCTTAACTTTTTCTATTTCCACCTTCTTGATTTGCCCCACCCTACTCTGAAAAACTGGCACCCAAACTTTCAAATTTTATAGCAGCCAATTTCAAACTTTTTTGTTATAGAAAGTTAAAAAAACAGTTTAAAAAAAATTTACCACAGATTCCAGTATGCGAGTATATACGTACCTGCTCCTCATAAAAACACTTATATCGCTAAAATAACTGTCATGAAACAATTCTGATACTTCCTTCTCGTGATGACTACTAATATTATGTTTCATTCTACTCTGTCCTACCTTATTCTAGTTCATTTAAAAGGTAACGATTACATTGATTCTATAATCCATTAATGGGCTGCTATCCACAGTTCGTAAAACATCGCACACTCCAGGATGTCTGCAATGATAAAGATCACGTTTTACACGCGTCTAAACCCGCACGCACATGAGTGTCCATGCATGTGCATAAATAAATGACTTTGCAGCTTGTGTAGACCATGGTCATTTCCAGCCGCAGCGGTCACCGTCACATGCATTCCCGTGTGGAGAGCCAGGGCACAAGTTCTAAGTCCTGACGTAAACCAGCACACAGATGCCCTACCCGCTGCACTGAGTTGGTTCGAGGTGCGTGGTATGGAGTCCTCAGCTTGGATCAACCTGAGGCCCAGCTCCCCAGGGATCACAACGGGGCAACTGAGCCGGGTTTTCTTCTGAGACTGAACCAACTGGGGCCAGCTGGAGCAACTGGGCTGCAGAGGAGGGTAAGAGCCCTCCGGAAGACTGCACTGCTTACTGGAAAAAGCAAAGACCTTGGAGCAGGTGGAACTCAAATCACAACCCTGACAATTATTAATTGCTGCAGTTGGACAAGCGACCTCAGGTAGCATCCATGTCTCCCTCTCTCTGAGGTGAGAATACCTACTGACAACACTGATCTCTACAGGATCAAAGAAACAAAACACAGAAACCACCTAGCACCATGCCTGGTACAACTAAGACCAGGAATTTGGTAAGTACTCGTTCTTCCCTCGTGCTGCGCGAGGCAGAGCCCGGAAGTCATAGGTCCTGTGACAAAGGTCCCAGAACGCCAGTCCCGAACCCTGAACGGATGACACCACGGTTTTTATACACAAACATATCCAAACCCTTGTCTCTCATACCAAGGTACTGAGCTTTATTCTAACTACTGACACGGCCATCTCCAGTGTCCCTAACCTGCAAGAGCTTTTCTATAGAGTGACATAATGGAAGATCACCTGGTTCCTGCCACTGGTGGATACGCTTTCCTCAAAGAGCACAGCTCTTGCCCATTTCTTCAGGGTGGCCCCGACTTCCCCCATCCCTAACCCCAACTGTCGCGGACACCCACAGGCTGCCCAGTGTCCCCATTCCCCGGGCTACTGCCCCCAAGCCACGACTGGCTGACCCAGAGCCTCTACCTAAGCCAAAAGGAGTCAACAGGACTTCTTCACTTGGGACCAATCAAGTATAAAGCTCTCAGGTATGACACCCATGAGCTACAAGCAGCCGTGTCTACATCCAATGGAGAAACTCTGCAGTGAAACAAATAAATACTAGATATAACCAGAGACGGGCAGTAAACAGAAGGAGTCCCTATTTCCATAGTCCCTTGGGCTAGCCACGTGCCTGCCACTGGGGCCCCTGAGGGCCCCCCGAAACCCTGAGGATAAATTCCCTTTATCTGCGTACGTTAGTTCACATGCATTTCTATCACTTGCAACTGAAAGAGTATTAAAATACACAAATGAGGGAATTCCCTGGCAGTCCAGTGGTTAAGACTCCCCGCTTCCACTGCAGACGGCCCGGGTTCAGTCCCTGGTCAGGGAACTAAGATCCCGCATGGCTCGAGGCATGGCCAAAAAAAAAAAAAAAAAAAGTAAAATGCATAAAGAATGCTTCCGTTTGCAAAGCCAGTTCTGGAGATGGCAAGAGATTTAAATTCTAAATATTGGCTAAGTGTCTCAAACTCTATTTCCACATACATTGATTCATTCAACAATAATTTATGAATACTTTGCTGTGTGCCAGACGCTGTCAACTTTAGTCCTCACAACGCCACCATGAAGTAGGCGTCATTATGACCATTTCACAGCCAAGGAAACCAAGAGTCAGAGAGTGAGGTACCCAGTCACGTAGTTACTATGTAACACATTCAGTCCTAAAGGACGCTCTTTTTAAGTCCCTATTTTCTTGTAGGATCTCTCTTCTCCATCAGGATCAACCTTTGTTCCATGTCTTGGGTCGCCAAGAGCCCCGCTACGGGGCCTGTCGCCTCCTGCAGTCTCTGACATCCTGAGCCACAGCTGAGGCTTCCTCAGCTCCAGAGCTGCCTGCTTCTGACACAGCCTCACAGCTTTTTATCCCAGCAGCGTCTGACCGCATAGATGCCACCTCTATCCAATACCACTCAACACTTCCTGCCTTGGGTCATCTGGGAAACCAAAGGGAAAAAGTCATGAAATTGAGGGGAAAAAAAGCTTTTCTCAGGCATGATTTCTTTTTCATCAGTTTTCAGATCCTGCCCAATCAGACCCTGGTCCTGGAGAAGAGCTTGACCAGGAAAGGAAGTGGCCACACCCAGCGTGGCTCTGAGCTGTTCCCAGAATCTGTTGCTCCCAGACCTCTCAAAAGGGAAGTGACAAGTGACCTGCTGCGTGGTAAGGAAAGCGGGAAGGAGAAGGACAAAGGGTGAGGCTTTGGAAGGAGGCGTCTGAAATGTACAATGTACTTGCAACTGGGGTGAAACTCCAAACGACTGACACGTGAGAACTGAGCCTTTTCCGTTAAAACCAACTCACCTGGGAATATCTTCTTCGATCGTTGCACATCCATAAAGAAACACGATGACCCCGATGACGGATGATGGGATGAGGAAGGATGTATATAATCCCAGCCAGGCAAAGTACAGTCCAATTTTTTCTCCAAAATATTTTCTGGAAAAGGAAGAAAACAAAACATACTGAGAAGACCATAGAGTTTCCTTCTTTCTGTTTGCTCTAAACCTGAGAACGGGTTGAAAAAAGTGGAAAGGGACAAAAGTTACATGGGGAACAGGGGACCTCAGCACAAGGAATCAACAACTGGTCTTTTCTGAAATGAATCACATTCCATTAGAATCACATATACACACCTGTCCTGGCTGTTCATGTAAAGCAGCTGCAGGAAGGAATCCAGCACTAACAGCGAACTGAAGAAAATGCCACACGTTTTGGCATCTTTACCAGACAAACATGAATAACATATCGGCATTTCATGAGTGCCATAGTACTCGACCCACAGAAAAACACACCTTTTTGAAACTAGCTTATTTAAACAAAACACACAAATTTGGGGGCATGTATACTGATATATACAGACGAACAAAGATGCACTCATAGAAAAATGACTAGAAGAAATTCGATAAAATATGAGTCATGGTTTCTTTAGCTGATGGGATTATGGGTGGTTTTTATTTCTTTTTTTTTATCTTTCTGCATTTTTTAACTCTATTTTGTTCATGAATTACTTTTAAAATAAAAAATGATTTCTTTTAAAAAGAAAAGGTACGAACCCATATCTTTTTGTTCCCCACTTCATAAAGTTAGTAAATGACCACATAAAGCCTCTGAAAAGGGGTTTTCCTTTTCCCTTAGATGGATATTGATGATGGATGCCTGACGAGAAAAAACAACCCACAGAGGAGACGTATATTCTATTTCTCACGAGCCTCCGATATAAACCACAGGAGGGAAATGGGAACCCAGCCCACCCGTTGATGGAAGGACTAGAGAATAAGAGGAACAAATAAAATCTATGTATCCACCACCAGAATGCTGCTTCCACTTAGGATAAAGACACTGCCAGGAAATGTAGCTTCCACCCTAACAACAAAATCTGTTAAATCAAAACTTTTCGTGAGGGCTTCCCTGGTGGCGCAGTGGTTGAGAGTCCGCCTGCCGATGCAGGGGACACGGGTTCGTGTCCCGGTCCGGGAAGATCCCACATGCCGTGGAGCGGCTGGGCCCGTGAGCCATGGCCGCTGAGCCTGCGCGTCCGGAGCCTGTGCTCCGCAGCGGGAGAGGCCACAGCAGTGAGAGGTCCGCGTACCGCAAAAAAAAAAAAAAAAAAAGCAAATACGTTAATGATTACATTAAATATAAATGTACAAGAAACCCACTTAAAATATAAAGGCATATATAGAAAAAAGTAAAGGACTGGAAAAAGATATACCATGCCAACACTAATCAAAAGAAAGCTGATACAAACAAAATAATCTTCAGAACAAAGAACATTACCAGATATAAAAAGGGACATCAAACAATGATAAAATGGTCACTTCATTAAGAAGGCCTAATAATCCAAAACACATACAGTAAAATACATGTGTCAAATGCATAGATCAAAATGCATGCAATAAAAACTGATAGAACTGAAAGGATAAACACACAAATCCTCCAGTATAAATTAGAGATTTCAACACTTCCCTTCAGTAGTTGACAGTACAAAAAAGCAGTAAGGATACAGAAGACACTTCAAACCAACTTGACTGAATTGACATTTATACAACACTCCACCAAACAACAACAGAAAATACATTCTTTGCAACACACATTCACCAAGATAGACCATATTGTGAATCATTAAGGAAATCTAATAAATTTAAAATAATTGAAATAATAAAAATGTTCTACCATGACCACAACTGAATTAAACTAGAAATCAATGGCAGGAAGCTGTCTGGAAAAATCCCCAAATACTTGGAAATTAAACAGTATCCTTCTACATAACCCATGGGTCAAAGCAGAAATCACAAAGAAAATCAGAAAATATTTTTGACTGAGGAAAATAAAAACACACATATCGAAATTCGTGGAATGCCATTATACTTAGAATGCCAGTAATACTTAGAGAGAAATTTATAGCATTGAATACTTGGTATTAAAATAAGAAAGTTTTCTTTTTAAGTTCATCTAGGATTTCTTTTATTGAAGTATAGTTGATTTACAATGTTGTGTTACTTTCAGGTGTGCGGCAAAGTAATTCAGTTATACATATACATATATTCATTCTAAAAAAGCAAGCTTTAAATCAATCATCTAAGCTTGCACTTTAAGTAGAAAAAGAACAAATTAAATCCAAAGCAAACAGAAGGAAGGAAATAGTAAAGGGGGGAACAGAAATAAATGAAATTGAAAAGAGAAAAATCAATGAAACCAAGAGCTGGTTGTTTGAAAGGATCAATGAAATTGATAAATATTGAGTCAGACTGGTCAAGAAAATAAAGGATAAAACACAAATTACCAATCTTGGGGGGAAAAAAAGAGACACCACTACAGTCCTTATCTTCCGTGTTAGTGAATGCGACAATACTAGTTGTTTTTTCAAGGGTGTTCACCTCACCTTCTCCACTAGTCCATTACCCATCTCCAGCAGAAGAGAGGGGAAGAGAGAAGGGAGGAGACAGATGAGACTTAATAAACACAAATTGCCCGGTGCTTTCATCCTGATTGTCTTGTTTCACCTCATTTTTCATTCTCCCAACATCTTTTCCAGGTGAGAACACTGACACTCCCTGGACACACAGACTTGTCTAAGGTCACGTGGCCAGCGCCTGACAGAGCAAGAATTTGACCTCTTGGCACCTGACCCCTCTGTGTCTGGTGCTTGTGCCAACGTAACAACAGCAGCAACAGTAACTGATGTTTATCGGGGGCTAATTATTTGCCAAGCTCCATTCTAAGAACATTATAAATATTCTTATTTTTTAGTCCTCACAACCCTCAGAGGTAGTATGTTATTATCCTCAAATTATAGATGAGGAAACTGAAGTACAAAAAGTTGACTAACCCAAGGTCCCACAGCCAGTAAGAAGCAAAGACAAGATTCAAATTCAGTGAGTCTAACTTGAGATTCCAGCTCTTAATGTCCACCTTATACTGACTTCTAGGAGGAATTTCAAGAAGGAAAGGAAGTGGATGAGCAGGAGACATGCCCAGGGCAAATTTGCTAAGTTCTAAAAGAACTACACCTAGCTACCCATCCATCCCCCATCCCCCACAACGTCTTCACGCTTTTTTCCAGCTCTGAAGCTTTCCCATCACAGCATCCCATCCGAGGCATCCAGCCACTCAGAGACGTAAGATTTCCCTGACCACTCTCCTAACCTGTACTGTCTACAAATCTTCTCTACCATTGCCTCTTAGGCTTTTGCTTAAGGAGCCGATCTGACGAATTAAAGCCTACTGGGATACTTTATCACTTCTTCCAGGAAAATGTTTGCATTCCAAGCTTTATGGAGACACAACGCCTTCACCTCTTAAAGGAAGGGGTAGAATATTTTGAGGTGTTCTTCCAACTGCCCCACATGGGCAGCGGACTACTCTGTTTACCCGTAAAAACACTACTGGCTGGAGAGGGGGACAGAGAGCCTGAGCACAGAGCCTCGATACCTGGGAAAGGGAGACAGGAAGGTCAGAATGCATGAAGGTAAGAACACATGAAACAGAGAAGGATGAAGAGCCAACTATGTCACTTAAGGGAAACAGGACAGCAGGGCTGAAAACTCAGATGCCCCCAGGAGCCAGGCAGGAAACATGAATGATTGAAGCAGGCCTGGCAGGACCAACCAAAGCACCTCCAGCGGAAAACTAGAGGGCTCATGTCCACCTATGGGGAGCAGTAGGTACTCATCTCCAGCAGCCCAGGGTGACATGTGGGAAAATGAGACCAGTATTACCAGATCTTACAATTTTCTGAAAAAAAAAGCGGGAAAACTGTATTTCTCCTAATTGTTAAATGTTGGCAACTAATTTAACTGAAAAACAATGTACAACCCAAACGAAAGGCACTGGAGGATTGAGCAGTGCCCATGGATATTAGCTGGTACCTTCTGTGGAACAGCAGAGATCACAGGACACAGGCTCTGGAGTGGGCAGGGCTGGACAAGAACCTGGCCTCTGCTGTTTCCTAACTTGGGAAAGTCTCTTAGCTTCTCTAAGCTTCATTTTTCCCATTTGAAAAATATATCAGTGTGAAAGTTAAATGAGCAAGGTATACGAGGACACAAGTCAGCAAGCAATAAACATTAACTGTTGTACAGGATATTACTCTAAAAATTGGCGTGCACTACTACATTAAAATGAGGAACCTCTATTCATCAAAAGACACTAGTGAGTGAGTGAATGGGAAAAATACTGACATACCTACATCCCACAATGGACTTGGATCTGGAAAACATGAAAAACTTCCAAAGCTCAATAAGAATTAGGCAGAAAATCCAACAGAAAAATGGGCAAAAGACCTAAGGAATACTTGGTTAAAAAAAGGTACCCAAGTGACCAATAAGAATATGAAGAGGTGTTCAGCTTCCCTAAGCATCAGATCATCAGGGAAATGCAGATGAAATCGCAATGCAATACCTCTGCACACTCGTGGGAATGGCAAGAACGAAAAAGAGGGAAAATGCCAGTGTTGGGATTCCTCCACGTTTTTCCAAACGTTCACATGGTGCTGGTGGGATGTGCACAGGTGGAGCCTCTTTGGCAGGTGGCTTGGCAGCGTCTGCCAGAGCTGAGCACGGCCCTGCCCTGTGACCCTACAGCTCTGCTCCGCAGTACCTGCCCAGCACAGATGGGAATCTGCGGGCTGGAAGACACAGCAAGTTCACAGCAGCACTGTCCGTAATACCCCGCAGACCGGGAGCTCCCCAGATGGCTATAAGCAACCGAATGCGTGAACACGTTCTGATACGTTTGCCCAACAGAATATTATACAGCAAGGAGAATGAACAGGACACAAAAACACACAACGATATGGACAAGTCTCACACCTATCATCTGAACAAAAGAAGCCAGGCACAAAAGAATTACTGTACAGTACGATTCTATGTCTATAAAGTTCAAAAACAAAATAACTGTGTTAAATACAAATGGTCATTAGCCTGAGGAAGGCAGCGACTACAAGGGAACGGGATGAGGGTGGGGGACCTCGGGCGTTAACAATGTTCTTCCTTGATCCCAGGACCTGCAGCACGTGGTCCTTCTCCGCAGTGAGTACAGACGTGCCCATGAGAAAGGATCCCCACGCCGCAGTCACAGGATGGCAGGCTCCCCAGGACTCTCCCTCAACCTGCCTCCCGAAGTTTGCCTTCTCATCATCGGCTGGACAGTCCAGGGCCCGAACCCAGCCCTGTATGTGGTTGGGAAGAACAGCTGGACGGTCACCCTCTGCCAGAGCTGACAGCAGGAACCGGGCTGCATCCGCGTCTGCGGGGCTCAAGCCAGCAGACACAGCCACTGGCTCCTCCGATCAACCATCTGAGGCCAGGAGACTCTGAGTTCTTAGCCGTCCCAGGGAGGCCAAGAGAAGGCCCCCTTCTGGCAAGAAAATTTTGCTAATATGGGGCAAATTCAGAAGGTACAGTGAAAAGGGGCTGGGCTCAGACTGGCAGGGCTGTGAAAATCAGGCTTAGCTCGAGTCCTAACATTAGGAGACAACACAGACGCCAGCGAACGGGGTGGGGGCTGCTCCGAAGTTCCGGAGGGAAAGAAGTACTCCTGGGCATCAGAACACCCTGAGTCTTGAACGCTCTTCTGCGAGACTGCTGTCAAGGCCTCCCTCTCCCCTGCCAAGTCCTCTCGTTTAAAAGGCTTCCAAATAAAGAACAGTCTGCGAAGCAAGAGGACCTGCAGGGCCAGGCTGATGGGGTGCAGGCCCAGGAGCCAGGGTCGGCAGGGTTGACATGGTCCATCCCAGGCCCTGCACGTAGCAGATGTGTTCAGAGGGGTAAACGGGACCAAAGACCCAAGAGGGCCAGGGGCCAGATGTGCGGGGCATCCAGTCCGGGGGCAACTAGAGAAGGGAGATGCAAGTGGCAGGTGGAAGAGTCAGGCAGATGAGAAGTCAAAGCTGAGAAAGTAAGTTAAAGCAAGAGAAACAAGGCAGGAAGAAATGAAGCTTCCAGAAACCACAGCCTCGGCAGGATCGCCTTCAGAATCCAGGAGAAACACGAAAGGCATGTTCTGACCCGAGTCTTTCTACTGCTTTGTGTGTTTCCTTCAGTGGGTGGGTGGACCTAGGTTAGCAGCCATGCCTCCCCATCCCAAAATAAAATAAAATAGCTTCGTCCCAGGGGCTCTGCCTAATGTTTTGCGTGCAGTATCTCTAATGATCCTCACAAGAATCCTGTGAAAGGATACAGGGCTTGGCAAGCAAATGGAGTCCTTGGATGAATGAAAAGGTTCCTTCCTCTGGGAATGCACGGCCCTACACAGAGGTATGAGGCTTGGGGAGCAGAGCGTGGTCGGGGTTTCAGGCTCCACAAGCCCCCTCAGCCAGGGACCCATGGACAAGGCACGAAATTCACAAGCCTACGTGGCAGTCCTAGAAACAGGCATTATAGCTCCATCTAATAAATGAGCAAATGCAAACGTAAAGATGAAATACCTCGGTGAAGCCATTAGGTTGTAGACAATCCAAAAACTCTCATCTGTTAAAGTCCAAAAGCCCCCGCTCTTAACTACCACACCACACCGCAAAGCAAAGAAGAAAATCTTATAAGAGTTAACAGCAATGGCTGTACATTCCCAATGACCCTAAAACAGTCAAGAAAAGCTCATTTCCGGGCTTCCCTGGTGGCGCAGTGGTTGAGAGTCCGCCTGCCGACACAGGAGACGCAGGTTCATGCCCCGGTCCGGGAAGATCCCACATGCCGCGGAGCAGCTGGGCCCGTGAGCCATGGCCGATGAGCCTGCGCGTCCGGAGCCTGTGCTCCGCAACGGGAGAGGCCACAGCACTGAGAGGCCCGCGTACCGCAAAAAAAAAAAAAAAAAAAAGCTCATTTCCCAGTTATGAGATTTATCCCCAGTTCATGGGATGGAACCAGGGAAAAGCAAAGTATTTGTGTTTTTCCAGGTTGCTGGTTTCCAATCTCACGATTCCACCAGCCTACTTGGCATTTCCCAATGGATGGCTAATAGGAGTCTCAAGGTCTACGATGCCAAGGTGGAACTCTGGGTTTCTCTGCCACCCCTGACACACTTAAATTGCCCTCCCCCATCTTCCGAATTTAAGTGTGCAGAACCCCAATCCAGGTGCTCTGGACAAAGACACGGAAGTAATCGTTGTTGAGTCTGATTATCACGATCCACATCCAATCCTATAGACGCTACTTTCAAAAATGCACCACATGCAACCATGCCTCCCCCTCTCCATCACTCACACCCTGGACCAACCACTGTCATCCCTCACCCGGGTCACTTCCACCCGTGCCCCTGAAATCTCTTTGCTACACAGAAGCCAGAAGTACTCTTTTAGAAATCTGTCGGATTTGTTCATTCCTCTTCTTGAGACGGTTTTAGGACTTTATATCACAGGTACAATGAAACCCCAAATTGTTTTCGTGACCTACAAGGTCCTATTTGTTCTGGCCCCAAACCCCTGACCGCCTTGAAACAAATCCTGCTTCGTTTTCTCCTGCCGTCCCCCTCTGTGGCTTGCTTCCAGCTCATGGACCCTACTGTCGCTCAAACACACCCCATCTGCTTGCACCTCAGGGCCTTTGCTGTGGCTGTGCCCTCTGCCTGGAACTCCGTCCTCACACTTGCACATTCATGTCCTTACTTCCTCAGTTTCTGCTCCAGCGTCACCTCCTCAGAAAGGCCTCCTGGGTTCACCCCATCCCAAAGGGCGCCTAAGCTCTCCTCTTGCTTCACTTTTATTCGTAACACTTAACGTTACCTAACATTTTTTCTAAATTTGTGTTTTTATCCATCTCCACTGCTAGAATATAAGCTTCATGAGGGCAGACGTCTTCTGTCCTGCTCACCATTGTTCCCTTAGTCCCGAGAATGTGCCTGGCACATAGCAGTAGCTTAATAAGCATTTGTTTAATGGATGCTAAGTCCTGACAATAACCCTATTAGGTGGTTACTGGGCCTGTCCTTCTTCTTTGCGTAAGCTGAGCACAGCTCAGAGAAATTGAGAAACTTGTGTAAAGTCGCACAGCTAACGAGAGAAGGATCCAGACTCCATCTCAGAGCAGCCTGATTTCAAGCCTACACTTTACCCCTGATGTGTACCTCCTGGGTAACACAGTAGAGGACCATGCAGGCTTGAGCCTCCCAGTTTACAAAGTATCATGATTTATTTTCTAGGATTTTAATAAAATACTATCAACTAAAGTGGAATTCTCCTCTCCCTGGTTTACAAAACCCTACGACCTCCAGAAGCTCATTCACATCAAAAAAAGGCCGTGATGGCATCTGTTCCAACTTCCATTTGTAAAAAAGCAGTACATAAAATAATTATTTAGACATTTTCTGTTTATTAATGAGCAGCGTGAGAGCTTCCAAGAACACGTCACATGGTGATCAGAGGAACGTGCTCACGCCTAGTCTCCCAGCCATTTATCACCTAGTAGTTTTAGCCATTTTACATTGTTTTCATTTTCATTCTTAAATATTGTTTATTCTTTACCCACAACCAATCTTCAAATAAAGATGGAAGCATAAGGAACACTGATGGTGAGATATAACGTGTTAATGCAGAGCCTAAAAATGGCAAGAAGAATTCAGCACAGACGCCTCTATGTGATATTCACACAGATCCACAAAATTTATACAGCTGATCAAAATTATTATATGATATATAAAGATATTCTCATTACCAAAATCAACGATAAAGGAGGGGGAGCTATTATATCCAACTGGCTTTTCATTTACTGAGAGTTAGACTGTCAGAGGACATGGCCGAGATGACAGAGTAGGAAGCCCCTGAGTTCACCTCCTCCCGGGAGCACACCAACATTGCAACAATTCACAGAGCAACTACTGATGAGAAAGACCAGAATCTAGCAGAAAGGATCATCAGCAACTAAAGATATAAAGAAGGAACCACAATGACACGGGCAGGAGGGGCCGAGACCCCGTGTAGTCCAATCCACACCCCCCCCCCCAGGTAGGCAACCCACAAACAGGAGGAAACTGACAACTGCAGAGGTTCTCCACGAGGAGTGAGGGGTCCGAGCCCCACATCAGGCTCCCCAGCCTGGGGGTCCTGCCCTGGGAAGACAGGCCCCCAGAATGTCTGGCTTTGAAGGCCAAGGGGAGCCAGAGGGCTGTGGGAAACACAGACTCCTCTCTTAAAGGATGTTCACAAAACCTCACACACTCCAGGACCCCAAGGCAGAAGCAGTAATTTGAAAGGAGCCTGGGCCAGACCCACCTGCTGACCTTGGAGAGCCTCTCGGAGAGGCAGGAGGTGACTGGAGCTCACCCTGGGGGCAGAGACGCTGGCGGCAGCCCACCTTGGGAGCTCCTTCTATCACAAGAACACTAGAACTGGCAAGCACCATATGGAATCCTCCCTCTAGCTTATTAGTGCCACGGCCTGGCCCTGCCCACCAAGCTGCTGGCATCAGTACTGCGACGCCTCAGGCCAAGCGAAGCAACCAGGTGAACAGGGACACGGTCCCACCCACCAGCAGGCTGGCTGCCATAAGACCTCCTGAGACTATACCTGCCCCAGGACCTAGCCCTACCCCACAAGGGTCCTAGGACCCAGCCCCACACACCAGTGCACTAGCACATGCCCCAGGACACCCAGGGTTCTGCAGCCTGAGCCTCCAAGACCTTTCTGCCCACCAGTGAGCTGGCACTAGCCTTGGGACCCTCTGGGCTTCAGTCCTGCACACCAGCCAGCCCACACCAGCTCCAGCACCCCTGGACTCTGCGGCCAGAGACCGCAGGACCTGGTGCCACTCACCAGTGGGCCAGCACTAGCCCCAATCTGGCATCACCCACCAGCCCCAGGACCACCACAGTCCTAACGCCCACCATATCAGAACCCAGCCCACTCACCAGCAGATTGGCACCTTGGGCCCCTCAAGCCAGCCACCCAGCGAGCTGGCCAAACGCATCAGGGGACCAACACAAGTTTGGGGACACTCTGGGCTCCACAGCCTGATGTGTCAGGAACCAGCCCTGCCCACAAGCCCTGCCCACCAATGGGCCAATATCAGCCCTGGGACCCCCAAGGCCCTGTAGCCAGAGACCTCTGGACTTGGCTCTGACCACCAGAGGACCAGCTCTAGCTCTGGGACACCTTGGTCCCTGGCCCCACCCACCAGCAGGCTGACATCAGCTCCAAGATAACCTGAACCCCTCAGCCAGCCATCCGAGGATCCAGCCCCACTCACCAGCAGGCCAAAACCAGCTTTAAGACACCCCAGAACCTGAAGTTAGCTAGTTCTTCTGGGGTGTTAAGAGCCAGCCACACCCACTGGCAGGCCAGCACTAGACCCAGGACCCTCCCAGGCTCAGCTGCCAGCCACCTTGTGACTGAGCCCTGCCCGTCAGCAGGCAGCAGCTTCCATACAAGGCATGGCCTGGCAACCAACTGGACTGGGGGTCACGCCTACCAGACCACCCACAGTAGTCAGCCCACCACAACAGAAGGACCCACACAGCCCACGGAAGGGGCACCCCTGCAGCATATATCTCTGGTGACCAGAGGGGAGTGCACTGATGGGACGCACAGGACCTCCCCTACAAAAGGCCACTTCTCCAACTTACCAAATACATAGAAATAAAAACGGCAAATGAGGCAAAATGAGGCAACTGAGAAGTATACTCCAAACAAAAGAACAAGATAAAACCCTAGAAGAAGAACTAAGTGAAGAGGAGATAATCAATCTACCATATAAAAAGAACAAGGTAATGACTGTAAGGATGTTTAAAGAACTTTGGAGAAGACAGGATGAACAGAGTGAGAGAAGTTTTTAACAAAGAGTTAGGCAATATAAAGAAGAACCAAACAGACATAAATATGATTTCATTTATATGAAATGAAAAATACATTAGAAGGAACCAGCAGTAGATTAGAAGATACAGAGGAATGGATCAGTGAACTGGAAAAAAGACTTATGAAAAGCACTCTGGCTGAACAGGAAAAAGGAGATAAAGAAATGAGGACAGTTCAAGAGACCTCTGGGACAACATGAAGTGTTCTAACATTCATATTATAGGGGTTCCAGGAGGAGAAAAGAGAAAGGGGCAGAGAACATATTTAAGACACAAGGGCTGAAAGCTCCCCTAATCTGGGAAAGGAAACAGACATCCAGGCCCAGGACATATAGGGAGTCCCAAACAGGATCAACCCAAAGACCACAATAAGACATACTGTAATTAAAATGGCAAAAAATCAAAGATAAAGAGAGAATATTCAAAGCAGCAAGGGAAAAGCTACAAGGAACTCCCATTGGGCTATCAGCTGACTTTTCGGCAGAAACCCTGCAGGCCAGAAGGGAGTGGCACAATACATTTAAAGTGATGAAGGGAAGAACCTAAAACCAAATCCACTCTGCCTAGCAGGCTTTCATTCAGATGTGATGGAGGTATCAAAAGTTTTACAGATAAGCAGAAGCTAAAAGAGTTCAGCACCGCCAAACTAGCTTTACAAGAAATGTGAAAGGAACTTCTCTAAGCAAAAAAGAAAGGCCGCAACTAGAAATACGAAAATTACAAAAGGAAAACTCTTATTGATAAAGGCAAATACACAATAAAAGTAGTAAACCAACCACGTATAAAGCTAGTAGAAAGTTTAAAAGACAAAGAAGCAAAATCATCTACATTCACAAGTAGTTAACGGATACACGAAACAAAGAGATGCAAAATATGATTTCAAAAACAGTACACATGGGGGATGGAGTAAAAATGCAGGGCTGTTAAAAAGCCCTTGAATGTAAGATATCAGCAACCTAAAATAATCGTATCTATATACGAGAGCAACAGAGATACAGACAAAGACAGAGACAGAGAGACACAAAGACACACACACACACACAGATTGTTATATATAAATTTCATGGTAACCACAAACCAAAAATCTATAATAGATACACACACATAAAAGAGAAAGGAATCCAAACATAACACTAAAGATAGTCATCAGGGCTTCCCTGGTGGCACAGTGGTTGAGAGTCCACCCGCCGATGCAGGGGACACAGGTTCGTGCCCCGGTCCGGGAAGATCCCACATGCCGCGGAGCGGCTGGGCCCAAGAGCCATGGCCGCTGAGCCTGCGCGTCCGGAGCCTGTGCTCCACAACGGGAGAGGCCACAGCAGTGAGAGGTCCGCGTACCGCAAAAAAAAAAAAAGATAGTCATCAAATCATAAGGAAAAAGAGAAAAAGAAGAAATAGGAACAAAAAAGAATTACAAAACAATGCAAAAACGATTAACAAAATGGCAATAAGTACATACCTATCAATAATTACTATAAATGTAAAAGGACTAAATGCTCCAATCAAAACACACAGAGTGGCTGAACAGATACAAAAACAATACACATATATATGCTGCCAACAAGAGACTCACTTCAAATCTAAAAACACACACAGACTGAAAGTGAGGGAATGAAAAAAGGTATTACATGCAAATGTAAATGAAAAGAAAGCCAGGGTAGCAATACAATCAGATAAAATACACTTTAAAACAAAGTCTATTTTAAATCAGACAAAATAGACGTTAAAACAAAGACTGAAATAAGAGACAAAGAAGGACACTACATAATGATCAAGGGATCAATCTAAGAAGAATATACAACAATTGTAAATATATATGCACCCAATGTAGTAGGAACTAATTGCATAAAGCAAATATTAACAGACATAAAGGGAGAAACTGACAGCAACACAATAATAGTGGGGGACTTTAACATCCCATTACATCAATGGACAGACCATCCAGACAGAAAATCAATAAGGAAACACTGGCCTTAAATGACACATTAGACCATTAGGACATTCCATCCAAAAGCAACAAAATGCACATTCTCTCAAGTGCACATGGAACATTCTCCATACTGGATCACATGTCAGGTCACAAAAGTCTCAGGCAATTTTAAAATATTGAAATCATATCATGCACCTTTTCTGACTACAATGCTATGAGAGTAGAAATTAAGTACAGGGAAAAAAACCTGCAAAAAACACAAATACATGGAGGCTAAACAATATGCTACTAAACAACCAATGAGTCACTGAAGAAATCAAAGAAGAATTAAAAAATACCTGGAGACAAATGAAAACAGAAAAAGAAGAACAAACAAAATCCAAGGTTCGTGGAAGGAAATAAATCATAAAGATCAGAACAGAAATAAATGAAAGAGACTAAAAAAAAGATAGAAAAGATCAATGAAACTAAGAGCTGATTTTTGAAAAGATAAACAAAATTGGTAAACCTTTAGCCATACTCATCAAGAAAAAAAGAAAGAGAGCCTAAATCAATAAAATCAGAAATGAAAAAGAAGTTACAACCAACACCACAGAAATACAAAGGATCATAAGAGATTGCTATGAACAATTATACTCCAATAAAATAAACAATCTAGAAGAAACAAATTCCTAGAAATGTTCATTCTCCCAAGATTGAACAAGGAAGAAATAGAAAATAGGAACAGACCAAGTACCAGTGTTGAGATTGAATCAGTAATAAAAAACAAAAATAAAAACAAAAAAACCTCCCAACAAACAAAAGTTCAGGACGAGATGGCTTCATAGGTGAATTCTACCAAACGTTTAGAGAAGAGCTAACACTTATCATTCTCAAACGATTCCAAAAAATTGCAGAGGAAATGTTTCCAAAACTCATTCTGCAAGGCCAGCATCACCCTGATATCAAAACCAGACAAAGATATCACGCACACAAAAAAAGTTACAGGCCAATATCATTGAAGAACATAGATATAAAAATCCTCAAGAAAATATTAGCAATCAAATTTAACAATACATTAAAAAGATCGTACACCATGATCAAGTGGGATTTATCCCAGGTATGCAAGGATGGTTGAATACCCACAAATCAATCTATGTCATACACCACATTAACAAATTAAACAATAAAAATTATATGGTCATCTCAATAGATGCAAAAAACGCTTTTGACAAAATTCAACACCGATTTATGATCAAAAACTCTCAATGAAGTGGGTATAGAAGGAGCATACCTCAACATAGCAAAGGCCATATATGACAAGCCTACAGTTAACATCATACTCAATGGTGAAAAGCTGAAACTATTTCCTCTAAGATAAGGAATAAGACAAAAAGCCCACTCTTGCCACTTTTATTCAACATGGTATTGGGAGTCCTAGCCACAGTGATCAGACAAGAAAAAGGAAAAAAAAGGAATCCAAATTGGAAAGGAAGAAGTAAAACTGTCACTGTCTGCAGATGACATGATACTATACATAGAACTTCCTAAAGACACCACCAAAATTTTACTAGAACTCACCCATGAATTTGGTAAATTTGCAGGATACAAAATTAATATACAGAAATCTGTTGCATTTCTATATATTAACAATGAATATCAGAAAGAGAAATTAAGAAAACAATCCTATTTATCACTGCATCAAAAAGAATATGGGGCTTCCCTGGTGGCGCAGTGGTTGAGAGTCTGCCTGCTGATGCAGGGGACACGGGTTTGTGCCCCGGTCTGGGAAGATCCCACATGCCGCGGAGCGGCTGGGCCCGTGAGCCATGGCCGCTGAGCCTAAGCATCCAGAGCCTGTGCTCCGCAACAGGAGAGGCCCGCGTACCGCAAAAAAAAAATAAAAATAAAAAAAATAAAATCCTAGGAATAAATCTAACTAAGGAGGTTAAAGACCTGCACTTGGAAAACCATAAGAAACTGATGAAAGAAACTGAAGACAACACAAACAGATGAAAAGATATACCATGTTCATAGACTGGAAGAATTAACACTGTAAAAATATTAATACTGTACTATCCAAGGCAACCTACAGATTCAGTGCAATCCCTATCAAAATACCAATGTCATTTTTCACAGAACTAGAACAAATAATTTTAAAATTTGTATGGAAGCACAAAAGACCCCAAATAGCCAAAAGAATCTTTAGAAAGAAGAACAAAGCTGGAGATATCAGGCACCCTGATTTCATACTATACTACAAAGCTACATTAATTCAAACAATATGGTACCAGCACAAAAACAGACACATAGATCAATGGAACAGAATAGAGAGCCCAGAAATGAACTCACACATGTATGGGCAATTAATCTATGACAAAGGAGTCAAAAATATACAATGGGGAAAGACAGCCTCTTCAGTAAGTGGTGTTGGGAAAACTGGACAGGTATATACAAAAGAATCAAACTGGACTACTCTCTCACACCATGCACAAAAATAAATTCAAAATGGATAAAAGACTTTAATGTAAAACCCAAAACCTTAACATTCCTAAAAAAAAACATAGTAAGCTCTTTGACATTGGTCTTAGCAATATTTTTCGGACATGTCTCCTCAGGCAAAGAAAACAAAAGTAAAAATAAACAAATGTGACTACATCAAACAAAAAAGCTTTTGCACACTGAAAGAAACTATCAACAAAACAGAAGGCTACCTACTGAATAGAAGAGGATATTTGCAAGCAATATATCCTATAAGGGGTTAATACCCAAAATATACAAAGAGGGACTTCCCTGGTGGTCTAGTGGCTAGGACTCTGTGCTTCCACCACAGGGGGCACAGGTTTGATCCCTGGTCAGGGAACTAAGATCCCAGATGCCACGTTGCCAAAGAAAAAAGTTTGAAAAGTTGAAACAAAAAAAAATTTTTTTTAATATAGAAAGAACTCATACAACTCAACATCAAAAGAAGCAAACAACCCAATTAAAAAATGGCAGAGAATCCAAATAGGCATTTCTCCAAAGAAGACATACACATGGCCAACAGGACATGAAAAGATGCTCAACATCACTAATCATCAGGGAAATGCAAATCAAAACCACAATGAGATATTACCTCACATCTGTCAGAATGGCTATTATCAAAAAGATAACAAACAACAAGTGTTGGTGAGGCTGTAGAAAAAAGGGAATCCTCGTGCACTGTTGGTGGGAATGTAAATTGCAGCTGCTATGGAAAACAGTATGGAGATTCCTCAAAAAATTAAAAATAGAACTACCACACAATCCAGCAATTCCACTCCTGGGTATTTATCTGAAGAAAACAAAAAGAGGGATTCAGAAAGATATGTACCCCAATGTGCACTGCAGCATTATTCACAATAGCCAAGATATGGAAGCAACCCAAGTGCCCATCAATAGATGAGAGGATAAAGAAGATGTAGTGTACACACACACACACACACACACACACACACACACACACACACTGGAATATTACTCAGCCATTAAAAAAGAACGAAATCTTGCCATTTGTGACAACATGGATGGACCTAGAGGGCACTGTGCTAAGTGAAATAAGTCAGAGAAAGACAAATACTGTATGATTTCACTTATATGTGGAACCTAAAAGACAAAACAAATGAACAAGCATAACAAAAAGAAACAGAGTCATAGATACAGAGAACAAACAGGTGGTTGCCAGAGGCAAGGGGGGTGGGGAGAGGAAAGAAACAGGTGAGGGAGATTAAGAGGGACAAACTTCCAGCTGCAAAATAAATGAGTCACGGGTAAGAAATGTGCAGGGTGGGGAGTACAGTCCATAACCATATAATATCTTCATACAGTGACAGTAACTAGACTTACCATAGTGATCGCTATGAAACATACAGAAACACTGAATCACTATGGTGTGGAACAGGAACTAACATAGGCTTGTGGGCCAATTATATCTCAAAAACAAACTAACTCATAGAAGAAGAGATCAGATTTGTGGTTACCAGAGGGAGTGTGGGGAGGGGAAACTGGATCAAGACAGTCAAAAGGTACCAACTTCCAGTTATAAGATAAATAAGTAATGTAGGAAGGTAATGTACACCATGAAAATTTAATCAACACTATTGTATGCTATATATAACAATTGCTAAGAGAGTAAATCCTAAGAGTTCTCATCACAAGCAAATTTGTTTTTTCTAGTTCTTTAATTTTGTATCTATATGAGATGACGGATGTTCACCAAACTTGGTAATCATTTCACGATGCATGTAAGTCCCACCACCGTGCTGTACATCTTAAACTTATACAGTGCTGGATGTCAATCATGCATCAGTAAAAACTGGAAGAACTAAATAAAACTAAAGATTGTCCCCAACTATCAAGCATAGTCTAGAGAGTAGTCTTTGCAAAAGTAGCCTAAAACCTTATCTTTTTAGCTCATCATTTGGGAGTAAAGGATAAATATTAGATAATAAACCAGTTAAATTTTAAAGTGCAGACCTACCAAATTTCAGGTCACGAAAGTGGTTTTTCGTCTATTTCGAAGCTATAATAGCACAATAAATTTCCGTCTGTTTTATGTACATCATTACCCAAACCAAAGGTAACATGCTCTGCTATTTTAAAATGTATTTGCTGGAACATGTTTTCTTCCTTGCACACTTCAATGTGATAACATAAACAGTGTGTGCCACCTTTGTTAAAAAAGAAAAGGGGAAACTCGTCTTCGTGTAGAATGAATATCGCGAAAGATCACATGTAATGAATTTTATAGTACGATATCCATTAATATTTATTTAAAATAACATATTTTTGCTTAGAATGATTTCTCCACCATATTGCACATAATATTGACTTAAAGACAATTCCTAAGGGGGTTCAGGAGCCTAGCACATGCTGCTGTGAAGGTGGTTTGTGGAGAGCTGCAGACCCACCCTCTGCCACCTCACCGGGTCTGGGCCCCAAGAGGGTGACCAACCAGGCCCCCTGGCTCTCCGGCTTCCAGGTTGGCCAGTAAGAGGCACCCAGAGGAAATCAAAGGGCGGAGGAATGCAGACAGTGGGGCATTGATCTCCCCCAGCTGTCTGGCCGCAGAGCCCTGGGTTGGCAGTGGGCCCCCAGCTCCCGCCAGAGGCCTCATCTACACGGTAGTCTCAGCCGTAGCCGTCTCCGGGCCCTGTGACCACAACCTCCTCTTGCCCCTTCGGGCCTGTTGCTGACCCCTGGGGTTCTTCCCCGTCCCTTGTGGATTTCCCTTAGCCCTCAATTACCCACTTGAGTGGGTCACCTCTTTCCTAAAAAGTACAAGGTTCAGGAGTCAAATAAAGGGGGTGAGGGGAGGTAGGCGTTACTGACCTGTTACAGTCCTTTCATTTTACACATTAGGGAACTGAGGCCAAAGGGCGTTACCAGACTTGTCGCAAATCACCGCCAGTAACAGGGCAGAGCCACAATGAGAGACCACAACTTGACACGGGAATGACAGAGAACTTGTATCGTTAGACTCTTAGAAGATCTGTGTGAGTGAATGTACAGGAAGTGCTTGAAACAGCGCTTGGCACATGGCAAATACCCAGAAATGTTAGCACGCATCATCAGCACCACCAGCACCATCATCCTGTGCTACTTCCCAATCCAGCTGAGAAAAGAAGGGGATATGGACGCCAAAAAATGCAATCCTTCTAGCATGAGGATGCTAAAATTCATCCTCCTGGGTAGATGGAGAAACCAAAGCCCAAAAAGGTTCTGTCCGAGGCAGACCCACCGCCCCCTCAGGGTGCATGAGAAAGAGGCACCAGGGCTCACGGCCTGGCAAGAGCACCGGGTGGATTCCAGCCCCTGTTCACCCCTCGGCCAGGAGACCTGCTCAGTCAACAGCTGTCACAGGATGGCCCTACCTCAAGGCCCCCCAGCAAAGAGGTGTCACTGTTACATGAACATGACCCTCATCACACTGTTACTGCATATATCCGTTGAGACAGCATTTGAAAAGTGCCGTTAAAATTCGAAGGCAGAGGATGCCAGCACAAATTACTGCGGCCGCCACACTCCGCACTCTTCCAGGAAGCAAAGAGGCCAGAGATGGGATAAGAAGAGGCTGAAGGACTGTTTTGACTTTGCTATTCCAGAATGTGTGCAGGTGGCAGAAAAAAATAACTTTTTTCCCCATGTAACTGAAAGAAGTGTTCTTCAATGTTCCCAAGAGGACAGAAAGATGAGCACGACGACATACGACAGTCACGCTCAGGAACCAGTTATAGTTTACCTTGAGAGGCTGATGAAGAAATGTCTTGATACAAGGTCCAGCTTTTACTGAAAGCTCATGGGAGACATTGGTGTCAGTGTTTTGGAGAACACCTATGCCACGGTGGAAACTCCAGGAAAACTGAAGTGGAGCCCAGCCCTCCCAAGCTCTGTCTGCTCATCACCGACACGGGCCAGGCCCTTCCTAAGCTGCAGCCCGTGTTCTCCCCTCAGGGTTCATCCATGTGAAATCCCAAGTGCGCTCTGGTTGGGTCTCTTTCAAATTTAAGGTGTGTTTCTCACCTTAAAAATAACCCTGTTCATTCTGTTGCTGGGCATTGCACCTCATCTTGGTGACTTCCCTTTTCCCAAATGAATTCCCGTCTCGTTCATCGAGGAAGGGAAGGAAAAGAACATTTACTGAGGACCTGCACTGCTTTTCATATACATAGATGGTTTAAGCCCTACCCTATGGGTTGGGACTTGTTCCCCCAATTTGCAGATAAGGAAAACCAGCCTCAATGAAGTTAAACCCCATGCCCAAGGTCCGGTTAACTACGCATCTGATTTTCCAACCAAAGCCTGTCTATCTGAGAGTTTCTGATCCTTTCCACTGTCCCAGTGTTCTGCCAATTCCAAACCCTTTCTTTCCATTGGTAATTGTACCTCCCCCCTCCACCAAAAGAATATCATTAATGGATACGGGAATAATAATAGCTATCTACCTCACAGCGAGACAGAGAGAGAGAGAGAAAAATAAATCCTACGAAATAGGAAAATTCTCCATTGTTTCATCTTGGCCCAGAGGATCACCATGTGCCCACAAGTCACGTTAAGAATGATGCAAGAATAAAAACGAAAAGCTTCCAGCTTGTGTTTCCAACTAGTAAGATACATTCTCCTGTGCCATAAATCTCTTCCTTAGGAGTTTGTCAGGATAGTATTCTCCCTCTAACCTCTCCCGGGTGGACCTCCTTTGCCCCTGAGAAGGTATATTACCTTACCTCAGAAACCCTTCCCACCCAGTGCCCTGCCCAGCACCCCTGCAGCCTTAAAAGCTGTCAAAACTCACACCGTCTGAACCCCATCCTCACATACCCTGCTTAGGGGTGAAGATGTTTAGGTATGCCCACCATCAGAAACATCCTCTCCCAAGCCCATTCCATCCCTCCAACCCAGTCATTCCTTCCTTGGACCCCACACCAGCAATGAGCGCCACGGGCAGACATGTGTCTTCGTACCTCATCTGCTACCTTCCAGAACTCAGTTCCTCTGCCTTGTACTGCAACTTTATGATTACGATCAATACTGAGAGTCTGCACAGCACTTCATAGTACATAAAGTACCTTCACACACCTTATCACATGCAATCCACCCAACCACTCTCTGGAAAAGAAAGTGAAGGTCGCAGATGTAAACAACTGGCCCAAAGCCAAATAACTATGATGGGGGATGCTGGGACGGACACCATGTCTTCTGCCTCCACTGCCTGAGCCTGACCAGCTCAACTGCTCTCCTGTTATTTAAGGCGCTGTGTCTTGTCTCCCCAGCCTTACTGCACGCACCTCCAGCGCTTGTTCATCTTTTCTTCTCCACCTGGGTACTGTACAAGGCCCTGCCCTTTCCCAGCACTCCGTAAGTCCCTGCTGAACGCATGAATGATGAACATGTGACAGGAGCAGCTCTGTGTGTCAGGTAACGGCAAGTAGAAGAAAGCAAACTGCACCATGGGTGGACCTAGAGACTGTCCTATGGAGTGAAGTGAATCGGAACGAGCAAGACAGATATCATACAATATAATTTATATGTGCAATCTAAAAAAATGCTACAGACGAACTCATCTGCAAAGCAGAAACAGAGCCCCAGATGTAGAAAACAAATTTATGGTTACCAAGGGGGGAAGGGAGGTGGGTTGAACTGGGAGATTGGGATTGACATATACACACTACTATGTATAAATTAGGTTACTAATGAGAACCTACTATATAGCACAGGGAACCCTATTCAATGATCTAAGGTGACCTAAATGGAAAGGAAATCTAAAAAAGGTAGATATATGTATATGTATAGCTGATTCATTTCGTTATACAGCAGAAACTAACACAACATTGTAAAGCAACTATACTCCAATAAAAATTAATTTAAAAAAAAAAGAAAGAAAGAAAGAGTCAGGTGATTCACACGGAAGCCCTTTGGGAATCGAGGCACGCAGGGGTAGCTCCAGGCTCTGTGAGCAGGCTCCTGATTCCCTGGAAGAACCCACAGGTGGGCAGACCTTGCCCCCCCCGACCCCATCAGCATCTTTTAATTTACGTACTAGAGGATGAGGGGCTCCTTTGAGCTTAGATGCAATCTTGGTCCCAGTGACTACTTCCCACTGCTATACAAACGCAGAACCCCAGCAGAACTTGAGGCCTGAGTCCAAGGTTACATGCTTTCCGATCCCTGGCACGGCTCCTGAGCTACCTGAGTGGAGAACGATGCCTGGAGGACCACTCCAAAGTTCTAGGAGGGGACTCGGGAACACGACAGGCGCCAAAGAATTAGCTTCCAGGGCTCAGGGAAAGATCATGACTCCCTCATCCAAACCTTGCTCCAAGCTCTTTCAGAACCCCAGACACATGACAGCAAATGCATGAAGGACAAACAGCTCTTTAACATATACACAAAACGTACTGAGGTGAAAGCATGACAGTGAGCTTAACAATAATCAGATGTGCAAAGTGACACGAGCTTGGAGAAAACAGGAAAGCCACTGGAGTTACGGCGTTCACAGAGGCCAAGGAGCTGTAGCTCGAGGCACCAGCATGACCCAAGAATCCTCAGCGCTGCAGATGCTAAGAGGAATAATCTCTAAATGAGGCAGTGAGGTCATGGGTAGCATAATCAGCTACAGCCTCACACAGGCTCCGGAGAAGTGAAGATTCAATGATCTGTCCTCACCTCAACTGAGAATACGGAGAAGGAGACAAGGTCTCAGGAATGAAGGCAGCAAGAAAGGGGAGAGGAGAAGAGAGCAGAGTCCCCACGTGAACTTGCTCCTCTCCAAACCTGGCAAGCGGTAGCATGAGCTGAGGAGATGAAGACACCAAGGCGGGGCTTGTAAAAGTGGCCCCTACGTCAGCCACAGGCTCTTTCCCAACAATGCTTCCTTATTATTTCAGGGAAAATGCATCGCAAACATATGGATTTGATTGGATCTCCCCACCCCCATCTTTCTCTCCTCGTGCCAGAAAAACACATACAGATTTCAAAATGAAAAGGGGAAGAAAAGAAAAGAACAAAACGCATAGCATGGCTTCAAGCAAGCCTGGAACACGCTTGGAAAATAGTTGGAGCTGGTCAACATATTCAAATGGCAGTGGCACCCGGCCCCGTCAGTAACGTTGCCGGCTGGGAACGTAACTGCAATCAGGTGGGAGCAGACGTGCCATTTGGCAGAGGGGACTGGGAGAAATGGCCCCCAAATGTCCAACCCTCAGATGCGTAAGGTGCCACATCATTTCCCTAGTTTCAAGATCAGTGTGTAGGGCTGAGTTCACTTCTGTCCTCAAACTTTATCAAAGAGTAGATGTCCCGCTGCTCTCCATCTCCACTGGCAATGGAACAGAATGGCTTCCATTAGAGCAGAGGGAAGGCCATTTAGACGTCAAAAGGAATGACGAGTTGCAAGGCGCTCTTATAACCAAACATCTTAAGCACATGCCTACAAATCCATCTATTTACAAATACTCAGTGGGTGCCTGCTCTAATGAGAGTTGCATTATGTGTCAGACACTAAGCTAGATGATTTCAGATATTATTAGCAGGCCTCGCAAGAGCACTACTAGACGGGTATGATCAACCCCATTTCGCCGAGACACAGAAGAAGAGAAGGACTTTCCCCAGATCATAAAGCTAGGAAGTGGTGACAAAAAGATCAAACTCAAGTTTATCCAATTCCAATTTTTTTCTTTACCTTCTTGAACTTCAGCTAAGTGCTGAAGGGGATTCTCTGTACTTCCCCCCAAAAACTAGCACATCATTTTTGTTGGGTAAACGTTGAATGAATGAATGAACCAGCAGCAATTACGGATTCTACCACCGGTGTTCTTAAACCCTATTTCATCAATTTAAATGTTCACCTTTTTTATGTATTCCATGAAATAAATATGCATCTTACAATCGGCAGACTCTCAGCATCAATGAAATATGATCACCTCGGAGCAAGACCAGTCCCACATGAAAGTGTAGCGAACAGGATGAGATAGCGAACGTTAAGTGCCAAATAAGGTAAGTGTTGTAGTCCAGACAGAGCAGTCCGAAAACAGTGGAATCAATTTTAGATTAAACGCTGAAAGGATTTTGATGGGGATGGCGAATGGGCATTTGAGGCATCTCTCTTCTAAGAGCATGTAGGTTCCCTAAAGGTATGGAGCTCATCGGACTTTTTCTTTCTGCTCCCCAAGTTCGCAGTTCTGCATTATGCAAAAAAGAACACGGGGGTCTCCCCCTCTGGAAGTATCAAAAAGGAAAGAAAAGCCCAACTCATCTGATGTTTCCAGTGATTCCTTCCCAGAGGCAGAGATTTGAATTAGATGGTCTCTGGAGAACCCTCCTAGATCCAGGATTCTCTATCCAAGACGGGAAACCTGATGGGTTGCTCATCCGATTAATTACAGAAACTCACTGTGCATTGATAGGATCGGATCAAGAGCTCAGTCAACAAGGGGATTTTGTTTGCTTCCTTCTCTCTAATCTAGCTTCTTTCTCCAACTTCCACATTTTGGCTCACTGCCTCCCTTCCCAAATACACACACACACACACACACACACACACACACAAAATGTCATTTAAAATTAAATTAATCTCTCTTCTCTATTCGCAATTTAGATAATCCAAAAAGCCTACTTTTTTCGGGGCACACACCATGGGGACAGGGAATGATCACACACTAAGCAGAGCCTTTAATAAGAAGTTTGACCAATCCTTTTTCCTTCACAATGCTGCCCAATCAGTACAAGAATCCAGAAACAATTCCTGCATGCTAAAAGTAATGGGTGAAAATCTGACGAGGGACAGGATATGCACAGCATCTCAAAGACTCTCCAGATAAATGTCTTAATAATTACAAAGGAAAACCAGTAACCTCACTGCCGAGGAATCTGGTAGACATGATCATAACCCAGTGATCAAAGCCAACATCACTGTAAAAGGGACACGGCACAGCCCTCCTGTTGCGACGTATCGAAAAGGACACACATCACTCATGTAGGATTCCTACTAAAAATGCACGATCTGGATCCCGTCATGAGGAAACATCAGACGAACCCAGATTGAGAGACCTCCGACAACATGATCCTTTATTCTTCAAAAATGTCAATGCCATGAAGACAAAGAACAGATTACAAATTAAAGGAGACTCACAAGATAGGCTAACTATACATTGTAGTATAGGACATTATTGGGACAACTGAGGTTTCAGGATGTATCGCAGACTAGATAATGATGTAACAGCAACGTTAAATTTCCTGGTTTTGAAAATTACACTGTGAGAAAAAAATTCTTCGTTTTTAGAAACCACACACCGACGTATTCAGGGATAAAGAGGCATGATGTCTGCCACATTCCCTTAAATGGTCTAATAATAATAATAATATATTCATAGAGAGAGAGAAAGAGGAAATGACAGAGCAAATGTGGCCAAATATGACCTGAGGAATCTGAGTAGGGAGTTTCTTGTATTATTTTTGAAATTTTTCTCTAAGTGTGAAATTGTTTCAAAATAAAAAGTAAGAAACAAATAAAACCAATTGCTCCCCATTTTACAGGAGTCATTTAGCCCATGCCCTGTCCTCTAAGTAGCAACGTCTCATTTCTTAGGCTTCAAAAGCCTTCAGAGGGTGTGGAGAAAGGGGAACCCTCTTGTACTGTTGGTGGGAAAGTAAATTGATACAGCCTCTATGGAGAACAGTATGGAGGTTCCTTAAAAAACTAAAAATAGAATTACCATGTGACCCAGCAACCCCACTACTGGCCCTACATATACCCTGAGAAAACCATAATTCAAAAAGACACACACCCCCCAAGGTTCACTGAAGCACTATTTACAATAGCCAGGTCATGGAAGCAACCTAAATGTCCATCAACAGACGAATGGATAAAGACGTGGTATGTGTATACAATGGAATATTACTCAGCCTTAAAAAGGAACAAAACTGGGTCATTTGTAGAGACGTGGATGGACCTAGAGACTGTCATACAGCGTGAAGTCAGAAAGAGAAAAACAAATATCGTATATTAACGCATATATGTGGAATCTAGAAAAATGGTACAGATGAACCGGTTTGTAAGGCAGAAGTAAAGACACAGATGTAGAGAACAAACATATGGACACCAAGGGGGGAACAGGGGCATGGGATGAATTGAGAGATTGGGATAGACATATATACACTACCATGTATAAAAGAGATAACTAATGAGAACCTGTTGTATAGCACAGGGAACTCCACTTCCACTTCACTGTCCAGTAGAAACTAACACAACATTGTAAAACAACTCTACCCCAATTTAAAAATTAAACAAATAAATAAATAACTTTTTTGAAAAGGCTTCAGAGAAGAAAACGGAGAAACGTCCATTAGTTCATCCCACCTCCCTACACATCCCATCCATCCCTTGACTTCAGTAGAGAAGACAAGTGAACAAAGGGATCGCTGGAAATAATTATCTGAGCATAAAGCAGTTAGTGCGACAACCACAGAAAGTGCATAGCCATTTACGCAGGGCCAGGATGATCCTTCGCTTGTAAACATAACCAGCAGGGAAACGCACTCAAAGCCACTCTCTGCCCTCAGGAATCGCAGGTCTTAAAGTTACAAGGCAGGGCAGGCAGCGGGGGCCACGCACATTTTGAAGGAGGCTCCGAAAACAGGAATAAAGATGTTCCTGGAAGCAGATTTTGGAAGGGGAAAAGGAAACCTTGATGACTTCAGGAAACAGAGGAATAGGTCACCAGGGGAGCCAGTGGGCATCCTTTCCTCAACATCTTTAAAAGCAGGGGACATCGTCTAGGAAAATGTTACAATGTGTAGAATTTACTTGCAAACACCTCATCATATAAAGTGTGAGAGGATGTGTCTTACTGGACTGAAGCTAGGATGCAGGTGCCAGCCAAGACAGCACAGGTGCCCAGCAGGTGCTCTGCTCAGAAAGCCCGCGCTCACAGGTGGCATTTCTGCTTCCCTTATCTCTATCCACAAGCACAGCTTGGTTAATTAGCATACAGAGAGTCAGAAATGGATTTTCACGCCTAAAAATAATGGCCTGTTGACTAGCATAAGAAATGTTAGAAAAGGACTCGTGGGCGAAATTAGAGGTATTCAAATAATGTGGACTAAACAGACTGTATTTCAGACATCCATCCATCCTTGCCCATAAATCTTCATGGAGGCCTGTCCCCCTGGTTCTAGAGATGATGCCTTAGGCCAAAGTCCTAAATGGCCCCAGGTCTAGCTGAGTCTCTGGATTCTGTTTCCCTGATACTAGTTATAAGGGTAACAAAGTTCTGTCTCTAGACTTGAGGTTTCTGCCTGGAGTAAATGTTTCATGCAAGGAGATGATCAGAGAATATAAAAGAATCCTTTTTTATATTACTTATATAATATAAATATGTTTTATATTAATAAATATAAATTAATTAAAAATGTAAATATTTTTATATTACTATATATAAACAGTTGGGACATCCCGAACGGGTCGTATGAACTTTATCTTTTTTCCCCACTTGTTAACGAATGTCACGTATTTCATAATGTTTTCCAAGGCCCCCAGTGTCTATCAAAGAAGAATGTGCACGACTGGGCTGCCTTTGGTCAGTCTGCAGCAGGTGAAGGAGGTGTGGCCCTGCACGCGAGGAGGGGGCGGGGGCAGGGTGAGCTGCAGGGAGGCCTTTGTGTGAAGGGCTCTAACTTAATTCCACTCCCACCATGGCCTGGGCATATATGCCATATGACCTCAAGTCTTAAAAAGTGCCGGAACTTGTGTTATGGACGAGGACATGGTTTAGCTCAGTCCATGGTCCATGCGCGCTTGAATGCGTTTGCTGCGGTTTGGGCGCGCTGCTCTATAAATACCCATTAAGAGAAGGGCCTTCATGACGCCTTCCAAGTCTGCAACCCTACTGATTGTCTACCTGTTCTCTTAATTACTAAGAGAGTTTAAATCACCAAATATAATCGTGGGTTTGTCCCTTTTCTTCCTTCTGTTTTGTCAATTTTCGTTCCATGTATTTTGAAGCTGTTATCAGGTACACACAATCCTAATAAAATTGTTACATCTTCTTGAGTTGCCCTTTCACCAATATGAATATTACCCACATCTCCGATAATGTTCCTTACCCTAAAGCCTGCTTTGTCTGATATTAACACAGCCACTTCAGCTTCCTGTCGATTACTGTTAACATGGTATATCTCTTTTCATCCTTTTACTTTTAACCTACCTGTTCCTTTATAGTTAAAGTATGTTTCCAGTAGGCAGCATATAGTTGGGTATTGCTTTTTTATCCAATCTAACAATTTCTACCTCTTCCTTTTGATGTTGAGGCCATGTAGTTACCAATTTGGTTGGATTTAAGTCTACCATCTTGCTATTTTATTTTGTCCTTGTTCAGAGCAACTGTAGAGCTAACCTCATTCTTGCAGGGATTACCTGCCTGTTCTCTAATATCTGAAAACAGTTTTTACATATCTACCTAACTAGCTTTCTACTTGACGGCAGAAAAGCTAGTCCTGTACCAGATACTCCACCATGGCCACGTGTGGAAGTAGGGAATCTGTGTTTAGCAGGTCTCCCAAGTTTCCAGTGAGCTGCCAGAACTGGGAACCATCGCTTTAACTCAAGAGGCACAGGTTGAAAAGGGTAAGACACGTCGTGGAAATGTGAGCTGCCGGACATAAGACAACAGGGGATGTTGGGAGCTGTGGGGAACGAGAGAACGTAGGTTCCAACTGAAAATATTCACATTTAATGTTTTTGAAAAAAATCTTCTGGACCAAAAAAATAATTTTTACGCATATATACATTCTTTTTTATACTCTTTTCCATGATGGTTTATCCCAGGATATTGAATATGGTTCCCTGTGCTATACAGTAGGACCTTATTGTTTATCCATTCTATAATATACATATTAATAGTTTGCATCTACTAACCCCAAGCTCCCAATTCATCCCTCCCGCACCCCCCTTTCCCACTGGCAACCACAAATACTACTCAGCCATAAAAACGAACAAAATGATGCCATTTGAAGCAACATGGGTGGACCTAGAGATTGTCACACTAAGTGAAGTAAGTCAGACAGAGACAGACGGATACCGTATAATATCACTTACGTGTGGTACCTAAGATATGGCACAGATGAACCTATCTACAAAACAGAAACAGACTCACAGACATAGTGGACCAAAAATTTTTAAATGTCTATCGGCTGAAACCTTCCCTAGGGCCACCTGTTTGCAACAGTCATGAATCTTCTCCAGTGTCAATGCACCTCTTTAAATGGGACACCAGAGTTGAGCACATCGTCCACGGTGGACTCAAGGGTGGTGACCCCATAATTACCAACAGCCCATACCCCATGAGTTCATTACTTCAGGGTCAGACAAGTTCACGTTTGGCAACACACTGAGAGCTCACGTTTAGCTGTGGCCAACTTTCCACTGCCGCCTCCATCTCTCTCGCGCACACACCATCGCCCGCCAAATCAGATCCCCTCGGTCCCGTCCCGTATTTACAGGCTTCACGGCCACCACTGCTGCATTTCACCTATTGGTTTGGACTCAAGGCTCCCTCTTGTCAAGAACACTTTGAATCTTGATTCCGTTATCTTTTTTTTTTTGGCTGCGTGGCATGCAGGATCTTAGTTCCCTGACCAGGGATTGAACCCGCACCCCCTGCAGTGGAAGCGTGGAGCCTTAACCACTGGACCGCCAGGGAAGTCCCAGATTCTGTTCTCTTTCAAGGTAACTGTGTACCAGTGGAAAATCTGACGTGTGCCTCCCATTCTCAAAGACCCGAAGCCTGTGACGAGACCCTGTGACACAGCCCCCTTGATGGATGCTAGCCAATCAGCACTGCCTTTCTTCTTCAGAATCTCCACCCCCAGGGGGACCGGGGACAGAAGGGGATGAAGCACAGCAGGTAAACCCAGCTCTTAGAAAGCATCGGGGCGGAAGGCCAGGGTGATGGTGAACTGCAGTGTGTGTGTGGATTTTGCAGAAACGTCCCCAGGAAAGGTCCTCCTGTGCGTTCCCACAGGTAACAGGTGGTGCTGAAAATGCGGAAGACAGAGCCACCCCAGAGCAGGGCTGCGGGGTCACGGCTCCCGCTGAGCTCTCGCTCAGAGCTGACTGTCTCCGTGTCCTCGGGCTCCCGTCTTCCCTGAGCTTCAGTTTCCTCATCTGAGGTCTCGTCTCCCAGCTCTGTTCCTTCTCTCACCCTGACACCCTCGCTCCACTGGAGACCCACTGACACTACGCCCCGTTTCCACGAGGCCTTGCTTCGCCCTAGCTGTGGCACACTCCTGGCAAAAGCAGTTAGGGGAGCCTTCTCGATCCCTCAAATAACATTCTTCGAGTCTGACCGCCCCCGTTTCCCACTTCAAGTCCTTCCACATCACGTGAGCTTCAGAGGTCAAGGCTGATGACCGGACACCTGCCTTCCCTGCCTTCGACCTCCCCCCCACCAACCACAAATGCTCTTCATTGCAGCCACGCTCAGCTCCTGGAAGCCCCTGAAGGATGCTGCCTTTTCCCCCACTTCCTGCCTCAATTCATGCTGGTCTCCCGGCCCGGGATGCCCAGCCCCCTCTTCTACACCCATTTTACATCAAGTCCTCATTCAAACTTCAGCTCCGTCCTTGCATCTTCCAGGAGGTCTCCCCTGCCTGATGAGGGAGCCCCTCTTTTGTCCCTCCCCGAGGCCCCGCACACCTTCCGTCTGAGCGGCCATCACGCTTCTGGAGGCACCTCCAGGTTGACTATAAGCTTCTTGAGGGCCAGGGCTTTTCAGCACCACTGCCTGGACGGCTCCTGCCACAGTACAGGTGTTTGCTGAAGCACTGAGTCCCCTGAATGACCAGGCAATGGATGAACAAGCAGAGGTCCCAGCACGTGGCTGCCTGCCCCCAGCCCCACGGGAGGGGCCGCCCTGCCGGCTGAGCTCGGGCTCCCAACTCCTGGACTCTGAGCCCCAACCAGAGTCCCAGTGTCAGATGTTCCAGGGTGCCGCCCCAGGCCACACCCTCAGCTCTCTCTCCACCCTCCTCCTAAGGCCTCTCCCTGAGCAGGACACATTAAACGGAAGAAAGACTAGAACATCTGCTCCCCTCTGTCCCCACACAATCAAGGAGGAGCCTCACTCCCGGACCTGCTGCCCGAGAGAAGCGCTCTGGAGCCTAGAATCCAAGAAGTCGGGGAGCCTGGAGAAACACCCGTGAGAAAATCCACCCAGGCCAGCCTGCACCTGGCCTCTCTCCTGCCACGTTTGCTCACTGCTTGAAGTCCTCAACCCACTAGCTGTTTACGTTCCCAACCGAGTCCAGGGGCGTCTGCATTTTAGTTCAAGCCGTGGACAGACGGGGCTGCGCTGTTAGACCTGCAGGCGCATTGACAAGCTGGCTGGCTGAACTCGGCGGGGCAGGCCCCAGCACTCCCCACCCTGGGCCTATGAACTCCCAGCCGGGGGTCCCTTGCCCCCAGATCTGGAAGACCTCACGAGGAGTGTACAGAGCTGGAGGGGCTGGGTAAGGGAAGGAGAGGGAAGGAAAAGGGATAAATAAAATGCGAGGGTTATCGGGGGAGAGAAGGAGAAAGTTCAAGGGGAGCGCGGAGGTCGAGGGGGCTGCACAGAGCCGCGAAGCCTGGAGATGAAAATCTCGGCGGGTGTGGGGAGGGTGGAGGAGACAGCCTCGGGGGAGCCGGGGGTCGGGCTCTAAACAGAAGGTGAGCAGCGTTGTCTGGGCGCACCCACTACCCCTCCACCCTTAACAGGGAGAAAGAGAACAAAAGGAGGGCAAGTGGGACCTCAGTCCTTGAGAATCACCTTCATAAAGTCTGTCTCCTTCCTCCACCACCACTCTTCCTGCCGAGAGCATCTTCACCCACGTAGGATCATGCCCACTCCCTCCTGCCCACGCCCGGGACTACGGGGATTAAAGGCCAACACTAAGGGAACAGGTAACACACGGCAAAGGGAGGTCTGATCTCGGGGCCTGGGGAAGGCACGTCCCCAGCTCCTTCCCTCTGGGAAGCCCACTCTGCATCTCATCGACGCTCACGCTCACTGGTCCAGCCAGGCGGCTCACTGGAAATTATCGTCACCTTTCACAGACAGCACGGCGCTGCCTCTCAGCCCCATTGCACGTCCATCACCCACTGTCGCCCTGGAGGGGACACACACCTGGCTTATGTTCCTGGTTACCAGGGAGAGCAAAGCACTGAAGGCAGCATCCCATAGCAACAAGGCAGAGGGGCCCTTCCAGGCCTTTACACACACACACACACACACACACACACACACACACACACACACACTCACACACTCACACATACATGCAGGCACCAACCCACTAGGACAGCTCACAGCCATGTGGAACAGCAGGCCCCAGGCCGGGCCTCTGGGCCTTCCCGAGAGTCAGCTAGCCCTCATGCCAGGTCCCCTGCCACACAGCTGCCATCCACCCTCCAGGCCAGTAGCCCTTGAGATGCCACGCAGACTCTTCCACTCATCCGGGCTTCTTAAGTGTCTCTGATAGACACCATGTGTCCCAACAGGAAAACACACACTCATCAACTCTACAAAATGCTCCAGATGTGATCAAAGCCGGAAAGGCAAAAGACACCAGAGACGGGTTGCGTGGAAGGGGGAGAGGTTAATGGAGAGAAGAGAGGAATCCAGGGATGTGGGTACGGGGGTGAGGGGGTGAGTCCAATGGACGGAGTCCAGGACTGGGGTCCAGACTCCTGGGCTCCAACCCCAAATTCAACTTGCTCCCTGGGGAAACCTTGGGTCTTGCCCCAAGACCAGCTTCAGGCTTGAGACGGTATCCCGTACAGCCTAGAAAGTTAGACCCAGAAGGGATGTTACAGATCACCTGGCCCAACCCCCTTGTTAGGTGAGGAAGGCAGCAGGTAATCTACCTGCCTGGAGCATCGCCACCTCTAATCTCACACGTCCTCCCACCTCCTAGCTCACTGCCGTCTCTATTAAATGTCAGCAACTTACAGATTAAAAATTCCTTACTTGGAAGTGGCCTCAGACACGATACCTCCGTCCCTCCGCCTTGTTACTTCTGCTAGAGGATTTTTTTTTTTAATAAAATAAGAGAATGGTTTTCAAGGATCCCCAGAGCTAAAATTCCTAAGTCTCCACGATCTACGGCAGCACCCTCTTTAAGGAACCAGATCTGTTTTATTCTAAAAGATCCTAGAAACCCTTTACACCCCATCTGGCCACCTGACCACATCCATCCACTACCCCCACCCTCTGCCTTGGGGCCCCATTTGAGAAGCAGCCCATGTGTCTCACCTGCATGGTTTCCTCCCCCAAAGTGCAGCAAAGTGGTTAAAATAATGGACTCTGGAATGGTCCTGCCTGAGATTTGCAGCAAGTGACTTATCTTCTCTGCACTGCTGTGTCCTCATCTTGAAAACAGGGGACAACGATCGTGCCAAGTTCACAGAGTTGCCGCGAAGATTAGACCAGATCAGGTCCACACTGGGCGAGGTGACACGGGTACCCGGTGAGCATGGGATAAGCGCTGCGTCAGCCGTGGTCACCATCACACCCACGAAGACATCCCCGCTGGTGAATGGGGAGAGACAGTTCCCATGCACTGATTACCACCTAGTGAAACCTGCGGGTCAGCTGGGACGTGGAGGATAAGAAGACTGGACTCCCACTCCCCAGAATGCCCACCAGGTCCTCTCACAAGGACAGAGGGCGTCCGGGAGAAGAAGCTGTTCCTCTCCCCACACTCCCCACCCTCCCTCCATCCTGTTTGGCACAAAACGTACAATGTCTCGGGTCCTTTCTAGCGCCCACACAGAGGAGCCTCAGGTCCTTTCCAAGTAAAAGCAACTGGCCCACATCAGTGCCGTCCACACATCTACATCCACGTAAGCCAAACCCTTCAGGGACAGGCTCTTTTCCTTAGGATAAAGCCCCAAATCTTCAAACGGCCACGAATGAACGGAGCTCTGCGTCCCCTTCTGCCACGTGGTACCAGGGAAAACACATCGTTTCTGGAGTCAGACAAGCCTGGGTTTGAATCTCAGATGGGCTGGCCTGTGGTTTCGGAAAGATCCTCCAGGGCCTGGTCCCTGCTTCGCCCCCGCCTGGCCCCCATTACTCCCCCCACCAGGCACCCCAGGCCCCCTCTTTCTGTTGTGGGCAGCGTACCCTGTGGCAAAGAGAACTGACTCTGGAGCCAGACTTAGGAGTTCAAACCTCACCTCTTCCTTACTCACTAGCTGTGTGACGGCGGGTGACTTAACACCCTCTTTGTGTCTGAACTGCTCATCTGCAAACTGAGGGTGATAGTATGTCTCAAAGGGTCGTTGTGAGTGAGCAAGTGCACGGGGCTTAAACAGCGCCTGGCACACAGGAGGCACCACAGGCCGTGAGCTACTGTCATTATTCTGCTCACCTCGGCCTGGCTCTCACTCACGCACCAAATCTTCGTTTAAATGTCACTGCCTCAGCTGGCCTTCTCCAGTGAGGCTGGATTGCCCATGACAGCCCACACTCTGCTCGTGTAACCCACGGCACACTCACAATTAACTATACGTTACTGGCATAAACAAGGAGTTTGGAATTAACGTACACACACTACTATATATAAAATAAACAACAAGGACCTACTGTCCAGCACAGGGAACTACACCCAATACCCTGTAATAATCTATAAGGGAAAAGATTCTGAAAGGGAATATATATATTGATATATTCAGTTTTATATATCACTTTGCTGTACACCTGAAACTAACACATCATTGTAAATCACCGATAGTCCAATAAAAATTTTAAAACAATAAAAATAATAATAAAAAACTAGACATAATCTGTCTTTCCTGCTAGCTCATAAGCTCCACAAGACCAGACAAGGGTGGACCACAGGTCCACATATTTCCAGAACGGTCCTGGTTTATACCTGTTGTCTCACTGGGGCGGGCTACATGGGCGTTCAGCAAATACCAACTCCTCTCCCCTTAAGAAGGAGTGTACTTTCCAGAAACATGGATTTGTGCTCAGCCATACGACTGCTTTGGCCAGTGGAGCCCTAGCGGATGGGATGTCAATGATGCCTTAAGAGGCACTGTGTGTGTCTGTTTCCCTGCTTTTCCTTGTGCTCTTGTGACTCACCATGAGAGGACCACGCCCAGGTAGCTTCTGATCTATGGAGAGCATGCAGACCTGTGGAGACCTGAACACAGTCTGAAGCCTGGAGCCAAGCCCAGCCGACCCTCAGCCTGAAACAGACCTTTTCCACTCAACCTACAGACACTTGAGCAAGAAAAATAACCAACTATTGGTGTAAGCTGTAGATCTGGGGGTGGTTTGTTACGCAGCATTATTTTGACAGTAGCTGACTAGTATACTCAGCATAGCTATTAATAATGCTCCCTTTCACTCTCAAGAGTGTCCTAGGTTAGATGGTAAATCATCTCATCACCCAAGGTGATTAGGTAAGTTATCTAATCAGTCCACATCTATCTTTTTCTTCACTTTAACTCTAGCACCTGAAACAATAAACACAAATAAACACAGCAAAGATGCCCAATAAATATACCGCATCAGAGGGAACTGAATTATCCATTCTCTTAAGTCTCTCTCCCAAAACACTGAGTCTTCTCCCAGCTGGACGGTGAGAGGTCTGAGTTTGGGGACTCTCCTCTTTCTTTCACGATGTCCCTGAGAGATGCTTCCAGCTGGCTGCTGGATCATCAGAGGGCTTAACCTCACCCCCAGGGCTAAACCTTCAGAGAAGCGTTAGGGTGTCCATGGTGGGGGGAGGGGGGCATTTGACAGGAAGGGGAAACAGGCCGGGGGGGAAGCCTGGAGAAGGAGCGGCTGCCCGTCCGCCCGAAGGCTGAGGATTGGGCTGCGTGTCAGCCTAAGGAAATACTGCCGTGTTGTCAGAACTGATAACTGCTGGAAACTAAGCCATTGCCCTTACCCTCCTCCAGACTAAAATTCCAAATAAAAAGTTCAAGGTCCCAGTCCTCCAATCTCATCTCTGTCTCTCCTGTGTTCAGTTAACACGGATTTTATGAAAGAAACCGACAGGGCTGAGGCACCAGCCCTGAGTCCTGAGCCCTCAAGGAGTGCTTCCTGAGGCCCTGGAACGGGCTGGGCGATGCAGGCTGAGGGTCACAACCTCTCCACATCAGAGTCAGCCACTCTGCCAGGGCAGACAGCCATCCCTGGCAGTTACCCAACTACCCACACCTTTGACTACCTTGAGAAAATCCCAAGAAGGTACTGGAGGACAGCAGTCTCCCAGGCAGCGATCTTGAAGCTTTTTGTTTTGTCTTTTTCTTGCTTATGTCTGTGACTTCCAAACCCACAAAATGCTGTGGTTTTCCGTTCCTGAAACAGAGGCATACGTCTGTGCAAAGTGCCTGGGCATGCCCAGCTAATTAAATGGAGAGATCTTGCGGTCGCTGTTGTAACGTGTGTTGCAACGATGTTATTCAACGTGTCAAGACGTTTTCTGTTTATATTGGTCACATACCCATGTGGCATGGGTGGAGAACATCACTCAGCAGAATATCATTAGCAGGAATGGGGAGCTCAGGGGTTCCAGAGACAGGCGGTGAAACAGTGGCTCAGGGGGATCAAAGAGTCGGGCCGTGTCCGTGGTGACTTATCCCCTGGCCGGTCCCCTCCTTCCTTCTAGGGCGAGATCAGCCCCTCGGATGCACCTGAGGTCCTGCTTCCCACAGGCAGAGGGCGGCTGCCGTCACAGCCTAGAGGGTTTGTGGAGGAGACGCAAAGGTTCCTCTCTTTCTCTCTCTCAGCAAGAGGATGTGCACCAGATCCAAAGGGCTGAATGACTTGCCCAAAGTTTCCCAAGAGTGGGTGAGTGAGACGGGCCATTCCCACCTCCCAGCCAGGAGCGCACACGTCCTGAACGCCCGAAAGCTCTGTTTTGCCACCTAAATCCCAGAGAAACCACTTGACAGCATCTCCTTTTGCTCCCCATCATCACGGCCCCTTGGTCTAGGCTTTCCTCCCCCTGCACTGTCTCAGATACCTCCTCCACCCACTTCCCGTAGCCCCAGGGCTCTCCTCCCAGCTGTCTGCAGTCCCAACCTGTTCTTGAGCCTCCACTTCCGTCAGCATGTCCTGACCGAGAATACTTCAACCTGACTCTTGTAAAGCTCCCAACCACACTCCCTTCTTCCTTCAAATCTCTACTTTCCGCTCAAAACTCGCCTGTCCTGCAATTCTCACCTTTCTCTCATCGACCACGCTAAAGCTAGTCACAAACCCCTTCGGAACCTTTGGCCCATCCCCTTGCCCACCACCTTGCCCCCAGCCCGTCTACACACAGCTCTGTGCCCAGGTTCCCCGTTGGGTACCACTTTACCTCTGCAGCTTCCATCAGATCTACTGTGAGCACCTGGGGTCCCACTGTTACACTTCAAGCTTCCTGCTTTCCCCCTTCTTTTCGCTTTGACACCACACCCACGACAGAGCTTGGCATCCAGCAGACCCTTGATGTAGGGATCGACTCTTGTGTCAACAGACTCTGAGCTCTGGCCTGGATTTCTTGTGACCTCGCAAAACAAGCAAGAGGGACAAAATGCAGCTCTTCTCGGCAAAACCTGCCTTATCACACTGACTCTGGTCCCATCTTGGAAACACCATTTCACTCTCCCTGGGAAACACCAGGAAGACATTTCCATGACAAAGGCAGAGCCTCCACAAAACCCCACACCTGCCAGGAGGCAGCCTCCAGGATAGGCTGTGGAAGAGGCTTACCTGGCGCACAGTGCTACCTGCTCAGGGGTCAGGTTACTAAAGCTGCGACGGAGACGGAGCAGCGAACTGAAGTCGGGAAGGCACCTACTCGGTTGACAAAAGCAAGAAGTGACAGCTGACAACCTGATGACGTGGAAGAAGGGGGAAAGAAAGACTCTGAGAAGCAGAAATGAGAAACCAAAAACATGGCATTCGCGGGCCCCCTGACAAACAGCTCTTGCGAGTGACACATCACTCCTGCTGAGACAGGGGTGCTCACGAGGATGGCCCATCGCAGAGCAGGGGGGGACCTGGTCAGCGAGCCCCACTCCCCCCTCCGCAGACCACGCCAGCTGTCCCTCAGAGTGCTGATCAAAGGGATTAACGCTAGGCATCTGAAAACCCAGCTCGCCCAACGTCTGGCTGGACGACGCTCTGGGTCACCTCTAGCCACGTGGTACGAGGGCAAACACACAGTTTCTGGAGTCAGACAGGCCTGGGTTTAAATCCCAGATGGGCTGGCTTGTGGCTTCGGGAAGCTCCTATCTCCCTGAGCTCAGTACCCCACCCCCTCACCCCCGTAACACAGAGGTAAGAACGTCCACTTGGCGGGGTCGCTAGGAGGCACAGAGCACACACACGCAACGTGAATACAGCACACTGGTTTACAATTTTTAAAAAAACACAGTCTTGAAGTGAGAGAGTGGCGTGGGCATACATACACTACCAAATGTAAAATAGATAGCTAGTGGGAAGCAGCCGCATAGCACAGGGAGATCAGCTCAGTGCTTTGTGACCACCTAGAGGGGTGGGATAGGGAGGGTGGGAGGGAGGGAGACGCAAGAGGGAGGGGATATGGGGATATATGTGTACACACAGCTGATTCACTTTGTTATACAGCAGAAACTAACACACCATTGTAAAGCAATTATACTCCAACAAAGATGTTAAAAAAATAGTCTTATGATTCCACAATATTTGTCAAGACAAACTAAAGAACTATATAAAATTCTGCTAGTTTAGGGAATAGTATAACTTCCCCCAGGGAGCAGATAAATAACAACTCTACCTAACCAGACCTGTGTCCATCACCACGCTCTTTGCACAACTATATCGTAATCCTCGCAATAATACTGTGGGGAAGGTAGGACAGGTGTTATGATGCCCATTTCATAGCTGAGGAAATGGAGGCTTGAGAGAGAACGGCTTGCCCCAGTATTATATCACTTGGAATCAAGGCTGGAGGCAAAACCGAGTTCTTCTCATCCTTAACCCACTGCTCTCAGTCTAGAGGAACGTCCCTAGGCAGGTGCCTCGGGGTTTGATAAACACGTGGACAGTCACTCTATCCATCTTCTAAATTAACAAGTGCAGCCTCACTCCGTCTCCACTTCTTCCTAGAGTAGGAGCTCTTATTTGTTTTAAGTGTGTCTTCATACGGCTGCCTCTTTACATCTTTGATCACATTTCTTTTCCTTCCCTGAGACAGTTCTAGCCTGGCTGGTTTTTCTCTAGGCAGGATACCCTGACTTGGACACATGAGGTTTTGCCGCGATTTGGGAAATCCCTAAGTGACGTGATCCTAAAATGTTTTCTGAGATTTTCAGGGGTCTGTGGGTGCTGCCATGCGACAACGGATGTTTCCAGAAAGAGTCAGAGTCACCCCCAAAAATCTCTGCCCGATGCACAGCTGACAGCCCGGAGCCCCCTCATCACAGATGACTGGTCTGGGGGTCAGCTTCCCCCCACCCCCATGATCTTCTCCATACCCTGTTTTTCTATAGCCTCACAGTTACTCTTTGAAAATTTTCTCCATCAGTCTGTCCCTCCATTTCCCGGAAAAGCCACGTGGTCATCTACACGCTTGGGAATTTGACTTTGAGCTTGAGCTCCTGGAGAACGGGGTCCTGCTTAATTCATCTCTACCCCCCAGCACCAGTGTCTCACATGTGGCCAGTGCAAACAGGTGTCAGCTTAACTATACCAGGTGAGGTGTGCGTGCAGGAGGGCCCTGCTCTGACTTTCCCAGGCCAGCGGGTCCCAAAGAGGACGATCACGAGGATGAGGCTGTCAGAAGAGCCCGCATTACAGGAGGACACACAGCGAGGCCAGGCGTGTTACGCGTGCAGAACTGTTAGGGACGCGAGAGCTATTTTCAACTAATTAAAGGCTGGCCTACACAATAGGATGCTCTTGTTCAGAACAAGACTGAAACAGAGGGAAATCAGCAGAGTTCTTGCTCTGGCTCCATGACCATTTCTAGTGGCTAAAAATGTCCAGCAGACAAACAAGCTGCCCCCGAGGCCAGGCGTCTCCCCCATTACAAGATAAATCATGCAGAGGCTGGGCATCTGCTCGATCAATATGCGGGGAGAGGAGTCTTCAATTCCCCATTCCACGGCGGGGCACTGAGGTCAGCCAGCCTCTAAGCTCCTCCCACCTCTGTGATGCCATGGTTTGGTCCCAGGGGTTCTGGATAACTGAGAGTTTACTGCACACAAGGTCCAAGGGGATAGGAAATTACAGCTTTGTCACATATTTTCAGGCTAATATCAGCTTCTCTTCCTCTTGGGAAATAGGATGTGACATAAGGGAGTCAAGGAGGCAGTGAGCTGGGAAACCAGACCCTCACCCCGTCCCAGCTCTGGCCGTGCAACCCTGGGCGGCCATGGGGATGCGCGTGCAGCCTCCTGGTGCCCTGGGAGCCACCAGGTACCATACGGCTGATACTCCAGGAAGGAAGATTCAGTTTGATCTGAACCAAGAGCCACCAGCCATGGAAGGCAGGGAGGCCACCCTCAGGGGACCAGGACGGCCTTTGGGTGCAGCCTCAGACGAGAGCTGGGGGCACCGTATTCAACTCCTGGTCCACTGGCAGCCCCAGGCCGACTCCTCTCCTCTAGAGGGTGCAGACCTGGCGGGGAGTGGCACTCTGCAGGGAGGGGGGAGAGAAAGGAGAGTGGGACGCCTCGCATTTTATAAACAGCTTATTTCCCACTCTGTACGGGCCAGAATATAACTGCACGGGACATCGTCATCCCTGTTTCTGCCTCGCCTCAACCAGCTACTGCCTACTTTTCTCGGTCTACTATGTTCCTACGCCCTCAGAGGCAAAGGAAAAATCTTCTTCAGGCCCATGAGACATGACTTCTTTCCAGCCTGCATAACGTTTCCCTGCTAAATCCAATACTTCAAAGGATGAGACCTGCAGATACCAAGGTGCTAGCCCCACACGTCACCACTCCTTGGCTTCCTCTCTTGGGTCCAGCCTCATCTCCTTCCAAGCCTGGATGCTCTGCTAACTTACAGGTCAGAGCCAGGGACACGGGCCAGGTTGGCACAGAGTCCATACAGGTGGGGCGAGATCTGCAAGTCGAGTTCTTGACTTGACCTCTTCCAACTGACAGTCAGGAGGGACCTGGCTTTGGGGCACTGTGATTTCTGGCCATCGACACCAGGCTCAACAAGTCCATATTCGGGGCAGCCCAGGCTGGTGACAAAGACACATTCAGGACCTTTAACCTCAGCCTTTCAGAAAGCAATGTTTCCAATTCCAGCACCACCTCTTCTAGGAAGTCTTCCCTATTCTGCTAGTAGCAACCACTCTCCATCTGTTGTCCCAACCTATCATGTTAGTACTTATATATGACAGTCCTGAAAAGCCCTCAATTCATCCTGCCTCCCACAGGTCTGTCTCCCTACGTAACTGCTAGATCCGTAAGGACGCAAACTCCACCCTACATCTCGCTGTGCCTCCAGAGATTTGCTCACTGTGAGCATCAGTAAATGTTTACTGCATTGAGCTGAACTGCCTTTATAAATCCCAGGGAAGGATCAAGGAGGAGGCAGCAGGGCTCAGGAAATAATTCATCACAGGTTGATCAACATTTTTTCCTCTCCATTCCCTCCCCCAAACCAGCTGCAGCCAGTCCTTCCTGAGCCTGGCCTGCTGAGAAGCCTCCTAAGAAAGAATGTGGCTTCCTCCATCTCCCTCCTGGAGGGATGTGGATGCGTCGTGTTTCAGGAGGTTAGCAGTGGGGCTCAGAGACACAGAGGTATGCACCAAATCACGCAACCTTCTAGTGGCCTTTCTGGGGAATTCTGGCAAGAGCAAGCACCTCTGCCTTTTATCAGGAGGAGGAAAAGCCAATTCCTGTGATGCCGAGGTCCTGGATGGGCTCTGCACTGGTGGGGCTGGAGGCGGCTGGAAGTCCAGGATGGTAGAGACGTGTAGCCAGGTGGAGGCACAGTGCCACTCTTGCTGTCCACAGGTGATGCCCAAAGGCTCTTGAAATGGCATAGATACCACTGTTAGGTCACTGAGGAAGCAGGACATTTCTGAGAGGACTCCAGACCTGCCACAGGGATGGGTTTCACGCCCAGGGCCTGACCTTAGGAAGCCTCCCTGGGGAAATGGCATCCCTGAAAGAGGAGGGAACGAGGAAGAGCCGTTTACCCCTCTCTAAACTGTCATCCCGACTTGACACAGTGGATGCTGCCCGCGTACGATGCCCTTGGCCCATTCCCCAAAGTCCACAGCTGCACAGCCCCCGAGCCCGGCGGACTTCTGGGCACGTCTCCTCCACATGCGGTCACAGGCAGCGCAGATGCTTGAGAATACAATTGTGCATCCCAGCTTCAGCCAAGCGCGGTGAGCAGCTAAACCTAACTCAGATGTCCAGAGCCTGCTGTTTCATCTCATCCATATCAAAACCTCCCAGCTAAGAAAATATGCCCGTGAGCAGATGTTCATTTCAGTGAAAAGACAGGGCAGGGCGCTGACTAATACGGGATCACCCCGTATTAGTCAAGCCTAAAGGCCCAGCCTCCCGGGTTCCCCAGAAAATAAAGGCCATTTCCCTCCTGGGATGTCGGGGAGTTAACCCAGGGCCGTGCAGGCAGAAATCTACTCCTCCGCCTGCAGGGACACTCAGGTGGCCCCTAGGGACTAGCAGGGCCGTTTCCCTCCAGCTACAACATCATCTCCCCCACTGGCTCCAACACACACCTTGTTTCTTCCAGGGCACAAGTGCTTCGGGCTCGGAGTTCCCAGGAGATTCTTCTGTGAGAGGGGTCGCTACTGGATACCTCCCTGGGGAGCTTCCCAGGCAACTCACATACACACACACACACACACACACACTCCACTCAGGCCTGCAGGCCCCGAGGTTTCTAGAGCAAGGGTATGACTCAGGGTGGAGAGCTCTGCTGGCCTGGGAGCGCCATCAGCAATCTCACAGTGCAGCCTGCTGGGCCTGGATGCCCATGCAGCTGCGGGGGGAGGGGCGCGGGGTGCAGGGAAGGGGCATCTTTTTTTTTTTTTTTTTTTTTTTTTTGCGGTACGCAGGCCTCTCACTGTTCTGGCCTCTCCCGTTGCGGAGCACAGGCTCCGGACACGCAGGCTCAGCGGCCACGGCTCACGGGCCCAGCCGCTCCGCGGCATGTGGGATCTTCCCGGACCGGGGCACGAACCCGCGTCCCCGGCATCGGCAGGCGGACTCTCAACCACTGCGCCACCAGGGAAGCCCCGGGAAGGGGCATCTTGCTCCCCCTCTGTCCACTTTACACACCTGGGAAAGGAGCCTCGAACCCTAAATCTCAAGTTTAGGCTTGAAGGGTTGCGGAAGGGGAAGGGTAGCTTTACGTGCCAACGGATCTCCCACCCCGCTGGGCTCTCAGCTGCTCCGTGCTTTCGAATGTTCCAAACCGTGGGCACCGGGAGAGAAGCAGCGCTCGGGGCTGCCAATGAGGAGCTGGGGGCCCAAGGCGACGGGCGGGAAACAGCTCGGCTGGGCCTTTGCAGGGCGTACCTTCAACTTGGACCCCCCTGCCTCTGCGGATGCTTCAGCACTGACCACATGGGTGCAGTTCCTACGTGAGCACCAAGAGGGCGCAGTTCACAGGCATGAGCCGCGATGGAACCACAGGGTCAGGGTGGCCTCAGGCTGGGCCCTGTGGGCCGCTAGGTCCCGACAGGTGAAGGCAGGAAGGATGGAGAAGAAGTGGCAGCAGAGGGAAGTGGCGCTGAAGACACACCCACAGGAGTTGGGGTCAGACCGGGGACTGGCAGATGGCGGAGAGGAAGGAGGTGACGTGGACACACGAGCTTAGGGGGAGCCGGCTGAGTGCGGGGAGACCCATACCCGCCACCCCAGTTTCCTCTCCAGCTGCCTGCTCTTGGCTTCCCTGCCTCTGCTACCCACCTATGCCCCCAACGTCTCTGTCCCTTCCCTCTCTCCCCACTACAGTCCCCTCGTCTCTCTGCAGCAGAGTAAGTTCCTCACCCCTCTGGGTAGGCCACAGTCCCCCACTACAGCCCCCATACTACCTGTGTCCCATCCCCTCCCCTCCAGCCAGTGTCTGAAAGATGTCCGAGGCTCCAGGCGCGTCCGAGCCCCACATCCAGGCCACTGGCACTGTGCAGCAGGTGAGGAAGCGGCAGTGGACAGCCCCCAGCCCCACAGCACACTGCACCCGTCTGGACAGCTTTGGGCTCTGCGTCCTCGGGAACCGCCAGACCCCAAAGCCAGGATCTGCTCCAAAGGCACCTCTTCCCCCGCAGGTGAGGCTGCTCCGGTGGCTGAAACGGAGGGCACGCTGGAGCCGTTGCCCACTTAGCTGGCGGCCGGTCACCCGAAGTCTCCGGAGGAAAACGTGGGGCTCTCCGGGAGGGAGAATTTTTATTTTCTGGTATCGTATTTTTTCAAAAGGAGTGAATAGTTGGAGAAAACAGGCGACAGCGTGGGTGGCCACCAGAGAGGCAGAGAGGATGATCAAAGCCCACGAGGCACGGGGGAAGCAGCCCTGGTGTGGCCCAGAGAACAGTCTAGGTGGCCGCACCTCACAAAAGGCCGCCAGGGGACGGGAGGTGCAGGGTGAGGGGGCCTCGGTCACCGGCATTTGTGGCCCTGCTCCCCGACCCCAGCCCCTCGGCTAACGGTCTTCAGCTGGAACAAACACCTGCTGTCCAACTGAGCTCCCAGTTCCCTGGGAGGGCCATCCCATCTCTGCGTGGGAGGTGAGCCTGCCCAAACTGTGACTCCCAGCCTGCTGCCTTCTTCCAAGAAGAAGCTGGAATCCCTCACTCTGGACTCGATCCTTCTGGCGGCCACCCCTCTCGCGGTCCCAGCCCAGGGCGAGCAGCCCGGAACACTCTCTGAGTTTGCTGGCTGATGAATCAGCTCATTAAAGTGAGCCACAGGTGACTGAGTGGCAGCGAGTCCACTGTGTCAGGCACAGGGCCAAGGGTCCCCACAGTTTCCAAACAAGCGTGCTCTATCAATTTCCCCCGTAGAGCCCTAGCTCAGGCTCCCAGTTTCGGAAAACCAGGATGCCGAAGACCAAAGCGGGGACGCGACTTGACCAGAGCAACAATCGCCCCTAGTGGCCAAGCCTGGGCAAGACCCCAGTCTCCAGGCCCCACTCAGCCCGGTGGTCCCCCACTGCACAGGGGTCCTCCCAACATGCCAGCTGGGAAAGAGATGGGGCTTCAACAGCCCGTGGAGTTCCTAGAGCCCTCAACCCACTTGAGGCTACTCAGACCTACTGCCTTCTAGAAAGTTCTTTCAAAAAGCTTTTCACCCATGTTCTGTAGAAACTGGGGAAATTCCCAAGGCAATAGGGCATCATTTTAGGAGCAGCACTGAAGGGAGAGGTTTAGGACCCAGTTCTCTTCTCCCAATTTTTTGGAGAAGCCATAAAAAGCCTGCATTTCCACGCAGAGCAGCTGGCTTAGCCCTTATACAATGTGCCGGGTCTTCCCTTCTCTTGGTCAATACTGTGGCTACTTGGGAATGACCCAAGGATCTGCTTCACCCACGTTCTTCTCTAGGCAAATTTGAGGGACGATAATAAAAGAGAGAACTCTACTCACTCCTCTCCCCACAAGAGCAGGCAGGGAGAGACCACAGTGCTGAAGACCCCAAGAGGCAAGTCATGGAACATCCGTCCACATTACCTGCTGCCCCACAGCTGCCACTGCCCTCCCCCACCCAGGAGCTGGCTCCCCACCTGTAGGACACAGAGCAGGGGCGTCACAGCCTAGAACAGCCAAGCCCTCTGCTCGGCCAACACACTTCCAGGAGCCAAGACAGTTGGCAGAGACCTTTTGGGTCCTCCCAAGAGTCCCCTCCCACATCTTACCTGATGAGGTCAATAGGCTGAAACTTATAAAACACCCCATAGCGTGCCCATTCTTGATACAGCAGCTAAACAAAAAAAAAAAAACAGAGAACCAGATTAGAGGTACAGCAGACAACTATTCACCTTTCGTTATTCAGCTTTAGCAAGTCAACATTTGACACACACCCCTCCCCACCAAAGCCATCCTGGCAAGTCAAAATCGAATCCCCAAAGCCCAGCTTCCAGGAGAATTCCCATGAGATATCCACAGGGAGACTCCAAAGGCAGGAGGCTATTGTCCTCCCCCAATAGTAAAGGTGATCTTCATCACACTCTGGGTGTGCTGCACCTACCAAGCAAAACCCCTCGCTCTTCACTCCCTCGCCTTGCTGAGTCCAGCCAGATGAGCCCTGGCGTTCATTTATTCACTCATTTAATAAGTACTGACTGAATATCCACCTTGTGCCAGGCCCTGTCCAGACACTGGCTAAAGCAGTAAACCAGACCAAGTCACTGCCATCATGGGGCTTATTACCCCTTGTGTGCAGAGACAAATATTAACTTATAAATGTCACGGAGAAAAATAGATCAAGGTAGGGGGTAGAATATGAAGAGCGGGGTAGGGTGCTATTTTAGACAGGATGACAAGGGAACACCATTTACAATAGCCAAGACACGGAGACAACCTAAATGTCCATCGACGGAGGAATGGATAAAGAAGACGTGGTGCATATATACAATGGAGCATTACTCAGCCATAAAAAGGACAAAATAATGCCATTTTGCAGGGACATGGATGGACCTAGAGATTGTCACACTGAGTGAAGTAGGTCAGACAGAGAAAGACAAATATCATATGATATCACTCATATGTGGAATCTAAAAAAATGGTACAGATGAACTCATTGACAAAACAGAAATAGAGTCACCGATGTAGAAAGCAAACTTACGGTTACCAAGGGGGAAAGTGGGGAGGGATAAACTGGGAGGTTGGGATTGACATACACACACTACTATATATAAAATAGATGACTAATAAAGACCTACGGTATAGCACAGGGAACTCTACTCAATACTCCGTAATGACCTATACAGGAAAAGAAGCTAAAAAAGAGTGGATATGTGTATAACAGATTCACTTTGCTGTACACCTGAAACTAACACAACATTGTAAATCAACTATACTCCAATAAAATTTTTTTTAAAAAATAAAATAACAAAATAATTTTAAAAATCAAGTAATTATTGATAGGTATTAAAAAAAAAAAGAAAAGGATGGCAAGGGAGGGCCTCTCTGAGGAGGTGACATTTGGGCTGAGACCTGAAGGAAGTAGGTGGTTATGTTGCAGCTAGAAGAACACTCCTTCTGTGCCAAGGCCTAGAGGAAAGGGCACGTCCTAGGATGAAGAGGGAAGCCGGAAGGCTGGCGCTGAGCAAGGGGAGAATGTTGGGACATAACCCCAGTTAGAAAGGACTGGCGGTTGCGGGGGGGGGCTTCCCTGGTGGCGCAGTGGTTGGGAGTCAGCCTGCCGATGCAGGGGACGCGGGTTCGTGCCCCAGTCCGGGAAGATCCCACATGCCGCGGAGCGGCTGGGCCCGTGAGCCATGGCCGCTGAGCCTGCGCGTCCGGAGCCTGTGCTCCGCAACGGGAGAGGCTGCAACAGTGAGAGGCCCGCGTACCGCAAAATAAAAGAAAAAGTCTGGAGTTCAAAGGAGAGTCCAGAGTCAGAGAAGACATGATTTGTAAAGTCATCAAGTTACGGATGCAACTGTCAAAGAGAGAGAGGTAGAGAAGAGGCGTGACGCCGGGGCCCTGGGTGCTCCACCGTTCAGAGGTCAAGGGGATGATGAAGAGCAGCAGAAGCGCCAGAGGAACAATGGGACACGGCACCGGACTAGAAGTGGGTGGTGTCCTGGAGGCCAAGGGACCATGGGATTCCAAGGGAAGAAGGTGAGCATCTGGGTCAAATATGGCTGACGGGTCAGGCTGGAGGAGAACCAAGAGGTGACCTTGGACCCAGTGACCCATGGTTGACCTTGACAAGAGTGGTTCCAGACGGGCCAGATGGACACAGCAGAGGAGATCACCAGGCAACCCCTGGAAGAGCTGGAGCTCCAGGGCGTCAAACCTGGAAGGTGATGCGACGATGCCTGCCCACCGCCCATGTGGCTCTGCCGGGCCAGCTCGCACAGCTCTGCATGGGAGGGAGGGTGCTGTAGACCCTTCCCTGTCTCTACAAATGTTTAATCACACAGTTCGAGACCAGGTGGATCGGGCTAAGCCCTGGGTTACAGGGTCCTGGGACAGACCGGCAGTCAACAGGGATGAGCCTGTGTGCGTCAAGTGCAAGAGGACAACCAGGGTAACCTGCAACAGTCCCTTTAAACCTGCAGAGTCTAGAACTTTCTAATGAGCTCCTAGCAAATACACTCTCTCCCTCAGAGTTATGCCATGTCCTCTTCACCTACCGGCCAAGCCTGCGAACAGAGCCAGGAGGCTCTGCAGCTCCTTCTCACAGAGCCTGATTTCGGAGGCCTCGAATGTAATTCCAAGCATGTGGGTCTGACCCCAAACCTTCAGGGCAGGAAGCAACAAGGGGACCACACCCTCTGATGGATCAGAGCATACAGGAGGCCAGGTTGGCTTCCTAGGGTCACATCGGTCAGTTGGCTTAAGTATTTCATGGGACCATAAAGAACCCAACTGTTAAAACCATCTGCAACGCCAGAGAACGGCAAGATGCCCGAGACTCGGGGCCCTCCCTGAGGCCACAGGCTCCTCAGAGAGCAGCCAGACCTGGGACAGACAGAAAGACGCCAGCTGTAGCCGGCTCAGAGGCATTGATGGGACAGGGTGGACCAGGATGGGAGAGGATGGAATTCTACCTCTGGATCCTGCAATGACCTGTTGGGTTTTTTGGCAGGTCACTTCCCCATTAGTAAAATGGGAGTTGTGCAGGATGGGAAAACTAGTCCTCAAGTGAAACCAAGAAGAAAAGTACCTTTCCCGTCAGAAAGACAAGACTAACTTTTTAACTGCCCACTAGAGGAGATAATCATCTGCAAAAGCTGGAAAATTCAGGACCAAGGGTTTAGAAACTGCTAAAGTTTCTAAAGTTTAAGATGAGTATCTTCCAGGTTGTGCTTCGGGTTCCCTGTAAGTGGGCAGGGAAGCCACGGGGAGCTGGTGGGACTCAGTCAGCCCCTGGAAGATGGTGACAGTCCCTCCCCTGGGATGCCTGAGAAAAGCAGGTAAGTCTGGCGGATGTGGAATGAGGTGGGTGCTGGCAGTGGGAGGGGCCCATCCACACCCTCGCAGCCCAGCTCTCTAGAAAGGCAAGAAACCCCTGCTCTCCAGAGGGAGGGAGCCTCTCGTGAATTACCCTCTGGGAGGGGGCTGAGTCATGGAGACTGCAGGCCGCACTAGGCGAGCTGCGGGGAAGGAGATTGCTCTCCGCCTACGAGGCACATCCCCGGAACAGCCACAAATCGCAGGGAAGAAGGAGGCGAACCCCAGCTACGGGCAGGATGGGCGGATCACCCCTAAAGGCCCCCAGGGGGCGATCTCCCATCAGTTCTCAACCCTTCTCCACCTCCTCCAGCACCAACTTCAAGGGTTCTCCCTTGCACCCAACCAAAACCCTTCCCGCAGCCTCTGGAAGAACATAGACTCTTACAATGTAACACATACGAATAAATGTACTGCACTTATACAGAGATTTCAGCTGGTTCTTTCAAGATACCTTTCAGGTCCCACCCATACGCCTCTGAAGGGCTAGGAAGGAAGCCAGCACGGCAGTGAGAGGTCCCCTTGCCATACGTGAAAGACCGTGTCCACCTGCTGGTGGCACTGGCTGGAATTTGGACACCAGGGTTTTAGTCCTGACGGGACAATCTTTTCATGGACATCGGAACTGGTCTCCTTGCCGTGCTGGGTATCCGCTTCCCAAGCCAAATGGACAGAAAAAAGCTTTCACTCTCACTCCTGGTTTCTCTTATTTCCCATCACAGCAAACGTTATTTCCCTAACCATGACCCCGGCAGAGGAAAACAAGGAGGCCAGGACTGGCTGGCAAACCCAAGGAAAAGCCACAAGGAATGGGCTGCTTGTCTTCCAGAGACACTTGTCCACCTTTACCGAGCCACCACCAAGATGAGCTGTGTCCTGGCTGGTCTCTCTCTGCCTGCCAGATTCTACCCATCCCATCCTTTGGGGTGTGCACTGGGAGGAGGCAGCACTGCCTAAGCGAAACAATTCCTGGGAGGGAAACGTTTTGTTAGAAGGTTTTATTGTTAACGATAATATAGTATCATTCCAGGCAAAGGTACATATATTTTGGATGGTCCACAATTTGCTTCTCTCTGCCTCTGTGCAGGTAACCGGGGGCTGGCTGAGTTTTCCCAGGAGTACTGTGTGCTCCTGATCTCTGGAATGTTCCTGTAAAGTGTTCTACCTTGAGGGGCTGAGGGTTACCACCCACCCAGCAGGGGGTCACTTAGGTGGGCAGTAGGTGGTGATCGCTCTTTAAAGGGGAGTAATGTGACAAGAAAAAGTGGGCGGACAGAAAATGGCTGGGGCCAGGGAGGTGAGATGTGGGGAGAAAGGCTTCCTCCTTTTCCTTTAAATCTGATCCGGGACTTTTCAGGAAATTAAACACCACTGAGACTATTAGCATCAGATAGAAAACAGATGAGGTTAAAACATGGAAAAACTACAGCAGATTCCCTGGGCAGGCCGAGCAGGGGACATATGTAAGCAATCACAGCAGTATTTCTGGAAAAGGCCTTTATATGTTTTTAATACTTAACACTTCATAACAGGGACTAATAGGCTGGATAAAAAGAAGGTTGCTCAAAAGCAACTTGGGGGATGAATGATTTTCCAGACAGCAGAGTGTGGGGAGGGGGTACACGGGCTCCTATTCCTCATCCCGCCCACCCTCGCCCACCCTCGTCTGTTCACCAGAGTCGCTGAAGGCTGGGGGACCTGGGTGGGAAGATGGCAGGAGGGCGATGGCCAGACGGGCAGCCCCCACTAAAGAGGCTGGGTGATGCTCAGAGCATCGTGCCGTGGTGGGAAGGGTGGAACCCATGCTCCTAGAGTACCAGGAAACAGAAGAAACAGGATCTAGATGGAGGGCTGGGGACAAGAGCTGTCCAGGCAGGAGCTGTGACTGGCATAGGGGGGATCCTCCAAAGGGACCCTTTTCCCTCCCTTAAATATAACCTATTTCTAGCCGCCCGGAATATGCAGGTTTCTCATCTATCATTTGGGAATGCCTGTATCCTACCTGTCTGCCTCGACAGAGAGGATAAGAATAACCTAAGGGCGACCCTCCCCAAACAAGCCGTAACGGCATGGATACTGGTATATTTTTAGCAGGAACACTAGATTTGAGGGTCAGAGGGGCACTAGCCCCTTCTCTGTTTATGGTAGCAGTGTCATCATGGGCAAGGTGCACAATCGTTCTGAGCCTCAGTTTCCCCATCTATCAATGAAGGGATCTGGCTGCTCAGTGTTTCTCAGCCAAAGCTCTCTTGTCATCAGGGGCAGGGACACTGCCTCTGTGTGTGACTGTGGGATGTATTTCAGGATGGTTGGCATCACCGGTCCACCGGGCGCTAAATGTCAACAGCACCCCCATACACAGTCACGTCAACGACCAGAAATGCCCTCACATTTCCAAACGCCTGGGGACAGCGAGCTGTGGAAGAACAGCTGGGAATAGATAAGCAGTAAACAGAACACGCAGGACACGTCTACGCAGCCCCCCACCCCCGCGTGGTCCTCGAGCGCAGCATCGGGCTGGCTTACCTTTCTGTCATTCACGTCATCCCCTGGACTATCATATTCACCCTGTAGGAGGAGAAAGCCAATGGAATGATCAAAAACAGAGACAGGGTTTTCTTTTAAATTTTCTAACGTTATCCCTTTCTTTCATTCCCATTTAAGGAAGGTGAAGAGCATGACATGTAAGGAGACACCGGTCCGCTTCCTTGGTCGCCAGCACCTGCTGTGTTTCCTGTGGGCAGCTTCTTACCCAGGGCAGCTCCCCTTACAGGCCTCAGAGACCCCCCTGCACCTCCTCACAGCAAATGCAACAGCAGAACCCGACCTGGAAACGGACTAGCACATCAGGAAAACACCCCTGCGCCCTGGCCATACCCGGCAGAACCTCAATTCACGTGTGCCCACAGCAAGGATGCTGGCGAGGAGAAAAGGTCACCTGGGAAATTCCTGCGGGCACTCAGGGGTCCCCACCCCAGGGGTCTCATTTGATACCGCTGCGGGGTAGATGCTAAAGCGACCGATGGGGTGGACAGGGCAGCCTGGGGGCACCGAGTTCACAGGCCAGTTCAGTTCCTCACGAACCATCTTGAAGAATATCACTGCATTATGTTATAGGATGCTTATAACATTCCTCGCAGCCAAGAAAAGCTTTAATTACAGTCTCTCCGTTTTCTTAACCAAACAACAGTATAAGGGATTTTGAGAGACATCCTTAACATAGGTCAAGATAGAAAAAAGATCTGACACTTAATACATCCTCGCATAGGATGAGGAATTTCATATCCACACAAAGCTATCACATATAAAATATCACTTTCAGTCATTTGAGGGCCTGACGGTCCAGCCTGCGTTATCCAGGTCTGGGACTTGCGCTCCCCGCTATCCACCCACCTTCTCCATCTCCCTTTAACCCTCCACACGCCGTTATCTGCCTTCTCACACTTTCCTCAAAATCAAGGCAGGGAGTGCAGGGAAGCCCAGACAAAAACCAGTTCGTTCTTCCATCGGGGAAATAACGGAAACAGTTTGAGACAACCGGCAAAAATCAACTGGGGATTATTTTCATTCACAAGTGGTCCGGAGCCAGCCCAGGTGGTTCAGCGTCGTCATTCCCTCCTGCCTCCCCGCCCGTATACCCACCACCATGTCGTCTGCAGTGTTCACCCTGCTGACTGATGGAGGTGGTACTCACGTCGTGCAGGGGGTAGGCAGCCTCGTAGATATTATTTGCTATCAGAGAATTAATACCTGCAGAAGAAGGAAGATGAAAACGGTAACTGTAGGGCAGGGGTTTCTCAACTTGACCTTGGTCTTCTGATAAATACTAATTCCCCCAGCCCCACCTCCCAGCTGAGAAGCCCTACCCCTCCAGATCCTCCCAGTCAAGAAGTTCCTTTCGGGCTTGACTTCTCAGCATAAGAACAGTATTTTTTCATTTCCCAAATGCAAAGTTATGATTAAATAGCAGATACGCTCTCTCAAACGTCACGTCCGTCCTGTCCTCGTACACTCAGATCCCTCTGGTCCCGGAACCCTCACCACCACTGCCTCCATGGCCACAGCCATGTGCTGAGAATATCTGTGTTCAGTGACCGGCATAGGAATGACCACAGGGATTACTGTAATTATAATCAATAAACACGTCCGTCAGAGCATCCCACCGCACTTCATCTGAACTCACTTCCGGCCCCTCCCTGTTCCTTCACGAGGCAGCGTGCATTATGGTCCACGACTGACCTGCCTGGACCATTAGATCCCTAGGGCAGTGTGACCTGGGGAACCCCGGGTGTCCCCATGACCCTTTCAGGGGGTTCATAAGGTCAGACTATTTTTATAGTAGTACTAAGACACTGTTTGCTTTTATACTCCTATTCTCTCACGAGTCTACCGCGGAGTTTTGTGACCTGTGATGACATCATCCCCGGACAGCTAATGGAATGTGGGCTTGCGTATCCTTGTACTTTAAACTCTTCTCAATTTTAACTTCAAATATAACAAATATTGATCAATATAACGCACCTAGATGAAAGCCCTGTAGGCGCTCTCGATGATTTTTAAAAGTGTAAAGAGGTCCTGAGACCACAAAGTTGGAACACCGCGTGACAGGGGATCCATTTTTTTTTTAATCCCGACAGTATTCCACAGCACTGGGCACACACACAGCAGACCCTACTAAACAGATGTTACGTGAAGGAGTGGCTCCATCCCTGTAACTCCAATATACTCACCACAGAGAAGCTCCTGTCCAGCACAGAGCCACTACTACTCCCTCATTTCATTCACCTTTGGATTCAGAGACTATAACATGCCCTGTATGTTCTGTCACTCCGGACAGTCTGCCCTGGGTTGCTGGCTCCCAGATGGAAGGGATCATATCTCATCAGCTCGAGGACCCTGCCTGCGGGGATGCACATTCAGTGGGGGGCAGGGGGGCGGCAGGGGGCGGGGTCTCTGATACACAGTGATTTCCCTCGTCTCAAGCACGCTTTCTGCCCTGAACCATTCTTTCCGGAGACGCTGTAGACAGTAGTGTGAAGAGGAGAAATTCGATTTTGGAGGGAAACACCCATGACGTCCAAATGCTAAGTAATCTGCATTTGCAAACGAGCCTGGAGAGATGGGCCAGGCTGCGTGACAAAGCTAGACGACAGCGACTCGTGAAAATTCATGGTTTTCCACCTCCCGCACCCAGTCAGTGCCCCATCGCGTGCCCGGAGGCTCAGAGGTTCTCAAACAATCCTCCTCCCTCCATCAGCCTCCTCTTCCTCAAACCATGCCCCTATTCCCCTGGGATGCCAGAACGGCTGGCCAGGGGCCCACGTGGGAGCAGAGGCCCTCAGGAGGCTGCAGGGGCGCCTGGCAGAAGCGGCCACTCTTCCAGTGAGTTGAGAGCTGAGATTTCAGGGCTGCGGCGTCACCCAAGGGCCAGTCCTTTCCTGATTTTACGTCTCCTCCTCGGCATGCACAGAAAACATCAGAAATAACTGGGGGGAGGGGGCGGAGATGGGGGATGGAGGGGGGGGTGTAGGGAGTTAAGGGTTGGGGAGAGGGGCCCCGGGGCTGAAGGAGCTGCAGATTCGTCTTCCTCCGAGGACTACAATTTCACTCTGAGCATCATTAATCAGTCCAAGAGCCATAACCACAGCAACGTGTAGCCACCCTACAATCATCAAGGGGAGGGATCCCGAGTCGGGAGGGGGCGGGGGTGGTTCAAAGCTGTCTCCATGGATACAGGCTGAAGCACCACAGGCGGGCAGGGCTCCAGCTAGACCGCACCCCACGCCCTACCCAACCCCATCCCTGCACCCATACCCACCCCCTGGTTGCCAAGGCGGCAGCATATACCCTGAAGACAGTCGCCAAACTGCGTGGAAAAGTTCAGCAGGCGTGGAGCTCCCCTGCTCATTCTCAGCTTTGCTTAGAGGAGCCCAGCGTCTGACAGCACTGGGCCGACAACCTCAACTCCCGGGTCCTGCCACCAGAGCTTCAGAAAAGGGCTCGAACCGTCGGAGGTCTAAAGCTGTGCACCCTACGTCTCATCTGGAACAAAGTTCCTTGGCACTGAATGTCAGTTTCACTTCTAGAAGCTGTCCACGCCTTGTTTGCTGCCCTCCGAAGGCCTGCAAGGTCCCTGAGGCAGGGGGCACGCCCCCTCACTGGAGTCTCCCAGGGCTCCCGCCTCACTGCTGCGAACACAAAAGGGATGACGGTTGTTACCCAAAAGAGTAAGCAGCCCTATGGCGAAAGTGATCGCAGCGTCTCTTCCCGTGTATCACGGGCATCTGCATACCCGCTACTCCAGTTTTCTTTGGCAACCCACGCTGATGAAGGAAACTTAAACTCTGGTTGACTAGTCTGCTTCGTAAGAGAGGAACCAAGATGACTCAGGTCATCAAACCTGAACTGTCCTAAACCAGATAGCCAGAGCTTCAAGATGCTGTCGTTGACTGTGTCTCTGCCCCATGGCTGTGTACCTCCCCCTCTTCAGGTGGTATCTTATGGGCCATTCCGTCAGTGGCTGCTGGGCAGAGGGAGCGGATGGTACACGAAAGGAAGAGGAATGGGGAGGGGGAGAGGCAAGTTTATCCACAACTTCATCCAAGAATGGGAACTGCTTTGGCCTCTCAGCCACAGACTTCAGACACCAAGATTCTACCCCCAAACAAGCATGGAAATCAGTTTGAAAGAAGAAAATAATCAAACTTAAAAAAAAAAAGAGTCTCTGCTTTGAAAATTGAAATTCTGAATTTTTCCTTTCTTTTCAGCAAAAAGGGCTAATTGGTTCCATCATGCATCCTCCATCTGGCCATAACGGCAAAGCTTTCTTCTTCAGGATGACTTCCAAAGTCCTTCCTCTCTGCTCTAGACCCAGGGAGAGAGATCTGAGACCCAATCTTTTGTCCTCCTACTCCCAGAAGGAGAGCCAGCCAGAAGCAGAAAGCACTGAGAACATTTTCCTTCCCCTCTCGCCCCAAAGAGAAGCAGGGCCTCGGCCCAAACAAAGCGTGGCCCACCGAGGACTTCTTTACTGATCCCCAAAGTCCCTTCAGGTCACCGGGTACTTCACACCTGTTGCTTAGAACCACAATTCCCCAGGGAAAAGGCTCACATCTTCTCTCTGCCCAGCACTGGCCACAGCTCTGCTGATTCTGCCAAGCCCAGCAACACTGGGCCTCTGCAAATCCGGGGTCAGGGTCAAGGACCAGAGCAGGGTGGGCTCAGGCCCTGGGACTGGTACCTGAAAACACCCTCAGAATATAAAACCTAAGGCCTCGCATTTAGCTTCCAAGACATCTCTGGTTTCCTGGACACAAAGGCTGACCCAAAGCACAGTTTCTGGTCCGCCTCCCAAGGTGAGAATCTCACGAAAACTACAAGTGCCCCCGAGTGATAGGGACTGCAGCTCTGCCCCTCCAGGCCAAACACCAGGACAGGTACTTAGAGAGATGATGCTCAACTCCCGAAAACTCATTCGGTTTTGATTCCCCCCAGAACAGGGCCCAGTCTGCCCGGCGTTCTGCTTTCATCCCTGTATTCCAGCCGGACGTAAATCTAAACCAGAGCCCCCCAGACAGTGCACTGAACAGAGACTATATTTACCCATCACCCAGTTGTCTTGACATGTGCTTAATTACTTAAATGCCTTTAATCCCAAGCCTTTTCTTCTGACAAAATATAAACCAGTTCAGCTGGATGAATGATAAACCAGATGTTTACACCACACAACATGATCTGGCTTCGGTCAAAGTAATTAAGACATCGTCTCCTGAGTAGGGAGGGGAGATGCCCAAAGCATACATTTGTTTAAAGGCTCTGACACCGAAATATCTAGGAAAATGGAGCTCCACCAAGCTGTAATTTTCTGTCCATGAAAAGGCAACAACTTTCACATGAAGAAACAGGAGAGGCGTCAGTCAAGGAAGCTTGGGCTTCTTTCCACGGTAAAGCGCACTTGAAAGGCATTCCAGAATGGGGTGAACTGGCCCAGTCCTGAACCCGACCGCTGACCTGACGTTACGTTGATTAGGAGGCACCCTCAGGCTGGGCCAAGCTCGTGATGACTCGCAGACTACCACCACCCTGCGGACCCCAAACTCACAAGTACTTCCAGGCTCTGGATGTGGCGTGTGTATCAGCCCACCATCCCTCACTGCCCAGGTAAATAAAAGGGAAAGGGCAAGCGGGCTCTCGGGGAGGTCACAGAAGAAACCCCCCAAATTAAAAGGTAGACAGTCACCAAATGCCGATCCTTTTTCAAGGTCAGCTCCCCTTTCTTTGCCTTCTTCTGCTAATTTTTATCCTGCTGCCCCTCCTTTCACCAAAGAAGAAAAAAAGTAAAGAAAAGACAAAAAGGCGACAGGAAGTCCAAGAGACCCTACTGCTGGCTAGGACACTGAAAGGAACCAAACGGCGAACGTCCATATAGCAAATGTTAGAAAGACCGCAACAAAGATTAAGCCCTTCACAGAGCAGGCTTGGTTTCGTTCGAGGACTTCGGGGAAGTGACATTCAGATGCCCAGAAGACCAGCACGTGGACTACCCTCCCCACTCCCAGACGCAGGCAGGGCAAGAAGCCTGTGGCAGCCCATCCTGCACTCACATCGCTGTCTACCTTTAGAGTCCCTAAGAGTCACCTGGGGAGCGGGTTGAAAATGCAGTTTGGGACTAGCAGGTGCAAACTAGTATATACAGGATGGATAAACAACAAGGTCCTACTGCAGAGCACAGGGAACCGTGTACACGGAGGGTAACGGCTCTCCCGCTAATTCCGGGTCACGATGCTGCCTGGCATCCCCAACTGCCAGGCCACACCTTTGTACATGGTCTCTGTTGATATTCCTGCCCTGAATGGTGGTCATGTGAGTGTGTCATCTGCTCCTGTTGGGACCCTAACCTGATTCTCTGGAGTGGTTCCCTTTCTGTCTTTTGTATCATTTGCTTTCCCTGCACGCATCTCTCTCGCTAGACAGCCACGTGGCTTATTCGTTCTTCTCAAATGCCACTCAAATGTGAGCTCCGTAAAGGCAGGGATCTGTGTCTGTCTGAGTCCCTACTCTAGTCCCCAGTTCTAGAACATGAATGATACGTAGAATACGAATAAATATTTGTTGAATGAATGGATGTCACAGTGGGAAGACCTCAGCTTCCACCTTCGCTGGAAAACCTTTCCCAATAACTTTATCCGTTTATTAACTGATTAATTTACAAGAGCACTGAAGAAGAGTCAAGAAACTCGGGTTTCCGTCAGCTCCAAACCTCTAACCTTGGGCTCGAAGTCAATCTCTCTGTTGGGAAAGTGGTTAATATCTAATATCCGTTGAACCTACTCTGCACGGGAGTTAAAGGATCAAAGGAGACTAAAGAGTGTGAAAGTGCTTTGCAAAGCATACGATGACACACATGCAAGGGGTCCTTACTATCTTGGTTACAGGAAGACCTCATGTGTACAGAGATCTCTTACCTGGTTATCTCAGCTCTCACAACAGAGAACCCAGAAGAAAAAGTATCTCAGTCTCAGGCAACCGACTCCCTAAGGTCACGTACCTAGCCCAGCAGAATCCTCCAGATCCTTCCGCAATGCCTTTTCGCTCTCTCTTTACCCCAAATTCTAATGAGTTTGTTTTTCTGTGTCCTAAATAGCACGGCAAACCTTGAAATAGCAAAACTCAGGGAGGGAGGTCACCAGAGTCAAGAATTCAAAAACATCAGAGACTGTGGGGCAAACAGCCCTAATAATACTTAGGTAATCCTTGAGGAAACTTGGATAACCTTGTATTCTCAAGGATAATCCTGAATCCTACAGAAAAGCTTACGTATGCCTTTCTAGAGAGACCATATGTTGATATATTCTATGTAAGAAAGCAGGGAATTTTAGAGAGACTTTAGAAAAATTTCTATATAAGAAGATGTTGCTGAGGGCATGAAGTGCTACACCACTGACTGTATTCCCCTCTCACTTCGGTTCAAGGTCAAATTTGCAGCCCAACTGCAAAAGCTAGAGGGCCGTATGGTTTGCATATCTGTAGTCTATTTTTTTTTTTTTTTTTTTTTTTTGTGGTACGCGGGCCTCTCACTGCTGTGGCCTCTCCCGCTGCGGAGCACAGGCTCCGGACGCGCAGGCTCAGCGGCCATGGCTCACGGGCCCAGCCGCTCCGCGGCACGTGGGATCTTCCCGGACCGGGGCACGAACCCGTGTCCCCTGCATCGGCAGGCGGACTCTCAACCACTGCGCCACCAGGGAAGCCCTGTAGTCTATTTTTTCCTCCTAGTTTCAACATTCTATTTTAATTTGTGCTTTTCCTATTTCTTATTTCTTTATTTATTATTTATATTATGCTGTTTTATTGTTTTTCTTGTAAGTCACCTCAGAAATTTTGTGGAACAAGACGGGACTATAAATAAATCAATACATACATCTTGTATACGCAGCATAATGCTTTGCAAAGCAGGCATTCAAAACAATGTATTTTCTACAAAGAAGAAAGTGACAATACCAGATAAACGGGAGTGATTCGGAATTGTTATTATCTTTAGTTTTATTTTTCCATCTTCTATTTCTGATCTTTATCATCTTTTCCATCTTCTAATTTCCACTGTAATTGAGGACGATGAGACAGGGAGTAAAGCTTTGTAAACTGGTCACAAAAGTAACGACCACATAAAAGGCAATTCCAAGGCTGAAGGATCAATGAAAATGCCTTGGAAAACAATTCCACACACAGTCCTGTTCTTCCTTTTTCTTTTATTTTTATGAGGCAACCCTCCTCCGGAGGAAATCTAAGCCAATTCTAAGCCCATGTGTGTTTCTCTATAAAACCAGAGAGAAGGGCAATAAAATCAAAAGTTACCCATGGCTCAAAGGTCCGTATTATCCTGAGGCCTCACAATGTTATCACATTCCTCATTCTTTCTGATCTTCTAAGTAAGATGGTAAGTTGGCCAAAAAGCTTGAAGGGTACTACTGTATTTTCCCAGGCGGAAGTCAAAGAACCTGAGAATCGGCCTTCAGCGTTCTCCTCTCCTGGGAAGCAGAGTCCAGTCCCTTGTTAGGAGCTAGTAAACCATCAGCAATTACCGTGGAACCAACAGCCCATAAAGACAGCCAAACGCCACGCTGAGTTCCCTGCATCCCAAAGGCAGAGGAAATAGGCTCGGAGGAGGGAACCCAGCTTCTAGACCCAGTTCTAACAGTGTGTCAGTATGCGGCTCTGGAGAAGACACCCCTCCTGTCTGTGCACCTCGGTAACTGGAGATGATAATTCCTGACATACCTACCTTCCCGGGGAGTCACGAAGCTAACACTGGATAACTTATGATGATATTTAGATGCATCCGTGGGAGCTGGCTTTTCTCAATCTGTGCTCCCCTTGCCCTCTGTACACTTCTAAGAGCATACCTGCCAGATGACCTCATAATTATCTGTTTACGTGTCTGTCCACCTGGCTAAACTAAGAGCCCCGCAAGAACAGAAAGTAGGTCCAATTCATCCTGCCATCTCTTAGTTTCTAGAACATCATTTGACACACAGCAGGTGCTCAATAAATATTTTCTGAATGTCAAAAAAGAAAGAAATTTTTGAAAACTACTCAACAACAAAATCCTTAAGATGTCTGACTTTGTGACATCAGAAAACAAACAAACAAACAAACAGATCCTCAAAGGGAAAAAAAACTGCTGTCTTAAAGCAGAGGGTCTCTAATGGCTTTTCAACAATCTGGAGGCTGTCCCTCAAAACAAACTTTAGTTTTTAAGGACTTCCCAGTTTACAAAACAAACTAACAGTTTCCCATTTAATCTTTACAAAAACTCTCCAAGACACGTAATTCTTACCTAAAAGGGACAACTGGGTTGGAGAGAAGTTACGTCATTTGTCCACAAACACACATCACAGGGAACTCACCAGCTACTGCTATGACAGTAGCCGGCTGAGCACGTTTAATTAATTCACTAAAGCAAATCGACTGTGTAGAACGTGCAGGGCAGCCAGCCAAGTGCACTGGGGGATAAAAGATGATCCAGACACATCTCAAGGACCGTCTCGGGGGTCTAAGCCACGGACACAGATAATCACCAAGAAAGACATCAGACTTGATGGGAGTTCCGAGGAGAGGGCATAAAGGGAGAACCTGGGGGACAGGGGTATTCGGTCTGGGGGTGGGCCCGGGTGAGACGTGGGGAAGGACATCCCAGCAAAGGGAACGGCAGGAATGAAACCAGAGAGGGCAGCAGTCACATTAACAGGAAGAAAGGCAGGAGAGATGGACAGGGTGAGAGAGGAATGAGATGGAAATGGGCACAGCCAGACGTTGATTTCAAGGTTCTGGGAATATCTCAGTGGAGGTATCCAGCTGGTCGCTGGAAAGGCTGGTGTGCCATGGGGGAGAGAAGTGGGAAACAGAAATTCACGTCTTCTGTGCAAAGTGAGAGTCAGGAGGCCAAGGGAACATGGAGAAGACAACCTTGAAAATGGGGGAGGAGGAAGAGAAAGCAAAGCAAGTGTGGTCCAGGAAGGAGAAGCAGGATCCTCCCTGGGTACAGTGACAGGGTCTGGAAGGACACAGGAAGACGAAGACGGAGGAAAAAGCCGTGCAACGCGGGCAGTACGCAGTCACCTGTGACACCCGAGGGAGCAGTCCAACCAAAGAGGGTGTGAGTGAATAAAAGGCAGATTACTGGAACCAAGGAGTGAACTGGACTAGAAGTGAGGGTAAATTCCAGAACTTTGATAGAGGCCACGGGAAAATACAAACTACATCCTCAGACCTCTTGACGCCTCTGGTGGTCCTCGGTTACAAGTGCTCAAAGTGAGGGCTTCGGTCCATCCCGTGGGACTGAGGGGCCAGTGCATCGCCTCACTCAGAGTCTCATCTCATCAGCTCCAGACAAACACCACCATATAGAAGATTTGATTTTTTAACACTGGAGTGGTATTTAAAATGTTGTCGTGACATGAATACATCAAAGCAGAGTCACATACAGTCGCCCCCTTGAGAGGTCCCACACTGTTCTAATGGTACTGTCACTACACAGCACCTGCTCTGACTCCCTCTTCAACCCCTTCCCTCAGTCCTCAGGCAGCATATGGACCCCACATAAACTCTCCAACGTTAGCTATTATCACTGCCATCGTGGTTACTGCTCCTCAGCTTGGCGGCCTACTTTATTCCCTAGACTTGCCTCTAAATGACTCTTTTCAACTAAAAGCTGCCTCAAAAGCCCAAGGTTTGTCAGCCCAGGGTATGTTCTGAGTGATGAGTGACAGCAGCCCCTTTGGAAAGAGCATTCCACCTGCAGGGGGACCGTGTGGATGGGACACCGCACGTGGACCTAAGCTCAGCGTGTCACCCCGCCTGTGTCCCCTCCACCACCCGTCAGCATCCGGACCGCCTGCCTTATACTGCAAGCTCCCAAACACTGAGGGTCCTGCTTCAAACACAAACACCCCCAGGTTCAAAAACCAAACCACAAGGCAAACAGGTTTAGCCAGACAGGTTTAGTGGCGACAAGGATGCTGCACTCAGAAGAGGTACCGTCAGACTGATTCACCCTCTCTGGGACTCAGCTTCTCTGACATCAAGTGAGGGGCTTGGACTAAAAGGCCTCTAAGATGCCTTTCTTCTTAAAAACAAACGAATTAGAAGCTGCCATGGGGCTTCCCTGGTGGCGCAGTGGTTGAGAGTCCGCCTGCCGATGCAGGGGACACGGGTTCGTGCCCCGGTCTGGGAGGATCCCACGTGCCACGGAGCGGCTGGGTCTGTGAGCCATGGCCGCTGAGCCTGCGCGTCCGGAGCCTGTGCTCCGCAACGGGAGAGGCCACAGCAGTGAGAGGCCCGCGTACCGAAAAAGAAAAAAAAAAGCTGCCATGATTTGGGTGGTTATTAAAACCTTATGGAGACTGTGAAGGGAGAGGAGCTGAATTTTCGGGATCAAGTGAAAGGTGTCAGCAAGGATCCAAGGAAAGGAGAGGAAGGACAGAGACCCGGGGTGAAGGTCAGGGGGCAGGCAGGGCGTCCCCTCCACGCGGGCGTCTGTTTGTCTTGTTCTCAGTCTCCCTGGCCCCCAGCCCCTGTCAGCACGGCCCCCGGGGGGAGGGTCCTCACCCATCATGTTGTTGGCTCGAGAGCAGGCGGTGCGCTTCAGGATCTCGTGTACCTAAAACAGATGACAGTTCAGCCATGAGCATCTGGGCCACATGGTGCGTCCCCAGCCCGGGGGGCGGGGGGAGGATGGGCAGGCATGTGCCAAGCTCACGGACATTCCAACAAAGCATCTAACCCCTCATGCACACACACCCCGTCTGCCACCCCCCCGCCCCGCAAAATAAAGAAAAGCCTGTAAATTGACTGCAGTTACAGGAGGGAAGGGGAGCCCAGACTCACATCCCTCTGGAGGGCCCAGGAGGAAGCCGGGAGGGAAGGCGAGGGGGGGGCGTGCCCGCCCCACCAGCCCCAACAGTGCCCTGCTGCTGAGGGGTCCTGAGCGAGGCCCCTGCAGGTCCTGAGGGCCCGCGGGCCCCCCTGCAATGGAGCTGTCTCTCAGAGCTGCTTTGGGGACCCATGAAAGCGCTTTGGCAACTAGAAAAGGGCCACCTACATCTTGGTCCTTGGTGCTATCGCTTCTCTGCTTTTCCCCCAAGTCCTTATCACGCCTCCCCAGTCAGAGCAGGTCCCACCCATCCTCAAGACTCCAGGTGTCACAGCGCATCCTGGGCACATGGCAGGCTGCTGCTCGGTGACCACTGCACCATCAACAGGTCAACAGCCCCGACTGCGGGGCCTGCAGGGACCCTGTCGCTCACTCAGGAGGGCGGGGTGCCGAGAGCACCCCAGCCAAGGAAGCAGGGACCCAGGGCAGAGTAAACCTGCAGGCCAACCTCCAAGGAGTCTCAAGCCTGCCCCCGGCTCCAGGAAGGAAGTCGGCGTTGGGACAGACAGCTGGGCTGCCCAGACGCCCACGGGAAAGGGGGCACTGGGAGATGCAGGTGAGGTCCTCAGACCAAAGCCCAGGGCGGAGCAGACCCCAGAACAAAACCCAAGGCCCTTTTCTCCCCCCGTCACAATGTGCGGTGGACTGGGAAAAGGGCAGGAGGGGAAGGAAGAAGCTTCCAGAACGAGAAAAGATGTGTTACTCCATCATCATTCACACTCCCACGTTCCAGCCACAGACCTACAGGGAGTGGTAAGTAAATAACTTCCAGCAGAATGGGGTCCAAGAATGTTTAATTCACTTCTAATGCGGTACAGTATCCAACTGCAATAATAATTAGGAACAGCATTTATGTGGCAGCCTATTATTCTACAAGCACTTTGCAATTATCGGGTAATTTCCACAGTGCCTTATAACGTCCCCCCCAGTCGTGGGACCCAAGCTATGGGGAGACTTACAGCTTGTAACAGCATCAACTAAAACAATGGGAAGCTTATGCTTTTTTCTGTAGGAAGATAAAAGAAATCATATGCCCGTGTTAAATCTTCCTAGAACACTAGGCCAAGGGACCTGAGGTGTTTTCTTGCCCATCCTACAAGCAAAGAGTCAGGGCCGTGTTTTCAGCGTGACTTGGAAATGTTCTGTGTCTTCCTCCAATCACCTGCCCCTTCGTACCCTTCTCATCACCCTGCTGACTTGGAAGTCCTCTAGGTATCTAATGCTTATTCCTCCTCCTGTTGAAACTTAAGTTCTTTCCTAGGGATCAATGGAAGCACACTGCCATGTTTCCACTGTGGCCTAAGTGTCCAGCGTTCCTTGGGCCCCTTTTTCTCTCCCCTCTTCTGTCCATAGGCTGGATGCTCTCCAGGGGTGGAGGGGATAAATGGATCCGTGAACAGAGATGCCCTACAGCTCAGACTGGGGCCGCAGGGCCCAGGCCCTATGCAGATTTTCAGTGGAATCAACCATCCCACAAAATCCAAAACCTTGACTGCAAAAGGCAAGAAGACAGTAGAAGAATGGCTACAGTCACAAACGCTGGCTTCCTATTGAATGGGCTGGCAATTTTGTCCTTGGACAAACTGCCCAGCTCCAGCATTCCCCGTGACAGCAACGCGCAGGACTTCTTTGGGAATGAAAGAAAGAAACTCAGCAGCCCAGCAATGAGCCCTCATTTGGACACAAAACGATCTGCCTGAATTTTTTTTCAATTCATTGCATCTCAGAGCCTCAGTTTCCTCAACTGTCAAGCAAGGGGGTCACCTGACTAGCTGAAAGTCCCCCCCCCCCAGCTCTGACATTCCCTGCTTTTGTGATTCCAAGAAGGGCCTGGGTGGAGAACCATAAAGAGAAGACCCCCGTCTCAAGCCAAGAGTGAGAAGAGTTGTTGGCTATTTCGATACTGGGATTGGGAAGCTCCTGGACGCTCCTTCCAGTTGCTAGGCAACTCCAAGCAAAGGATGATGGGAGGCAGCAGGGAGGGCAAGAGATGTCCTGCCAAAGGGGATCCAGGCTTCCTCTCCCCCTCCCGAGCCCACCACACCTGGTTCAGCACCTGGTTAGCCGGTTTACTTACAATGCGGCTACGGGTAGCACTATCAAAGAAGGTGTCCTCGTCCTGAATGTTGTACCTGGCGACACCAAGAAAGCAGGTCAATTCATTTCATTATCCTTGTCCTGGGACTACTGTCACCCCAGGCCCAGAGCAAACCTCTAGAAAGCAACATAGCAAGATGTGTAAGCCACACACACACTCACAACATTTACACTCTTGCTGACCCAGTAATTCTGAAAACTTATCATAGAAATGTATCACTGGGAAAATTAATTCAGCAGAAAAAAAAGGTCCGTAAATGAAAATGTTCATTACAAACTTACTTATAACAAAGACTATGGAGCTAAGACGCAATTCCAAAACCTAAAGGATAGATTATCATATAGCCATTGAAAATTATAATTATGAAAATTTTAGAAATACTGTAGAAAAAGTTAGACTATCATAGAAAAACATTATACTGTGATGAGTTTTAAAAACGAAAGTATATAGAAAGGATTCCTGTGTGTGGACAAGGACAGTAAAAACACAGCAACGGGGAACTCCCTGGCGGTCCAGTGGTTAGGACTCAGCACTGCCACTGCCGAGGGCCCAGGTTCAATCCCTGGTCAGGGAACTAAGATCCTGCAAGCCGCACGGCGTGGCTGGGGAAAAAAAAAAACAGAAAAACAAAACTCAACAACAGAAAAGAGTGCAGTTTCAGGATGTTGGGCTTATAACTTTTTCAAATTTTCATTTAATGTTGTCACTGTTGTCACAGCAATTAGATACCAAACTCCCAATTATGCAAGACCTGTGTCTGTTGTAAACTTCAAATGTTGACCTTTCACTCAAAAAAACACCTGTGTGGAATAAAGACGCACAGGCAGAGAATGGACTTGAGGACACGGGGAGGGGCAGGGGAAGCTGGGACGAAGTGAGAGTAGCATGGACATACATATACTATCAAATGTAAGGTAGATAGCTAGTGGGAAGCAGCCGCATAGCACAGGGAGATCAGCTCGGTGCTCTGTGACCACCTAGAGGGGTGGGACAGGGAGGGTGGGAGGGAGGGAGACACAAGAGGGAAGAGATATGGGAACATATGTATAACTGATTCACTTTGTTACACAGCAGAAACTAACACACCATTGTAAAGCAATTATACTCCAATAAAGATGTTAAAAAAAACACCTGTGTGACTGTCCTTAGGGCACTGTGCTGGAGGGCACACAGACACCTGAACCATGCCCCCGGCCCCCGGGAGCCCAGCCACTGGGGATTGGGGCGGGGGGTGTTTCCAAGCAATTGATGGAGAGGAGAACGTGGACACATGCAGACCATTGCTATGAAAACTCAGAGGATGGAGAGCATATTCTGGCTGGGGGTGAAGAACTGGCCTGGGGATCACAGGGGCTGAGTGAACGGAGCCGTGTGGGAGGTGGCCGGTCAGATGCCAGCGCCGGTGTGGAGACAGGGCCCAAGGAAGGGGGAATGTAGAGGAGGCTCAGAGTGCAAAAACAACAGCCGGCCAGGAGGTCAACGTGCCAATCCCAGTCCAGCCACTTCAGCTTTCATGACCTTGGACAGATCCTGGGCCTTGGTTTCCTCTCCATAATAGAGGGATAGTTATATCTGGACGGCCGCTTCACAATGGGAGTGTGACACTGTGATTTATAATAAATATATATTTTGGTCTTTATCCCCTGTGCTCACAGCTTCCCAAGCCCTAGGAATTTTCTGAGCCATGAGAGCCATTGAGCATTTTCTGAGCCATAAGAGCATCTTTTGTTATAGTATTTGGTCTCCCGTCCTCAGTTCCTGAAATTGCTTCAGAGCCATAAAGGTGACAGGAGTGTCATGTTATTCATAACAAGCCCCTTTCAACCACCAGTGAGTTTATGTTAATGAGGTGACTTTTGGAAAGCCGCTAAGGATAGGGCTGGTTGCCAGGGAAACCACCAGGAGTTAGGGTTGGAACTTTCAGTCCTACCCACTGATTTCCGGGGAGCAGAGCGGGACTGGAGGTTGGATCAGTCACCAATGGCCAATGATTTGATCAATCACGCCTATGGAATGAAACCTCCATAAAAATCCAAAAGGATGCAGTCTGAACAGCTTCTGGGTTGGTGAATCAAAACGCTTTCACGCTGAGCCCGAAACTCACGAGGACAGAAGCTCCGTTGTTTGGGACCTCGCCTTATGTAGCTCTTCACCTGGCTGTTGACCTGTATCCTTTAACATCCTTTATAATAAACCCGTAATCCAGCGAGTAAACTGGTTTCCTGAGTTCTGTGAGCCACTCTAGCAAATTAGTCGAACGCAAGGAGGGGGTCGTGAGAACCTCTGACTTGTAGCCAGTCGGTCAGAAGCACAGGTCGCAACCTGGACTTGCTTAGGCATCTGAAGTGCGGGGCAGTCTTGTGACGCTGAGCCCTCAGCCTGAGCAATCTGATGCTATTTCCAGGTAAACAGTGTCAGAACTGAGTTGAATTGTAGGGCACCCAGCTGGTGTCGGAGAATTTCTTGGTGGTGCGGGAAAACCCACACACACATTGGAACTGGTGACCAGAATTGGTACCAGAATCGTTAAGGGGTAAAAACTCAGTGAGGGAGCATATGCATGTGTACAGAATTGTTATCTAACACGGCAAAGATAGGCAGAGATGGTACCCAATGAATGGCAGAAACACAGCCCATCGATGCCATCTCCTCCAAAAGCACAGATCCTGTATCTTTTCTTCCTTCCCAAGCCCATTCCTTTCCCTCTCTCACTGGATTCTCTTACCGGTCTTGATAGTTTCTTACTTTGTCATTAGCAAAATAGCAAAATGCTAATAATGTCATTAGCATTAGAATTAGCACTTGGCTTCTGCATCTCCCACTTCCCAACCACGACTCCCCCTTCCAAAGGCTTCCCAAAGGGCCATCCCTGAGAAGAAAACCTATTCCCTCCCCTCCTCTGGGTCAGTGAGGGCACGAGCTGGCAGCTGAGAAGACAGACGTCCAGAAGCTTCATCCAGCGTCTCTCTGCATTATCACAATATCTTGAAACCCTGTTAGACTGGGAACACAGCAGAGTGGTTTCCCTGCAGAAGGTAAACAGGTATCGGACCACTTTGCTCACAGAGTCCCGAAGTTTCTGGCTGTCTGCTCCCTGATTCTCCATCCATCACGCAAAGTGACTGAAATGGCAAGTTTTCCCAGAAGCCACGGGATGAACATTCAAGAGCTATCTGCGATCATCTCGCTCAGGGACAGGGATTGGGAAGGCAGACACACGGAGTATGCCAGCCTGAGAGCAGGCTTCCTCCCCCATCTCCCAGGCACCGGGGCACTCGGCTCATGAGCTGAGGCCCCAGGTGGTGCTTAATGTCCCTTCCCATCCCCCAAGCGGCCCCACCTCCAGAGTTCCAATACTCACAGGTACATTTTCTCCCTGGAGAACGGGTAGGAGAGGTTTTTCATCCTGTCGTTACTGTGCTCGGGCACTCGGGGCTTCAGGGGTGCGCTCAGCTTCTGCAGGATCTCGTTGAACGTCTTCGCGATGCTGCCTTCTGACTTGATCATGTACCTCTACGACGGCAAAGCCACAGGTATGAGGAGGAGGCCTCGTCCAACGCTCAGAGGAGAAGGACCCACAGCCAGAGCTGCAGGGGGCTCAGATTCCCCCCATAGGGGACACTCTGGGGAGAGGACGAGACTGGGGAAGCCAGCAGGAGGGTCCTGCCCTTCCTCCCCTGCTTTCACAAGGTGGTGAACCCTCTCAACTGTTTGTGCGAATGGAGGTGACCAGTGCAGGGAAGGAGGAGCGCGGTGACGAGTGCAGACTTTCTATACATCTTTGTTATACCATCACAGAAGACCTACTGTGTGACCGTCACCATACTAAGGGCTTTACTCAAATGAGCTCCAATGCACACTGCACCCAGCCAGCTAGATAATATTACGCTCCTGTTATGATGAGGAAATTAAGGCTCAAAAAGGTGAGATGAGTCAACAAAGGTCACACAGATAGTAACTGGGCGACTGCTTGGATCTAACTCGTGTCAATCCAATCCCAAGTCTGTACTCTCCAACCACACCACGCCCCTATGTGACGATCCAGCATCACTTCTCTTGTGCTCTTCTTAGGAGACATCTGATAAATGAGTCTGCTGTCAAAGTACTAAGCACCTAGCGAGTACCTGCCTCGAGTAAAGCGCTGCGTCAGTACCAAGATCATCACTGGTATTTATAGTACCTATGGTTTTTCATAACGTACAGAGTCGTCTGCGTACACTATAGCTTCTGGTCTTTCTAATTTACGGATGCTGTCATTGAGACACAGAGGTTGTACTTGTCATAGCAAAGCTCTGGTGGATTAACAATGGCCACAGATTTTTCCTCCACACAAGTTCTCCATTCAAGAGGTGGCATCTCTGTTTCCACCCCCTTAAGTCTGGATGGGCTCTGGGGCTGCCTGCCCAGTGCAGCAGAAGGGACACTATGCCAGTTCCACCCTTTAAGAAGATGGGCAGCTTCTGCCTTGGTCTGCCTTGGTCTCTTGAAGCTCTGAGCCGCCTGCAGGAAGTCGAAGGAGACGTGCGGAGAGGACTCAGACAGGGAAAGGACGAGGTTGAGCCCAACCTTCTGCCCACCCTGCCAAGCATCAGGCGTGTGAGGGAGGCTTTCCTGGACATTGCTGTCCAGCTCAATCCCAAGCCGAATACCACCACATGACCCCCGTCAACACCACGTGGAGAAGAATCACCCTGTCTAGCTCTGCTCAAGATACTGAGCAAAAATTCATAGGACAGAATAAAATGGCTGTGTCTTACTGAGTAAGCTGGGGCTAATTTGTCCTGCTGCAGTAGATGACCAGATAAGAGTCACAGCCAGACCCTCCGACTGGAAAGCCGGCTGTGTTCTCTATCAAGATATCCTTAAGATGCTTAAATCTAGAGCGGCTGTAAAACATGTACAAAACACTTGTAATATTGATGGAGAAAAATGCCACAAAAGACACACAAAATGCTTTGAGGGCTCAGAGAAAGGAGACAGCACGTTCAGCTGCAGAATCAGAAAAGTGCTTCCTGAGGAGAGCAGCATTTCTGTTGGGACTTGAACAGAAAGGGAACCTTCTTTTGTTTTTCTGTTCTTTAATAAAATCATGATAATCAGTGGGAAGGGGGAGAACCTCCCCAATCTAACAACTGAAACACAAGCCCAGTTTATTTATTTCTTCTGATACACTTCTCTGTGCATTTTGACTTAATTTCAATCACAAAATTAACACAGTTCTAGTAAAAAAAGAAACTAAAACCAGGGACTTCCCTGGCGATCCAGTGGTTAAGTCTCCACGCTTCCACTGCAGGGGGGCACGGGTTCAATCCCTGGCCAAGGAACTAAGATCCCACATGCCATGCGATGTGGCCCAAAAAAAAAGAGACCAAAACCAAAAAGTATATTAACTAACATTAACAGCTTCCTTTCACTTCCAATCCCATCCCATCCTCCACTGCAGAGGAAATCTCCATTCACAATTTGGAGTATGTTTTATACTGACTCTCTCCATACGTATTATATGTAACTGAATCCCTTTCCAAACACACCTGTGATCATACTTCACAGGTACGATGGTATAATTCTACAATTTGCTTTTCTCGTTTAGCGATATATCCCGAGTACGTGTCTTTCCAAGTCAGTCCACGTAGAACTACCTTCATGAAGGCACCATATGACACAGTGGGTACGAGTTCTAATTTGTTTAGTCACTTCCCTAGTGATGGGCATTTATTTTAGCCTCTACATGTGTTTTATCTTCTTTGATCATACTTCTCTTAACCTCACCTTATACATACTTTTAATGAATCAGGCTCGAACAGGTATCAGCAAAGACATTCCAAGCCAACCAAAAAAGTTAAAAAGTTCAAGCTGGATTTAAGAAGGGTTCACAGCCTGGTTCTTTGGTGCTCGGGTTCTGATGGGGGAATGGTGACGGTTCACGGCAGAAAGGCACACGGAGACCAGTGCATGGAGATCCCACTGCACGAGGCGACGGGAAGTCAGCGAAGGGTGTGAACAAGAACAACATCAGAGCTGTGAATCAAGAAATTCATCAGGTGGGTTCTGCACAAAGAAGGAGCCAGCCTTCTGAACCGAGGGAACCGTTTACTTCTGGGAGCACAGACCATTTCTAAGCATCTCCTAAGCACCTGGCTTGATGTACATCAGCACTGATCTTAAAGATGTGTCTCTAAAAACCGAGAGGGGTTGGGCTTCCCTGGTGGCGCAGTGGCTGAGAGTCCGCCTGCCGATGCAGGGGACACGGGTTCGTGCCCCACTCTGGGAAGATCCCACATGCCGCGGAGCGGCTGGGCCCGTGAGCCGTGGCCGCTGAGCCTGCGCGTCCGGAGCCTGTGCTCCACAACGGGAGAGGCCACGGCAGCGAGAGGCCCGTGTACCGCAAAAAAAAAAAACAACGAGAGGGGTTAAGAATCTCAGTCGAGATCACACAGAGAGTGTCAACCAGATAATAAGTGCTGGAGCCTCGGAACCTCATGGCAGAGCCTGCGACCTTGGCTGCTTCACTCTACTCTTCCTCTGCCGCGACGTGAGTGAACATCGGGGGAAAACAGTGTGCACCTTACTCTACTGCCCCTACTGTTATAAAGCTCTTGACCCTCCTGCCATCGGTCACCTAGATGCAAAGAGCTCACCTCTGGGGCATCCTTGGGCCTGGAGGGACAGGGGCAGAAAGATGACCCGTTCACCGTATCCCAACACATCTCACGGGTCATTTAGGGCAGGTTCCAACCGGGCACGTGTCCTGCAGCGTGTTCACCATACCCGTAGCCATGCGTCTTTAAAGGGCACGTGCGTGGCAATTCCAGTTTCAGAGCAGGAGGGAAGCTGACTGGCTCTGCATCCTAGATGCCTTGGAACGACAGACTTGGACCGACGGAGGGTGCTTCTCCTTTGTCCACTTTCCCCATGTCCACCTCTGGTTTCCTAGTCTAAGGAGGCTTCAATTACAGCAATAAGTGGCTTCCCACCTCTCTTGCTTAGGGCTGCCGGATTTAACAAGTAGAAATGCAAGAAGTCCGGTTAAATGTGCATTGGAGGTAAACAATAAATTTTAACGAAACAATTTTTTCCTTAAAAAGGACAACCGGAGGGCAGACTCACATAAAAGAAATTACACGAGAGCCACAGTAATTTTTTTGTCTAAGTATGTCCGCTGCAGTATTTAGGACATACTTATGTTGATACTAAACGAAGTATTCATTGTTTATTTGAACTTTGGGTTTAACTAGGCACGCTGTATTTTATCTGGCAACCCCACTTTTGTCCACCTCTAATTCGATCTCCACGTTGGAGCCAGAGTGATGTTTCTGAAGCAAAACTCTGATCATGTCACCTCCCTGCGGAAAAGGCTTCAACCATCACCCGTTGCTCTTATGATAAAAACCAAAATTCTCCACGCAGCCTGGGGGGTCCCGTAGAAGTCTCCACCTTCCCCTTGCCCCGCGGTCCCCTGCTCACTGCACCCAGCCACCAGCCTCGGGCAGCATTTTTAGTACTCTCTACCCTTCGCCTTCTCCCTCCCCCTCACCGACCTGTGTTCACACTTGAGTTCTCACTCAATCGTCACTTCCGGGGGAAGTCTTCCCTGGCTTCCAGACAAGGTCAGGCCCCATCTTCCCAGCATTTCGAGGCCCCAATTCCTCGCCTTCACAGCACTTATCGTAGTTGCGATTTTACATTTATTTGAATAACTATTTGATTCATGTCCAGCCTCCCCACCAAACAGTCTCCACGAAGGCAGGACACCGTCCAACCATCCCCTATGGTTAAACGAACGAACGAATGATAAGTCTCTGGGGACCCAGCACGGATGACAGCAGTTGCTGCCGCTGCAGGAGCCCAGGCCAGGGACAGAACAGTCCTCAGGTAACAGGCCCTGGTAGAGGGAAACCAGGATGGAGAAGAAAGCCACCGCCCAAAGCCACCGGCCGGCCGAAAGGTCTCCGGGCCTGTCGGCACCAGCTGCAAGGGCGCACGGGGTTGCCCAGTCCCGGCAGAGGCCAGGAGGGCCTGTATTCCATCCATGCGGATTAACGACCAGCACCTGCCCCAGGGCCTTGTCCTGGAAGACGGTCAGCTGAGCGCCTCCGAGCTGGTCTTGAACCTCCTCCTAGCAGTGGGTCTGGCAGAGCTCCCTAGAGAAGCGAGCTAAGGGGAGTGGGGCCTGTGGCATGTTTCTGGAGGGACCAGGGATGGGACCAGGATAAATCCTGACTATTCCCTGATGGGGGGAGGGGTGCTCCAAAGCCCTACAAACAGCATCATTTACCTCCAGGAACAATGTAAACGGTGCAAAAGGCCAGAGTCCCAGCAGAACCGTCAAGGCGACCTCCACCCCCACAGCCCTGACGGAGGCCCTACACACACACCCGGGCAGACACAACGGCCCACGCCCACAGTCAAACATGGCGGGCGGCCCCAGGCACGCTACCGTGGACGCTAAGCTTGGAGGACAGAGGACCTGCCTCCTGCCTCTGTGCCTTTGCACGTGTCGTACCTATTCCTGGAACTTCTCCCCTCCCTCTCCACCTGAACTACCCTCCTTCTCCTCCACTGGGCTCAAGTACCAGCTTTCCCAGGAAACCCTCCTTAGCCACTCTCCTGCTGCCATCCTTCCTTAGCAGCCTGTGAACGAATACCTGTGTCATAACGTTTGCCACACTCATCTCTAACTTGTGGTTCACGCGTCTGTCTCCCCAACAGACGGTGGGCATCTGGGGAGCAGGGAGCATGCCCTGTGCACACGAGAGGAGCACACTAATGTCTACGGAGCAAATGACCTGGGTCCTGGTCCTTGCTGACGCTAACGAGCTGTATGACTCTGGGCAAGTGGCTCTCCCTCTCAGATTCTTCATCTCTAAAGAGAGAATTGGGGAACTTCCACTTCCCACAAGGACGGAGTAACAGGGACCAGATTTATCCTACCTGAACCAACCAAAACACCGAGAGAAAAAAAAAAAAACATGAAATAATGGTTGCTCTGGTCGGAATGTTTGCGTCCCCGCAAAATTCATATCCTGAATCCTGATGCCCAGCGTGATGGCTATTGCACAGTGGGGCCTTTGGGAGAGGTGATCAGGTCATGAGGGTGGTGCCCCTGTGAATGCGATTGGTGCCATTATAAAAGAGACTCCAGAGAGCTCCCAGCCCCTTCCGCCATGTGAGGACACAGCGAGAAAGTGCCGCTATGAACCAGGGAGGGGGCTCTCGCCCAACCAGGCTGGTACCCTGGTCTCAGACTTCCAGCCTCCAGAAGAACCGTGGAAGTTCTGTCATGTACACGCCTCTCGAGTCTGTGGTATTTTGTTAGAGCAGCCCGAACAGACTAAGAAAGCACTTTTCAAGATACTGGACATTGATTAAGCAGTAACGAGTTCCTGAGAGACAGGAAATGAAAATGGTGACTCCTGGGATCGCTCCAGCTCACTGCCTAGAGAGAGGTCCAGGGCTGAGGGGCAGGAAGGGGAAGCAGGTGGAGGCCCACACACACCCCGGGCCGAGCAGCCTTAGCTGTAGGTCTGGGGAGACCAGGGCAACCAGAGCTCCCAGGACAGCGCAGCCAAGGGGAGAGAGCTTCGCGAAGAACCCTGCAGGCAGTCCTCTTGGAGCACTGGGCGGCAGGGTGCAAGGAAGCTGCCGGACGCTGGAGAAAACCCGTCTGCAAGGGTTGGGAACGGCCCCTGTCCCCACCAGCCAGGATGGAAAGCTCACCATTCGAGGGGCGTTGGGTAGAGTCCTGGGGTCCGCTCACCAGGGGGCATAATTAGCCTGAGGCTGAGCCCCGCTCCAGACCCACGTCACAAATCACAAAAGACAGAACCTGACTAAATGGCTTTGGAAGTACCGTCCAAGTGTGACCTTCTTTGGCTTTAGACGTTTAATGAAAAAGACGCGTTAATTCTCAGCACAGACATGTCCGGGCACCTCCTGGGTGCCAGGCGCTGAGCCTGGGGGGTGACTGGTTGATTGTACCAGAAGCTGAAGCAGCATGGCGACGAGGATGACCCCTCCACACGCAGGACGCTCACCCTGGAATCCCACAGGCCCACCCAGCAGCATCGGCCTCGCTACGTTACAGACAGGGAAACGGAGACTCAGAGGGGCAGGGAGCTGCCAGCGTCGGGTGACACCAGGCCTCAGAACCCAGGTTTCCTGACTCCCCTATCCAGCCTCTCTTCTTAAACCTCGGATCCTTGGAAGGGCTGCGTGGTCCCCGAGAAGGCGGAAGGCCGGAGCTCCCTCTCAGCCCCCGCCAAGCTCGGCAGCCTGGCTCTTCCCCCGTGTTCCTCAGGGTCCACAAAAGGCGCCCCGACCCTCTTCAGTATTGTTAATACAATCAGCAGAAGCATCGTTATTGCTGTTATTCTTGGACAGTGGAGAACAAGGAACATCCTCAGAAATGGCAAGACACATGTTCACCAGCTGTTCCCCATTACGCCCTCCCCGGGTACACGATATGCCTTTCATGTGCTTAAAATCATAAATAATTTTTAAAGTATGTTGCTCTTACTTTTTATTCCAGGGCTCAAATGTGGTTCTCATAAAAGTCTGCTTTGGCCTCCCTGTCACAAGCTAAGAGGTTTACCGAAAGGTCTTCTTTTCTTCTTTCTTCCCCCGTCTCCCTCAGCCTCTCCCCTCCAGAGGGGCACGGCAGTGTGGTCTCAGGGCTAATTTGTTTCCTTCCTGCGCTGGAATCATGTTCCTTCCCAGGATGCAAGGAACTGAGGCTGTAGTGATTGTCTATCGTGGACAGATACAGGCTGCTGTCCCCATTTTACAGGTAGAGAAACAGGCACAGAAAGTTTTACTAGCATACCCGAAGTCACGCAAACACTAGGAGATCCAATGACCCCCCCCCCAGAAACATCAAGGGAAGGGAATAACCATACGCGATCTAAATAAAATCATCTTGATTATCCACGAGTCCCTCATCTGCAGTGATCTAAGAGGGCCTCTTTCTGCAACTCGTAGGAAAAGTCAGCAGGAAAAGCAGCACCAGGCCTAAAGGTGGAGAGCAAGCCAGCTGTGAGCACGTGTGTCCGCTTACACCCCACGGCCCAACAGACACTAATCCAGACTGTCTTCTCCTTTCAGCGTTCCTGTGCGCTCCTCTGCACCTCCGGTCACTGGGTAACTGAGGGTTGTCTGAGCTGAAGATGATCACCTGCTCACCTTTCATTTCAAAAGGCTCAGACACACAGGGAAGCCAAACTGTGGAAGGTGCCTCTGCAAGCTGGACCGGGGTGGGCGCCTCCGGACTAAAGAAGTTATGAGGAAGAGAAGCTAAAGGCGCAGCAGAAGAGGTCCGCTGTTCTCACGCCCCGTTGGCGCCTGACGGGACAGGCGGAGGGAGGGATGCGCGCAGACGTGCACGCACCGAACCCGGATCCGAGGAGCTCCGTGCACAAGCCCAGCTACCCACGCGAGCGAGCGTTAAACCGCCCACCAATCCAAATGCAAGCAGCACCAGGAGCCACTAAGCTCAGCTGCAAACTGGAGCCCAAAGGAGCCTCTGCGGGCGCACCAAGAACAGGAGCTCATCAGTCCCTCCATCCCCACCAGTGCCTACGGGTCCATTTCCCATCCACGGCCTCGCCGAATGCAGCCAGTGACAGTCACAAAATGCACATTCCCTGAGGTCTGACTCCGGATTCACTTACGGTTTTTAATTCTGTTTCAGTATGTCTTCTACACGTGAATGAATGTTTGCTGACTTTTAAAATGTGGGAGAACTCCCAACTACTTACATGGCTCACAAGCCCCCTTCTGAGCCACGCCTCCTGCCTCCTCCCAGAGGCTCAGCCGTCACCCGCCCTACCCCCCACACCGCAGTCTCCACGCCGCGCGCACTGGCCTCGCCTCCTCCCGGTTCCCCGCACAGGCCGGGGTTTTCTTACCTCGGGGCTGGAGGACATGCCCTTCCCTCGCCCAGGAAGGTTCTCACCTGCCCCCCAACCTAGCCAGCCCTCTGGTCTCAGTTCAGATGGCCCCTTCTTGCACCCTGGCCCCCATCGAAACTGGTCTCCTCTGGTCGGCTCTTTGTCTGTCCTGCTCTTTTTCTTCTGTTGGTGCCTCCAAGCTCATCAACAGCTACTCGACTTCTGAATCCTCCCCACGCAGAAGCCACATGGGCCAGGACCAGCTGTAGTCACCACTGCATCACCTGCAGAGTATCTCAGACATAGTGATACTCAATAACTATTCACTGGGTGGACGGATGGATGGATGGGTGGATGAAAAATGTGACCTTTCAAAGGGCTAGGACCCCTTATACACAGCCATTCCGGGTATAGTCAGACTCTTCCTAAATGCTTTTGGTAACTGAAGGGGCTATTGAGGACCCAGATCAGGGACGGCCGCTATGGTTCGTGTACCATGGCGCTATCTCCCCCGACCTTACAGACAGCCCTGGGGCATCACTCTCCAGTAAGCCACCACCAATGAATCGGGCCTGGTACGTGTGATCCGTTCGTTCATTCATTAACGAATACTGATTTAGTGCTTGCTCTGTACCAGGCCCCGTTCTAGGTGCTGCCGACAGGGTGAAGCCGCCCTGCCCTCCTGGAGCTTCCAGTGTAGTGCCGACAGGGACAATCAAACAAAGACACAAATATGCTACTCAGTATCCAGCAGCGCTGAGTGTTAGAAAGAAAAGAACAAGAGGAGGAGGATGGAGCGAGACAGAGGTCCGCTTCACATAGGACGGTCGGGGATGTCTGTGCAGGCAGAGACCCCGTTGCGGTGGGAGAACGCGTCCTGCGCTATCTGGAGGTCCCCAGGCAGAGGGAGGGGCAAGCAAAAGGCGCTGAGAGGGAAACAGGCTTGGTATCTTGGAGGATCGGTGTGCCTGGGGCGGAGTGCCGAAGTGGGCAGTGCCGGGAAGTTCCTTTCTGTGTCGGAGGTGACAGACACGGCATCCGTTTAGAGGCCCTGCGGAGACACTGTCATTCCCGGCCCCTCTCTGACCAGTAGCCCTTTAATATCCATGGCAGGGATCACATGACACCCTCGGGTTCTGGCCTGTCCCTGCACAGGACGGCTCTAGTCCATGGTGGCACTCTGACTGTGCACCCTGTCCCCATTCTTGGGGCTCTGATCCATTGTAAGCAGGTAAACGCTTACCAACCACCTGGGTGTGGAGGGTCGAGTGGCTGATTTGGAAACTTCACTGATTTCCGTGGTGTAAATACACCCGCCGTGGCCAATTTCAATCACCAATGGTGCAAAGACCAGCCTGCAAAGTTTCTGAAAATGTGTCAGATCTCAAGAGCCGTTATGCACCAGCACATCACTGAGGCCAGTTCTTCCTGGGTAAGAATAATTCTTCTGTGAGCTCCAGGTACCAGAAGCTGACTGCCTCCTCCTCCTGTCTCCCCCCTCCCCCCACAGGCCCCTCCCATCCACCCACAGAGGCAGCCACGACCAAGTCAGGCCCCCCACTCCCACATCTCCTACTGAAGAACCCAGTTACTCAGCACAGTGCTGGCTTACCACTGCTGTCCTGGCGGGGCCAAGCCAGCCCACCCGCTCCCACATCTCCTACTGAAGAGCCCAGTTACTCAGCACAGTGCTGGCTTACCACTGCTGTCCTGGCGGGGCCAAGCCAGGCCCCCCACTCCCACATCTCCTACTGAAGAACCCAGTTACTCAGCACAGTGCTGGCTTACCACTGCTGTCCTGGCGGGGCCAAGCCAGCCCACCCGCTCCCACATCTCCTACTGAAGAGCCCAGTTACTCAGCACAGTGCTGGCTTACCACTGCTGTCCTGGCGGGGCCAAGCCAGGCCCCCCACTCCCACATCTCCTACTGAAGAGCCCAGTTACTCAGCACAGTGCTGGCTTACCACTGCTGTCCTGGCGGGGCCAAGCCAGGCCCCCCACTCCCACATCTCCTACTGAAGAGCCCAGTTACTCAGCACAGTGCTGGCTTACCACTGCTGTCCTGGCGGGGCCAAGCCAGGCCACCCACTCCCACATCTCCTATTGAAGAGCCCAGTTACTCAGCACAGTGCTGGCTTACCACTGCTGTCCTGGCGGGATTATTAGTAGCTCTCTCACCCTCAGAAGGGCCCAACATTGGACGACAAATTCTATCCACTGCCCTCTGCTCTCAGCACCACCTGCACAGGGCCCAGGGTCCAGGTCCCAGCCAGCCCATCTGGCAGGAGCTGCCCCAGTTCAGCTGGACATGACTTGAGGCTTTCAAAAGGAAAAGCACCACTTCTCTTTCAATTTTTTTTCAACCACGAGCCTGAAAACAAGTTAATTTTAAAAGTTCAAGTTCAGGGCTTGCCTGGTGGCGCAGTGGTTGAGGGGCCGCCTGCCGATGCAGGGGATGCGGGTTCGTGCCCCGGTCCGGGAGGATCCCACATGCTGCGGAGCAGCTGGGCCCGTGAGCCATGGCCGCTGAGCCTGCGCGTCCGGAGCCTGTGCTCCGCAACGGGAGAGGCCACAACAGTGAGAGGCCCGCGTACCGCAAAAAAAAAAAAAAAAATTCAAGTTCATTTCCCATTACACGTTTTCCTATTTTTGGCATCACTGTCTGTGAGCCCTGAGCCAGGCCTGTCTGCTAACAGCCCGGGGCCTGCGGTCTTGCCAGGCCTGAGCGCATGTCCGCAGGTTGGCCGGGAGCCATCTCGGGTTCCGCAGGGAGACAACGGCATGGAAGTGGCACCGATAAATTTTTTTCTGAATTTTGAAGATAAGAAGCATTACAGAAAACAAAAAAGTGTAAGTCAACGTGTTCTGCGCTCTTTCCAGCCTATCTAAACGGCAATCAAAGAGCGGGCACCAGAAAGCCCATAAAGATATCAAATGTAAACCCAAGCCTCTCGGCTCCATCGCTATTGAAAACAAATGCTCGGGACAGGCAGTGACAGCAAGGGGAGTCCCACCCACAACTCACCAGTGTGAACAGCTACAGCTCTGGTTCCCTCCAGCCTAGGATTATTGCAGAGTACATTCTGCAGACCACTGGTTTCCCAAGATACTAAGAGGCATTCAGCAGGAAAAGGGCTGAACCATTTCCTTTACTGCAGGGCTTTTAGAACTTTTAATTGATCAAATAAATTTTAATATTAGTGTTTCTACAGTTTGTTAGGCCATGGAAATTTTTTTAAAGAAAAGGCTATCATGCTACAGTAATACACTTTGAGACCATGCCACCTCCAGCCCAGGTATAGATTCTTCACTAAAGTGAGAGGGTAGGAGCATGGCTTTGGAGTCAGACAAAACGAGTTTGAGTCCTCGATCTACCTCCTTGAAGCTGTGTGACCTCAGATAAGTTTATTAAACTGTCTGAGCCTCAGTTTCCTCATCTATAAAATGGGGCTAAGGCTAGTACCTACTTCACGCTGCTGTTGTGAGGATAAAAACAAATAATGCACGTAAGGTTCTTACCAAAGCACACAGCACACAGGAAGCATTAGCTATATTTAATTCATTTCATTTAATTATCTATTTACTCAATTCATTTAATTATCTATTTATCAACTTATATCTATGGTTACAAGATTTTTCATTTTCAGATATTCTGTTCCGATTGATCACCGATGGATCATCGAGACTGGTTTTATGAACCTTTCTCCTCAAAGTCAAAGGTAAGAATTATGAAATGTTTCAAGCTTTAAAACATGCTAACATCCTTATTTAGAGATACCTCTTACCAAGGCAGAAGTTTTCACTTGAACCAACAATCATCCTTAGAAACAGAACTATAAATGGAAAAACAGTTGTTGAACTGAATAAGCAGCTCTTCTTAGCCACAGCGAGTGTCCCTCCACGATCCGTGCTGAATTGAGCCTCGCCTAGACTCTCCAATGTCATCAAAGCAGGACGGAATGTGAGACATCCAAGGAGACGCAGAAGGACGCTTGTACAAAGACTCCTCTAAACACCCTCAAAACCCAGCATCAAGAAGTGAGCAAGCCTATTTCAAGCAATCTCAGAAGATGCGAAGTGGATTCTTGGGATGCAGAGCAAGCCAACCAGCCTGTCAGAGAACTGGGTCCAGGCCTGTCTACTTATTGTTCTCCTGCCCGGAGGAACGCGGTAATCGTTCCCTACGGCTGCCATAAGAAACCGCCACAAACGGGGTGGCTTCAAACAACAAAATTCTACTTCCTCACAGCCGTGGAAGCCGCAAGTCTGAAATCGAGATTCCGGCAGGGCTGTGCTCCCTCCAAAGGCTCTGAGGGAAAAGGCCTCCTTGCCTCTCCCCGCCTCTGAGGGCCCCAGGCATTCCTCGGCTCAGGGCCACGCCGCTCCAGTCTCTGCCTCTGTCTTCACACGGCCTTCTCCCCCCGTGTTTGTGTGTCTCAAATCTCTCTTATAACGACACCTGTCACTGGAATTGAGTCTCCCCACGAAGTCCAGGATGATCTCTTCTCGAGATCCTTAACTAATTATATCTGCAAAGACCCTTTTTCCAAATAAGATCAAATTCACAAATTCCAGGCTTAGGACTGTGACATGTCTTTTTTGGACACCACTACTCAACCCACTACAAAGAGGATTACAGACCTTAAAAGTACAAGCCTTGGGCTTCCCTGGTGGCACAGTGGTTAAGAATCCTCCTGCCAATGCAGGAGACACAGGTTCAAGCCCCGGTCCAGGAAGATCCCATATGCTGCAGAGCAACTAAGCCCGTGTGCCACAACGACTGAGCCTCTGCTCTAGAGCCTGCGAGCCACAACTACTGAGCCCTCGTGCCACAACTACTGAAGCCCACGCGCCTAGAGCCCGTGCTCTGCAACTAGAGAAGCCACCGCAATGAGAAGCCCGTGCACCGGAAAGAAGAGTAGCCCCCGCTCACTGCAACTAGAGAAAGCCCGCGTGCAGCAATGAAGACCCAACACAGCCAAAAAAATATTAAATTAAATTTTAAAAAGTACAAGCCTTGCGATGGCTAATTTCACGTGTCAGCTTGACTGGGCCACAGGGATGCCTAGACATTGGGTTGAACGTTCTTTTGGGTGTGTCTTTGAGGGTGTTTTCCGATGAGATTACCATCTGAATGGGTAGACTGAATGAAAAAGACGGCCCTCTGCAGTGTGGGTGGGTGTCATCCAATCAGCTGAAGACATGAACAGAATAAAAAGCCTGACCTTCCTGCAAGTAAGAGGGGACTCCTTCTGCCTGCTGACCTGGACATCAGCCTTTCCCTGCCTTCAGATTCAAACCGAAAACACTGGCTCTTCTTGGGTGCGAGCCTACTGGCATTTGGACTGGAACTTACTTACATCGTCAGCTCTCCTGGGGCTCCACCTTTGCCAGCAGCAGACCATGGGACCTCCCAGCCTGCATACTCTCCTGGGCCAATTCCTCATAATAAATATATATATATATATATATATATATATATAAAAAATATATGTACATACACATATCCTGTTAGTTCTGTTTCTCTAGAGAAACCTTACTAATCCAAGCCTCACCTCTAGATAACTGAGAAGGCAGAGGTGCTCGAGTCCTGGCCTGGCTGAGTGGCCCCTGAAGCTGGGTGGGCACCAGAATCTGGGGGAGGGTCTTCCCGTGCAACTTTTGCAAAAGTCATGGTTACCAGATCAGAATGTCTAGAAAGCCAGTAATAGGTTACTGAGAACAACTTCCAATAATTTACAAAGCTTAATGGAATTAATGTTTTCCTCCTAAGGGGCCACTCGAGCTAACTAAAATGTCACGTTTCTCTGCTTTTTAACTGGAATTATATTAGTCCAACGTGGTAACAATGATTTTCTCACACTCATCAGAAAATGCTTAATGGCAGTTCTGTATGTTTTCAGTTCATGGAAATGAGAAGATGAATTATTCCTTAATAAATGCAGTTTAGTAGATTAAAAAAATATTTCAAAACATGGATTCCACAGAGAGAATTAAACTCTGAATGGCATTTCTGCTCTAAGCTTTATCCCTGAATTGAGTTAGCGCGGCAGAAATCTACCTACATAACTTGGTAGTACAACCTTTCCTGAAGTACAATTAAACACGACACCCTCGGTTTTTGCCCAGAATCGGTTTAAGAAATGGCCATAGGAAGAACATTCCAGCACCTTATATAAAACTCATATTTACTGAAAACATGTCCCTTATATTGTTCATGTCCTTTACATAAAATTATGCTTTAGCAACAGGAAAAAGTTCGCCTCCTTTTACCAAACAGATGCTTATTTCTGCAGATTACGTAAACCGCAGTCATTTCTGCCTTGGCCACCAGGAAGCTCAGAATGTATTTGTCTCACTTGCATCCATCACCCTTATTTTCTTATTTCTATGATCATTATTTCCCCTGCACTTCCCACTTCCCCCCAGATTAATGATTCTTTTTTATTTGTCCCCTTTCAAAATGATCCATTTGTATTTATGCTTTTGGTCGTAATCCATCTCAAGTCCTTTTTGGGGAAATAGGCTGAGATGTGAATCACATAACCCAGATTCGTGGAGGGAGAGCAAGGTCTCCACTTGTCCCACCGGCTGTCTCTACCCTTTGAAACGGGCGCCTTTGAGCTCTCGTCTCTGTGCCGTGGGGCCTGAGCAGTCTTCCTGTTGGCTTTCCCCGTGATCGCGCTGCAGACCTCGCACTTGGAGCCATTATGTTTACCGATGCCCCAAGGACCCACGCCCTATGAAACAGGAGTCCTCCAGCACGCAGCCCAGAGGCCACCTATTCCTGCCTCTACGGCGAGTCCCCGTCTGCGCTGCTGGCTGCCTGGGCAGATTTCAGTAACTGGACCCAACACTGCAGATGCTGCTGGGAAGAGAAGTAGCAGGGAGGAGCAGTCCCCATCCGGGCCAGCTGTGCGCCCTACACACATCACACGCGAATGACGATACCGAAAACAGTAGTAAGACAGGCTACGCCTCTGCGACAGGCCTCCAAATACATGGTCACTTCTCCTTACGGCAGCCCTCCACAGCACTCATTACTCCTGTTTGGGAGATGAGGGGAGCTCTGAGCCTGCGTTCCTATAAAGGTACCACGGGCTGGAGGTGAACAGCATCTGCATGCATGCGAAGAACTCATAAGCTAAAGTCCTCACAGGCTCCTGGGAACAGCAAACGTGACCCCTGTAATATCAATCATTCTATCAACAAAGCTACGAAAACTTTGACAGACTGGACAAAAGTGATTTCCACCCATCCCAGGCATGTCCCTTCTTCCGAAATTAGTGGACTCTGGCTGGATGAACACGCTTTTGTTAATATGACCAGAACGGACTCTGTTACCTCGTCCCCATCAATTCTCCCGGAGGCGGGGTGCTCGTTCGTATATATAAAAAAGTCAGTGATAAATCAACATAGATACTGACCACCTTGGTAAAGAACAGAGGTGAGAAAGCATCCATTTCAAACCGTCCCAGGTTGCTCAGGGCCAAAGGCCAGGCCTTCCTGCCCCCTTCCTGTGCAAGGATGCCGAGTGTCCCTCACAAAATACTGGCTCTTCTGTTGTTGTTTTTGGAAAACAAAGGCTTCCTTCCAAGACTCCCCCCCCACCGCCCACGGTTAATATCTGTGCTCAGGACTCCGTGTCCCTGGACGCATTACTGTGGATTCGTCCAGGTTGGAGATCTTGATGTTGTGATTTCCTCCCCATCTTCCCGGTCTCTCCGGACCCTACTGAGTTATGATCCAAACCTCCATCGGCCTCCACCAGAATGGAGGATGCTGACCGACCCCACCCCATGCCTCAGTCTTCCTCCCCGCCCACCCCTGCTGCCAGGACATGGCTGTCTGCGAATGTGGTTTACTCCCATTGTAGCCACTTCCCAAGCCCATTAAAAAGAGGGGGAAACGCCACTGGACTCAGCGCTAGCCCTGCAGACTGCCCCGTCTCGTCCTCACCACCATGCTCCTTTCTCACCCCAGGAACTGGGTCTAACCCGCCCCTGGAATCGGCACCCCACCCGGCATACCAAGTTATATCCTTCTCTCATGGTTACAACACCCCCTGGGAGGTCAATCACAAGCTGCTGCGGTCTGTGAGTACAAAGGAGATCTGGGGCCCTGCGGCCGAGCCCGCAGAGGATGCCAGAACGGTCCACCTGTGTGGAGTCCAGGGCCTAGACACTACGGGGAAAAGTTCCTTCCGTTACATCTGATGCTCATCAGGGCCACCACCTGGCTTTGCTCCCTGGACCAGCATTTTCCCAGACAGAATCTGTGCTGTGCTGTGCTAATGGGCTGCTACTTGACACAGCATTTAATCCGTGCTGGGATGTCGGGGTGTGTGCCTTCTTCCTGTTGTGCCCTGGGCTGTAGACTCTGAGGGCTCTGATGGTTTCTGAGCCCTTCAGGGTCTCTCCACAGACTCCCTTCCTCTGGGAGCTCCATCAGTGTTGGCTGCCTATTCCGTCAGGAGGGAAGGTGACTGGGGAACTAGGAATTGAGAATACACACATAAATGTTTGAGAACACAGACACGGTAATAAACTCCTGTGTTTCCATAGTCAAGAACTGGATTCTTACAACAACCTTCTAAGAAAAACAGGGCAGCTGTTACTATGCCCACATCACAGATGAGGAAACTGAGGCTCCGGAAGATGAGGTGACATACCCAAATCACACAGCAAGTGAGTGCAGAACCCAGGCTGGAAGCCCAGTCTTCCGAGGACTCGACTGATGCAGTGTCTACCACCCTATGCCTCCAAAATAAAAGGGAAGGAGAGGAAGAAACAACCGAAGGGTCCAACAACAGGTGAATGCATAAGGAAGATCATATTACATATGTAAGTACACACACACACACACATGCATATCATGGAATATCACTCAGCCCTGAGAAAGAAGGAAACCCTGACATCTGCAGCACCGTGGCTGGACCTGGAGCACGTTACACCAGGCGAGTGAGTCAAGGGAAGAAAAGTACTGTATGACGTCACTTACACGTGGAATCTAAAAAGCCAACCTTGTTAAAACAAGGAGAAAATGGTGGTCACCAGGCAATGGGGGTGGAGGGATAGGACAGACGCTACTTAAGGGTCCGAACTTGCAACAGGTAGTAAATGAGCCCTAGAGATCGAATGCACAGCAGAGTGAACATACACAGCAATACTGTATCATAACCATCAAAGCTGCTCAGAGTCCGGAATTCAGTGATTCCAGCCACTAAAAAGGATAATTAGGTAACATGACAGAGAGGCTAGTTATGGCTACAGTGGCAATCATATCACAATCTATGAGTGTATCAAATTAATATGTTGTACACCTAAAATTTACACAAGGTTATACGTCAAATATATTTAAATGATAAAAAAAGCAATGCAAAAAAGCAAAAGGAGGAAGGCGACTCAGAGGTGGCTGCGTCATGCCACGTCCTTGCTCTAGTCACCTCAACTGCAGATCCAAGTGCAGGTACTTCCTAAACAACAGGTGGTAAGTTCCAATAGGCTTAGTGTATGGGGCACACGAGCTCTGAGGGCAGATGTGTCACATAAGGAAAACTATGCTCCCGCAGGCATGAGCTTGTGGTAGGACAAGCAGAGACCAGAGTGACCAGCACTACTTGGGGACTGAGACTGTGAATAAGGTGAGGAGGAGGTGACAGAGAGAGAGGTGCGGTCAGATGTTCCAAGAACAGGGAGGGAGGCTAGGAGACGGCATCAGGGCATCAGGAGAGCGGTGGAAGGGAGAGGGAAGAAGGGACGGACGAGCATGAGGGCGAGGAAGGATGGAAGAGCAGCGAAGGAGAAGAAGGGACAAAGAGCGGAGAGGGGAAGGGTGCACACTTCCTCTAAGTCTCTGTATTTCCCGCAGAAAGGACTGTCCTGGGGGGAGAAGCAATAGCAGCGGCATTAAAGTTTGCTCGCCTTCTTTCCAAGGATCAGCCAGCACAGATAAAAACATAGGAGGCAAGTTATAAACCGAAGAGATTAAGAGAACGCTAGATATTCAGATAGGCCAGAGAAAGGAGAAGAAAAAAAAAATATATATATATATATATAGAAGGCAGGAGGAAGACAGGAGAAAGAAAAGGGGAAGGTTGGTTAAGTGAGGGCACCCCCAGAGGGAAGCAGACGCCTCCGTCCATAGCTGACTTGGGTCATGTGGCCATCAAATGGGGACACCATCAGCAGAGGAGGGGCGGAGGTCCAGAGCCAGGACGGTGCCTGCACCTGAGGACAGCGGCGCTGGGAGTGAGGGGTCAAAAACAAGGAGACAGAGAACTGAGCAGTGCAACTGAAGGGGAGAAGGTCACAGCGTGGTCCTCGTGAAACCAAGACACTCAGGCGTGTGGCCCCCAAACATGTACCTTTTACTGGCAAGGTGTTTGTAGCCAATATTCATGCTCATGCTTGTTCACTGTTCAATAGTCATTTGTCCTCCTGCCACGGGTGTGTTATCCACCTTAACAGATCTATAAGGGCAGAACCCACAGAGTTCATCCTTTTGGAATAAGGGGTGCGTGACACAGCATCACACATGACGATATCTGATGAGTGATTTCTGATGAGAAGAGTAGATCTGCTGTAGCGAAGATGGTGTACACACAGCCAGTGATGCTAATCCGAACGTTCTGCTCTCTCTAACCGTGCTACTGATAGTGGAGATGGTGACGAGAGAAGGCGGGTGGTAACAGTGGTTGTGTAGAAAGCAGCAAATACGTAGTTCTGTTAACGACGGGGATGGTGAACGTTTATGGTAAACGGCAGTAAGAATGATGAAGTCGCGATCTCTGCAAAGCCAGGTCACCACTTGGGAAGTAAACTATTGATGGATGTGTGTGTGTGTGTGTGTGTGTGTCAGAGACAGATCAACTCTAGATCATTTATGGTTAAACTAGAGTATCACCTGTTCCAGGGCCCTTTCTAGAGACGCCTCAAATAATCAGTCAATAACCACCCTTTCTCCTAAGATACCTGGTAAGAAGAAAGAAGAGTGACTCTGTGGACACATTTCTTTTATCTTTGGAGGTATCTGCTGGATTTTCTTATGCAAGGAAACTGTCACCCAGGAATTCCTTGGGGAATTTTTAAGTTATACATAGACTCCAATGGCTGAAAAGGACCTCAGAAATCATCTGAATGTGTGGCTCTCAACCAAGATGTGCATCAAAACCTCCTGGGGATTTTTTTTTTTTCACAATACTGATGCCAAAGCCTCATTCCATACCAGCCAACTAAATCAAATTACCAGTGGGGTCCGGGCATGAGCACGATGGACACTTTCCCCAGGTGACTTTGATCAACCCGAGTGAGAAATAACCTTCCATTTCACAGAAACCCACGGTCACACCAAACTTAGTGACAGGGTCACAACCAGAAGAGGTGTCTTCATGGCAAGCCTGGCGCTATTCCCCCCGCAAGCTGCCTGCCCAGTCGGCAAGGCTCGCTAGCCTGCGCTCATGGCCACGCTCGCTCTAAAGGAACGCCTGGCCATGCTGGGAGGGAGGGAGAAGCGGGCTATAACAGAGAAATAAAGAAGCTGGGCCAGGGCAACGTGAGCTTCTCGTGGAGCACGTCCTGGCGGCGCTCTGAGGTGACACGATCTCCCAAGCCCGGCCCCTCCCCTCCCATCTCTTCCTCGTCTCCTCCACTGTCCCACACTTAGCGTCCCCAGGGAGACAAGTGTGATTCCAACTCCGCAGAACCCAGGTCCCACCCGGCCCTGTTCCCGAAGCTATTCACACATCCAGCCAGCCCTCGGGAGGCCCCAAACCCAGAAGAAACATGCTCATACTTTCTTGGTGGGAACTTTGATCTTCAAGAATTCCGCCTCTCGGGCCAGCACTTGCCACGGGGCGTGGATCCGGACAAAGACGGAGCCCTGGCTCTTACTCTGTAAGGGACGAGGAAGGAGAAAGAGAAACACTTAGGAGACATAGCTTACATCCCTGATTCCCCAACTCTCCCAAACAAGAAGCCCACACCTGTTGTTTCTTCAGTTTCTGGGTTTTGTTCTCTTTATACCTCACCCAGGGTCAGCCCCCTCCCACCCATACCCCATTCACCACTTCTGGTCTAGAAATGCTCTCATCCAGAGTAGGGAAAGGTTCCCAAAGTGTGCTCCCTGGAGCTTTGCTGACTTCAGAGGAAAAGGGGAGTTAAAACAATTGTGTTCAGAGATTTGCAATGCAAGCGATTATAATTTTCACAGAAATCCCATTAACGCTTTTTTTTTATTGAAGTATAGCTGATTTATAATATTGTGTTAGCTTCAGGTACACAGCATAGCGATTCGGTACTTACGCAGATTATATTCCAGTATCGGTTATTACAGGATAATGGGTATAATTCCCTGTGCTGAACGGTATATTCTCATCACCTATTTTATATTTAGTAGTTACAGCAGTTAGTCAGTTTACCTCTGCTGGATTCAGTGAACAGTCTGGAACCTGTCTCCATACAGATATTTTCATTGTTAAGTTTGTATTTTTGTTCTACTATTTCGCTGTGTCATAGCCCACATCACAAAAGTGGATCATCTGAGCCTAAAAGTAATGACATAACTAATCATGTAAACGGCACAACTCCGTCTAATATCATAAACATAAATCTTGGGCAGGGCTCCGTGTGAATACAGCTCTGAATCTAGGTCCCAGGACAAGTCGTTCTGTGAGTGCACTGATTTCACCCAAAAATGGAAAGTAAGGAAAGGAAACACAGCGACGAATATCTAAAAATTAGGTTTCACTGACTCAGCAGCCCATCTGGCCCGGGGCACAGGGCATGCTAGAAAAACGGGTCAGATGACAACATGAAGCCATCGGTTTCTTCTCACCTTCAAAGAAAACCTCACACACAAAGGAAAAAAAAAAAACACAACACTTTAATTCATTTTGTCACTAAATGAAAAAAGACCAAAACAAGCAGGAAAAATGGGCAAAAGCCCCATTATTGGCGTGAAGCTTCTGAAACCACCTGCAAAATGAGTTACAAACACTGTTCACAAAGGACGCAGGACAAGCCAATGGCAAAACCCCTCATCCGACGACTGCCGGGAGTCACAGAAACCCATGTGATGCAGGCCCGAGTGCCACTGACAATCGGGATACAGCTGCTGAGGGCGGAGTGGGCAGCGGGCCCTAGTGAGTGTGCCCTTCAGAGAGATGCGCTCTCAGTTTCTTGTCGCATTCGCCCCCTGCAGACCACGTTACGGGGGAAAGGCGGGTTTGCTGGTTTCCTGTGCATCTCGTGAAGCAGGCCGTACGGAGGCCAGGACTGAGGAGGCCCCAACCCTGCATGCAGCAAGAGTGACGCTGCTCACAGAAAAGCAGGGACAGTCCTCTGCAAAGTCGTCTGCAAAGACCAGACGGTCTCCGTCGATACGCCCTCGGTCTCAGTTTAGCACTGAAGATGCCAGTGGAGGCATCTGAGCACATCCCCCCGTGTGCCAGGCAGAGAACCAGGTAGCAGGGAGAAGACTGCTTTCCCCACCAAAGTGCATTGTCTACAACAGGGCTCACGCGGGTTTTTGAGATGATGAATAAGATAAAAAGACATTTTATGATGCTCGTAATGCAAGTGAAGACTGTCTCTCTGATTCTGAAGGCACTCTACCATGTCTTCAATAATTCAGACGTCCAGGAGCTCCCCCCACTTCGGGGACTTTTGGGGAGAAGCATGAAGAAGAAACCAGGATTTCGCAGGAAGAGTGAACTGTGGTCTGAAAGTCTCGGATGGTCTAGAGTTGACAAATACCTGAAAACAATACCCATCGCTGTGACGCATCTGCACTGAGTGTGACTCGTGTTCCCGGACAGGGCAGGGAGGTTGTGTGCTTTGGCTCGTACTATAGTCACGGGTACTATCACTCTCCACTTTATTGTTTAGGAAATCGAGGCAGGGAAAATTCAAATAATGTGTCCAAAGTTACACAGGTGGTATGATTTTGAAAAGTATTCGAATCCAGGCAGTCTGTGCTCTAGGTGGTGGTTTTCTCCTCTCGTCCCAAAGACAGACAGGACATTTACTGCGCATAGTTAAAAACCACATCCGAGGGCTGCAACAGAACTTAAAGACGTGCCTTTTAGACTAAAATTGAATCAAAGGGTGGGAGGACTCTAAGAGGCAGTCCTAAGATGAAACACGGAGCCTTCAAGCTCCCAAGTGGACATAGTTCCGACAAAACCCTGGAAGCGGCTTTCACTGAGAAATTGCCCCGATTTCTCTGTCCACCTATGGCCGCAACACCAGGACCACTAGACAAGAGTCATCAATCACTTGCTGCTACTTCTAACGGTAATTTTAGCTTTTCTAATTTAGCGAAAAGAAAGAGGAAGAAAAGAAACCATCTGTGAAGCTGACCTGAAGCCCCAGCTCTCCATCATGGCCCCAGAAATGATGTTTTCAGTGAAAGATGGCAGACAGTACCATCCTTCTCACTAAGATGAAATCGTGATTATTATTGATTTTTAAATATTTGGTTTCATCTTTGTTTTTAAATCGTGATGAACCCCTTTTTTGTTAACTTTATCTGGAAGCAGTGCCTCAAGTGTGTACCAAATGTCCATTAAGTGGCTGCAGATGTTTGAGAAAGGGGTTGGGAGGGCCAGGGTCCACCCGTGGCCTTGGTGGCAGACTGCTAGCTGTCCCCTGAGAGCCATTCTCCTTTTATTTTTTAACTAAGCATATGGCCTTCCGGAATGAAGACTGCATCCCACTTGAAGTTAGGTGTAACCGTAACACTCATTCCCGGCCTATATGGTACAGGTGGGGGGGTGAAGCAGCCCCTGGTAGGACCCCGCAAAGATGCAAGTGCGGGGGCCTACTTCTGCCCCTGCATCCTCTTCCCTATCCCTGGATCTACAGCCTGAAACACGAATACAAGTGCCTTAGACCTCGAGGTCAAAGTCAAGGCCAGAAAAGTACCAAGAGAGACGTTGGGTCCTGACTCTATGGAGTGCCTCCGCCACCCTGGGCTGTCTCTGGGATTTTTATGTGAAAGGTAAAACTCCACCTTGTTTAGCCCCTATGATTTCAGAGGCTCTATCGATTGCAGCCCAACCGTGTATTAAACTGACGTAAAATTGTTCCCCAACGTCGGGGCATTCGGCATTCGTTCCCTCCAGCAAAGCACGCTGCTTCGCCATTCTGCACAAATGGAACTTGTTTCAAAGGAAAATAAAAGCTGGAATGCAGTTGCGCTGGTGCTAACATCTAGTCACCATGTTTCTTTCATGCCGTGCAACATTGTTACCTTCTCATAAGAAGAACACCGAGATGTATGTCTCCCGGAAACAAACAAACAAATACTTGAAAATTCCTCAGCAGAACCGTCACCAAATGCAGAAGCTCTTTTTACTAACCCAGAAATCGAAAAATTGGAAGTTAACATAAATTGAACTAAAATAGAAAAAAAATGTCCTGTTCTCCAGGCCCAGCTAACTTCCATCCTACCTTGGATTTGGATTCCTTTAGGCATAGGAGGGGAACAGAAAGAGCTTGGGATTTAGATTCGAATAGATTGGGATCTGAATCCTGGATTTTACAGCTGTAGGACATCGGGCAAGTCACTTAACGAAGGGAGCCTCGGTTTCTCCATCAGTAGATGTCAGCCACTGCAGTGATGGGATTCGCTCTACTCAACGAAAATGGCGGCTTCTTGACTACAGGGACAGTACCTGACACTTCGTTTGTGTCCCTCAAGCACCTGGCACAGGCTGGACACAGAGTAGGTCTTCACAGAACTCCTGCAACTGATAGAAAAGACTTGGGGAAAACCGTTCCTGTTAGATTAAAATCTTGGTTTGTTTACTGCCTTGAAGTGTTTTTTATCTATAGGATTTTCAGAATGTCCCATGGACCTAAAGAAATCCATGGGTTCCAAGTATGATTCATCTCTAGAATTTGAGGACACGGTCAGAAGGCATTGTTTTCCGAAACCAACACAAAATTTAACACGAAGTAGAAAAGATTAGGCATGAGAGCATATAATCCATCCCTAAAAGAGGTTTCATAACTAAGTAATCAGGGCGAGTGGAGGGGCTCCAAATCTCATCAAGCAACTACAATTTAAGTTCATGTAAAATGAGCTGAAACGTATGATTTGGTTCTGGTCGTCAGAGAAAGGAGAGCCAGTGCGCGAAGATTTCTCTAAGAAAGCACAAACCCTTCTATCTTGGGGATGCTCTACCCCAGGGCTAACAAACGTGAGATACACGATGGGGCAGGAACGTCCCTCCAGCGCAACTGAAACAGCTCACAAAACTACATACCTCTTTTCCCCATGATTCCATGTTCATAAAACCCTACAAATTCTGTTTCTCCGGTTCCTAGGTATCAGGAGGAAGCACCCAAGAGGAGGCTGTCAGTGCTCTGGTCAGAGGACATGATAGTCCTCAACCATCACCTGACTCTCAGCTCTTTCAGTGTCTTTCAAGGTGTGTCAGCTGGTTTCCTTCACCACTAAGTAAACCAACGGAAACCTGAGTTCACAAGAGGCAGAGTCAGGTCCCCATCTTGAGCCCATGCCCTAACTCATCCGCCAGTCTCTTCCTTCCTCCCTTCTTCGCTCAAGTTGACCCAACAGCAGACCTGATCACACGCATGTTCTCTAAGGCACCAGCCCCTCCTGCCCTCCCCGGACTCCAGACACACAGCCCTTCTCACTGGTTTCCAACTGGTCCAGCCAGCTTCTCAGTTCAGAACCTGCTCGGGGCAGGCTTCCCTGAGCCCCGAGTTTTGCGTGGTCCCCCTCTTACCTGCACAGCTCCCATCCCCCTCCTTCCTAGCACTGACCGCTCCTGCACTCACTGTAAGCAGGTGTCTAATGCCTGGCTTCCTGGCCAGACCTAAGCTCCATGCAGACAAAGACTGCGTCTGTCCTGCTGACTGCTTTGTCCCCAGCAACCACCGTGCCCCTGGCACACAGGAAGTGCTCGGTAACTACGTCTTACAACTTCCATACACACACACAGATCTCATTGGTTCTGTTCAGATCCTGTGACCAACTTCTAAAAATTGGCTACCCTTAAGTGTCATTTCTGAATCTTCGTCTTATGCCCACAACTAAAGTTGTTCAAGTTTCCACCTGACCGGGAACCTTATATAAAAACCTGGCGGGAGGTCGTCTCTGTTCTTCTCAGTAGCCCTGGGGTCCTCACTGCATCTTCAGGGCACTGCTCCCATCCCTAGAGGTCTACTGCATCAGCATGAGCTCATCCTGGTGTTCACAAGACAGCCTGAACTGAACTGGAGCTGGACGTACCTGGAACCTCTCTGCCTTATAGGCTCGTAAGGGTGTTGCCGCCTTAAGGAGAAGAATCGGGGATGCTCTGAAGAATAAAGGACGCTTCAAATGTAGAAGTCGTGGGTCTCTTTATCTTCCAGGCATCAGACTTCCGCGTACCATTCAACACCCCCATGCTGACGGCTCAAAGCAGGGTCAGCTGACGACCACGGTGCATTTCTGAAGAGGAACTGACTTGGCCAAAGGATGCTGGAGTTGAAGAGCCCTCCAGCGACGCTTCACATCTTTCTCAAGCAGCAGATGAAGACCTCGGAGCTCAGGAGGCCGAGCGGCTGGGTTATGCACACACAGCTAGTTAGGAGCAGAGCCAGGAATGGAATCCAGGTCTCCTGACCTCAGGGTCCATGCCATGGTGCCTGTGAGGGATAGCGTCACACGTCCCTGGGGGCTCCCAACCCGTCCAGGGCAGCTCTATGCCCCACACACGGGAGATTAGGTAGATGGGGGACAGGGGACTGGGCGTGGGGGGAGCCACGCTCCCAGACACCTCTCCCTAGAGCTGCAGCCACTGCTCAAAGCCCTTGTCAGGGACCGGAGGCCGCGCACTCCTGGTGAGATTTTCCGTATGGTTCACGTCTCGTCGTCTTCCAAAGATCGCGTGTGGCTTCACCAGACCACGTCCCCCCTCCGGAGAGACGAGAGTGAATGGGAGGCAGTCCCCGCCAAACGCTGGAACCCGATACTCCACCAGCCTCCTTCCCCGCAGCCCGGCCAAGCCAGCCCGGTGCTGACCCTGGACGCCTGCGTGTGCTCTGGGCCCAGCCTGCCGTGAGAACACTAGCTGCGGCCCGGAGCGGGCTGCCAGGGGCGGGGCGGGGGCAGGGAGATGATGGAGAGGGACCAAGGGGGGCAGACGCCTCCCAGGTATCACCAACCTGGGTCACCTCGGACCTGCAAGGGACAAGGGCATGCGGTCCCATGGGGAGGGTGAGACGAAACCGCAGGGGCTCCCACGTTCTCAGATCACCGAGGCTGACGTCCACGCAGCTGGAGGACTTACATCAGGCGGTACTGAGACTGTGGCTGGGGCAGACTAAGGAGGAGTGTGGGGTGTAGCCCTGAGAGCAGGAAATCAGAGCAGAAAATGAGAAGGTCCTCACAACGGCCCCATGGAGGAACACCCTGGTCTACCTGTGCCATCGTTAAGACCAAAGTCTTAACTTCCTTCAGGAACCTCCAACCCATGGTCCGGGAGCAGGGTCTGCCTGGGCCACCCAGAGACACAGTGGCCTGGAACTAAGTGCAGGGAAGAACTGGAGGAGGAAGAGGTGAAAACCTGCTTTCCCGGGAGGCCCCAGATGACCCTCCTCTCCAACCCTCTCCTCCCCAGGCCAAGGGGAGGATGGGTGAGTAATCAGCAAAGACGGAGGGCAGGACCAAAGGCCCACCGAACCCTGCCCCAGGGACCACCCCCGCCCCCCAAAAAAATACCAGTAGCAAGACTGCTCTTATAGAAAAGGCTTCTCCTTCCCAAGCAAAGACTGGGGACAACCCAGCCAGGGTCCTACGGCGACGGAAACTCAGCCACCCACTCTTGTCATAATTTTGTCAAAGGAAACAGCTGTCACCAAAAGTTCCTGGAAGTGGGGGATGGCCTTCTGTGCTACCAACATGGACAGGTGCCCAGAAGAGATGACCTCTGGACCTGGCAGCACAGTCTTTAAACTGTGCAACGCACATCACTGTACTCCCCACAGTTGGCACCCAGGAAACCTCTTCTCAAGCCCAGGTGTAAAACTGGGGAGGAGGGAACCCAGTAAAAATTAAGGAGTCAGACCCTCCGATACATCAAGGGCTGAGACAGCCAGCTCCCCGCCTAACCCCTGACCCACAGGGGCCCCCAGGGCAGCCCAGCACTCTGGAAGGACGGGGACCTCATGGGGAGTCAGCAACAGAGTGGGATTAAGTGTTCCCTGGGCTTCTTTCCACTTCAAAAACCCACAGAAGAAAATGGGGGAAATCTTCACCATTGTTACGGGACAGACTGGTCATGGGAAGGCCATGGGTATTAGGGTTCAAAGACTGACTGGGTCCTGGGCCCCAGCTCTGTCACTTCCCAGCCATACCATTTTTGGCGAGTCACCAAAGCTCTTGAAACTCATAGGCAATGTTAAAATAATTGAAATGATTAATAGTAATACCACCTGGAGGAGAGAAGGAGGAACTGTATGAGGGACCCGTGGAATCCTTCAGGGGTGGTAGATATACTCATTGTCTTGAGTATGATGATGGCTTCAGGGGTTCGTACATATGCCCAAGCTCAACAGATCAGATCATTGTAAATAGGTACAGTTTATTATACATCAAATACACCTCAATAAGGCTAGGGGATAAAGACTTGCAAAAATGTAAAACAGTGCCACATTTCTCACCGTTTTTTTCTTTTGAAACATATTACTTTTCGTTAAAATGTGTTATTTATAACATATAAAATGTCATTTATAACATATAAAATGTGTTTATTTATGTTACATAAACATGTTACTTATTTAAAATATATTATATACTGTTAGCTTTTAATTAATAAATAGGTATTCAAAAGCTAACACTGACTCTATGGTAACAGAATCAAATGAGATGATACACAGGGAAGTGTTCTGCAAACTCTAAGCTGTGTATGAAAGGATTTCTTTAAGAGCAAGGTCAAGGGCAGCCCGTGCCAAATCTCTACCCTGGGACTCAAAGTGCAGAGCCTCCTGCTGCCCCTTGGGCCACAGGGCACATGCCCTTGACCTCCACAGGGATGCGACCACGCTCCTTGGATCCCACTTGAGAGACATCAGCGCTGAGCCCACCGTGGCAATGGTCCCTGGCTTCCCCGGACACCCCCAAGTGAAGTTAAAGGAGAATGTCTCCCTTGGGAATTTAGAACGTGGGCAGTAACAGGCGGGACGGAATCCAGGAGCCAGAGACCCAACTTCCGCCACAGGAGAGGATAAAAATCCATAAGCCCTGAAGATGTTGGCAGAAAGCACGGGGCCTCTCCCAAGACCAGGCCCCAAGCACAGAGGCCCAGCCCCAAACAGAGGGGAAAAGGTCACAGATAAACTGGAGGAAAGACCGGAGGAAAATGCCGCCCTTTCCTATTCGGCACACGAGAACTATTTTGGACAGTCGACATCTCCCAAGTGGAATCCGATGCTGCAGATAGCAGCTCTCAGCAACCTCTCACCCCACCGGGACACTGCAAGCATGTCAAAGCCCAGAGAGGTGAAAGGCAGCTGCAGAGCAGGGGCAGAGGGTCGCCTAGCTGGGCCGCTGATAGAGACCTGGACCAAAGATGACTCATGGGTCCTGGCTGGGCTGGGACAGTCCCAGGTCATGTCTTCTGCCTCATCATTCTATCCAGTGCAGCATTTCAGTATTACCAAAACTGTCCCAGATTAGACAATAAATCATAGAGTCTCCCTACGGATCACCAGTGAGCACCACTAAATTCAACAGCCAGCAAAACCTCTGGGCAGGAATGCCCAGTACCTCCTTCCGGACCTGCATTCTTTTGGCCCGTGTAATAAATGTCCCACTCAGAGAAAAGCATTTCCAGGAGTTTAAAAGCCCATCACGTTACCTTTCAAAGTACCCATCTCTCTCGTATTCCTCCTAACTCAAAACTTGTGTGATGTTTTGATTCAGATACTTGTCTTCCCTCCTCAAGACACTTCTATAAAACCTTCATGCTCTCAGTCATTAACTCCCCTCGCCTTCCCTCCAAAAGATGTGCCCTTGCCTTGTCTGAGCAGTGACTCACCTCTCCCCTAAGGAATATCTCCACCGTTTCCTACTATTCAATCACCCCATCGTATTTCAATTCGACAAGTATTTAGCGGGTAACAACTGTGTGACCAGCAATATGCTAAGAGTTAAGGGCACGCAGAAGAAATACAAGCCATCCTGCGGCTCCCGGTCTCCTTAAAAACCAGATAAATGATATCTAACGCACAAGACGGATGAATAACATCGTGACCGGGGTGATTAATGTCCAAATGGACAGGACAACTAGTCAATGCTCATTTGTTGGCCGTTTCCCCTTTCACTCATCAATAATTGCTAGATTTTGCGCCCAGAGAAATACTCTTCCCGGATCTCAGCCATATGTTTTCAGTAGAACTGACCCCACTGTCGACTCCAGGAATCAGACCAATTAGCTTGAGCCCATCGGCATACCCATCCCGCTGGCCACAACAACTAGTTCTGGAATATGTTTGTAATGCAACCAGAACCTATAAGATGTGAGGAAATGTTGGCTAGGGTTTCGGGACGAAGCAGCTTTCTCTTTCTGCCAGAACTCTGGGGAGAAGAGTGGCAGTCGACGGAAGCCCTGGGTCAGCCAAGGGACCACTGAGCAAGTAGAGGATGGAGTGGACCCTGCAAAAGGCTGAGCAGAAAGATGGAGAAACAGGGGGTCCTTGGGAACCTCATTTGAGCTGCTAGATTAGTCCTCACCAGACCTACGTATGGGCTTTCTGATTACATGAGCTTACAAATTTCCTTTGTTGCTTAAACCAGTTGAGTTGGGTTTTCTGTCGATGCGACCAGGAGTTCTCAATGACAGAAGAAACCCGTGGAAGAGCTGACTCCAGGCTGGAGGAGCCAGAAAGGATTTCCTGGAGGAGAGGGAACCTGAGTGGTACTTCGAACACCGTGATGGGATTTCCATGTGCAGAAGGCTGTGGGTGGCACCAAGAGGAGTGGGATGAGGCTGCAGAAGTGGAGCGCAGATGGGCTGAGATGCAGCCCGTGCTGGACACACCACCCACAATGCTGCTGTTGCCCGTGAAGCTCACAATAGTGACCTTGTGGGTCAGCCCTGTGCACTCCCCTGGATTCATTATACCTTTGCCAGGATAAAGAATAATGAAAGTCCCCCCCATCAGGGAACCCTGAGAGAATGCCCTCCTCCTTCACCTACTCAATGGAGTAGGGAACGCTTCCCACCTTCTAGCAAGACCAAGAAGTGCAGCAGACAGGCAGTGACTGTCCATCTGCTCTGGGGTTGGTCTAGGCCATGGTCAGCAGAATAAAGGAGAAGCCTCTCAGTGCTGCTGTGACCTCCTCCAGGTCAGAGGAAGCAGGTTTCTTGAAGGCACGGCTCGGACGACTCCTTCTCGGGGTCATTAACCCTTCGTAACTGAGGTCTCATACAGGGAGGCAGACTTTGAACAAGTACAAAGAAGCTGTAAAATCTTCTGCAACCTAGTTACAAGCTTTCTTCGGCCAAAGAACCCTTTCTTCCCACCAAATATTGCAGGGGGCTACCCGCGTTGCCCTTTGGAGGCCAGAGCTCCACCTGCCCACCCCCACTTGGCCCTGAGATGTTCTCTGTGTCTCTGCTGTGCAAACCACAGGAGTTGTACCATCCCCTTAGGAAATGGGTGGGAGCTTCTTTGTCCCAATGACCGGGTAGCATCACGACCCTTTAGTGGATGGAGGGAAGGATGCCAAACGTGCTTCACGGTATTGGGAAGTCCCACCCAAGGAAAAATGATCCTCCCTGAGGAAAATGCTCCATCAGGAATCACTGCTCTGCAGCTCAGAGAGAGGACGTGAAACCCCTGTGCTGCCTACAGAGCATCAGACCTGACCTAAACGCCGGAGTTAGCGACTATCACACCTGTCCCCGCCCCCCTCCCCACCAGACTCAGCCTTGAAAAATATTAAGGTAGAGCTTAGAGAAGTTGGCTCATGAGTAAAGGCTATTCGATTAACTAAAACCTAGATCTTGGCTCGACACAGATGCACTGATCGGGGACACTCAGGAAAAGACCCATCGACGGTGATGAGAAGAAAAGAAGAGAGAAGCTGCTTGTTTTGTGGACTCCCAAAAGATCCAGAAGTTGGCCCGTCTGCCAAGGGTGCCATGAAGGTAGTCCATCAGCCCAGAGCGGTCTGCAGGCCGGGGGTAAAGCACATGGGGTCCCTGAGAAGCAGAGGGCGTTGAAGGAAGAGCCCAGAGAGGCTCAGCGTCAACTCCCCGCTCTGCCATCTACCCGCTGTGCGATCACGGGTATGTGAAGCGGCCTCTCTGAGACTCAGTTTCCTTTCAGGTAAAAGAGGAAAATAATAACCCAGAAGCCACAGGGGGCCCACAGCGTGCTTGTGAAGATCAGCAAGAAGATGAGAAAGGCACCTCGCCCGGTGCCCCGCTCAGGATAAGCAGGTGCTCCGGCCGATAATAACTGGATTCTGCAAGCGGAGTCCTCTGGCCAGAGGAATTTGAATCGAGGGGGTTTGTGCAATCCAGTTTCCAGGATCCTCCCTTCTTTCCCAGAAAAACCTGGCTCCCGGGGCACTTTTTTCGCTCTCTGAGCCAAGAGCCCAGTTTGGAACACATCCCCTCTACATGGCCAAAACAGGCTTTTCGACCGCAAGTCTCTGCACACACACCTCGCGGAGCCGGCCCTGCTGGAGGCCGCCCGCCCCTCCCCACGGCCCCGGGTCTGGAAGAAAAGGGTCATCAACCACGCTAATTAAATCTGCAGATGATAACAAAATGGGCGGTGCTGCGAACAGCACCAGAGAGGATGGGGAAATAAAGGAGAAGGGACCTAGGGAGTTTAGAAAATATGGGACAGGAAATAACAAAATGAGAGTCGATGCAGAAGAATGCAAGTAACTCTAACTGAGGGGAATAATCAGAAACATCGACCCGGGCTGGGGGGAGGAGAGGGAAGCTGGGGAAAGCCTGAGGCGCTGAGGGCTTGGGGTAGGTGAAAGGCAGGTGGCAAGTGGAAGTGTCGGGAGCAAGAGGGGAGCAGCAGCAAGCCGAGCTCCAAGCCTGCAGGTGAGACCAGATGGGGCACGTGCAGCAGTGGCTGACTCAGGCCCGGGGCCCAGGCGGCAGGGCTGAGCAGCACTCTCCAAGGTGAGCCTCCATTCACACCTCCTCCAGGAAGCCCTCCCGGACTGCTCACCTGTCACTCATCTGTGACAAGTGGCCCCATGTTTGGTGGGCATTCTTTTTCCACATCTGACTCCCCAGTCTCCACCAGACTCTCAGCCCCCCGGGGGAAAACGCTCTGGCTCTGCAGCTCACCAGGTTCCTCCCGGCATCAGCGCTAAGTCCAGGGGAGGCTTTCAACAGAAAGGAGGGTCTGCATCATCTCCAGCAACACAGGAAAAAGGAGGATTTCTGTCTGCAAGCCCTCGTGGTTCAAGATCACATCTGAGGCGTCTCCGTCTTCATCTCTACGCCCCTGACGCTGGCGTGATGCTTAGCACACGGTGCCCCCGAGTCAATGCATGTTGTCTGTTTAACACTTTGCGGGTCAGAACACAAACCAGATGCTGTACAGGGTCCTGGAGCCAGAGGACAAAGGACGCATGTGGCATGTGCCCCACCGCCTCGTGTGACAGCGACTCTTCTGACGTCACCACAATGCGGGGAGTGGCTTCTCCAAGGCTCCAGTGGTCTCCCTGGGGTGCCCGCCTCCTTTCACATGAAGACTTCATAACCAACAACCAGGATCAACAGCAATTGGGAGAAGAAGGTATAACGCTGGCCCTGCAGAGAAACCTCACTGCTGCTGGGACCACTGCCAAGTCAAGCCCCCATGGAGAAGGGCAGGAGCCCCCCTAAACCCATGAATTCTCATCAAACGTGTGTGTTTTAAGGGATGAAGGAAGCCAACACCGAACACTTGCTTTGAAGCTCAGTCTCCTTTGGCATCAGGAACAACAGGAAGGGAAGTAAACGTCAAAAGTGCTGGAAAATCTCCCTGGGAGCAGCCAGGGACGGAGGTGTTTTTCGAGTGCCTTCTACGCAAAGCAGATTCCTTAGAACCCAAGCCCACAGGACACTCACGATTCTGAGAGGTCCCTGGAGAGAGAGCCCACGGCCTTTCCCGCTCCTCGGACCCACACTATCCGAGCATCACTCAGCCCCCAAGAGGGGGGTGGGGGCAGACAAGGGGCAAGTTGATGAGACACAGAGTCCCAGGCCCTGTGCCAGCTCCCCACTTCCCATCTGTGCCTTGGGTGTCACACCTGTGCCTCCCTGGCCTCAGCTTATGCTTACCTATAAAATGACAGGGCTGAGCTCAGAAAGTCCAGTCCCACTGAGAGATCCTTTGACTTCACAAAGGGCAGGAATTCTCTTAGCATTTTAGATTCAAGAACTGGCCTTTCCGTCCGTCTACTGCAAATGTAATTTGACAGGCTGTGAAGCTCCCACCCTCCTGGGAAAACCCGGGAGTCACAGAGACTTACACCATCTAGGTAGAACCGTGTTTCTTCTTGTCTCCTTTCCCCAAGCCTCCCATCCCTGTCCTCGTATTCTAAACCTTGAAGGATCGAAGGCCCTACTCAGGGGGAGACACCACTCTGCTGGATGAGAAATGCAGCAGGTCCCAGCCAGCAAGAAGGGTAACTATCCTAACCAAGTGCTTATCCTAACCAAGGTGGCCACGTGCAGTTGTGCAGGTCACGCACTGCACAAAGATGCTACAGTAAGGGGGCACCAACCATAAAGAAGATATCTTAAAGTCACATTATTTACTAGGTCAGCTTTCTAGTGATGGCAGTAAAGTTTTGATCAAATAAAACCATCATATTAAGACAATTTTCCAAAAATGGAAGGAAAGCATCTTGAGGAAGACAGCCTTTTTTCCAACTGGCATGAAGATACCATACGGGCTGGCTGTGGCCCCAGTCTTAACCCCCTGATCCACAGGAAAAGGGCCAGAGAGAAAGGGGGCAGCACCACTTAGTGTCCTTTCCACGGCCCCAAAGCAAAACTTGCTCTCAAGAATGTAATCTGAAAAAGTCATCCACATGGGTTGTAAATGACGAGTAAGCCAAAGCAGACTCCCCCCAGGGACATCTATATTTTTTAAAAGATCAAGTAGAAGGATGACGTCTTAAAGACTGGCCCCTGTCTTGTTCAAGCATTAGCACCTGGAGTGGAGTAAGCGGTCTACACAGTCCACCAGGACCGATGGAACCAACGGAGGAATGGCAGAAACCTACCAGAGGGCAGTGGAAGAATCCAGGTCTCCTGAAGTCCCAGCACACAAGGAGCCCCTGGCTGCTGCAAAGGCCAGCATAACCCACTTAGAATCCTTCCCAGGCCTCCCACACAGGACGTGCTCAGGGAGCCTCATGACTGTCTCTGAGGCCAGAGAAATCTGGAGATGCAGCGTCTTCTAAGCTCTTTTTGTCCATTCTGCCACCAAGAGAATCAGAGGAGCAGTCCACAAACTAGTCCCGGGATGGCAGCCAGCTCTAACCAGGTCCAGGTAAGTGAGACAAGGGGAAAATGTGTTTTCAGTTCTCCTCGTCCTGGGAGCCGGCTGTTTCTGAGCGCTCTCCCTAGGCTCCTCCCACCTGCCTCTGGCCTTGCTCTGAAGGGTCTGTGACCTGGGCATTCCTACGTGCTGACTCTCACACAGCACTGAACCCACACCCTTTCCAACTAATGGAGGCCCTGGGATGTCCTCAGGAAGCTCATAGTCTAAACTCAGGTGCCCACATGCAGGGACTTCCAAGTGACAAGTCTGTCCATCTATGACAAGGCCACCCTTCTGAGGCATAACAGGCCAGTGAAGGTCTGATTCCACCAGCTGAACCGAGACAGCGACTTGGAAGGCTGTACCCGACCAGCGACTCACAGCAGACCTCAGCGTACAAGGAGGCTGATGGGGGAGGGGGTGCAGGTCCAGGGGCCTTTCTGAAGAAGCTCACATCACACCGCCTGGGTGAGGGCTGCACAGCTCGGTGAGTGTGAACACTGGACTCCACACTTCAGAAGGGTGGATCTCACAGCACAAGAACTATAGCTCAATTTTGTTAAGAATCATGCTACCCAAACCCCCAGTTCTGCCCACAAAGAGGGCCAGTCCTGCCAGGACTCTGGACAAGCTTCCTAAATAGTCTTTTTCTTAGGAAAAGAAGGTGCCCCTGGTCCCAGGAGGAGGCTGGTATAACGAAAACAAACAAACAAACAAGCAGGATCCGGAGCCAGACAGCCCTAGGATTTTTCTCATGACCTTGTATGACCTTGGCGGCTATGTCACCTCTCTGAGCCCTGGTCCATGGAATGGGGGAGATGCCGCCCTTCACGGGGCCACCGTGAACAGCCGATGTGAGGAGGTGTGGGGACACTGCCCACGGTGCCCACGTGGCAGGTGCACACCATGTGTTTTCTTCCGTGACAGGTTTTGCACTGGGGCCTTTTTTTCTTTTTCAATGTTTGGTAACCTGGGCTGGTCAGTGAGGCTCCTATAAGTGTCGCATTTCCATGCTACTGTAGATAAATGAGGCCAGGAACAGGGCTGAAAGCGAGGGGCCCTGCGGGGTCAGCACTCAGTAACTGCGCCCGGAAGTGCCTAACGCAGCCCCCTTTCTTTCTGGCCCTCAGGACACCTGGTGTCCCCGGCTCTTGAACTCTGGCCTGTGTCATCCTCCAGCTCTCCTGCGGGACCAGCTAAGCCTCCGACTCTGGACAGCTTCGGGGCCGCCATGCAGATGGCAAACAGTGTCCATCATTTGCCGGACTCTGTGGGCAAACACTGTCCACCTGGCTCTGCACTGCATTCCCCTCCCCGTCCACGTCCCCGTCGTCCCCGCCTCGCTGGGGGATTTGGGCTGGAGCCGGCCCAGCACCCAGGGGAACCCAGGGAGTCCACTGGAAGCGTGAAGGAGGCGGGCGGAGCACATTCCGTGGATGAGGGACGGGCTGAGCCAAAGCATCCTCTCTGGCAGCTCTTCGGCCTTTCCCCCAACACGTCAGGACAAAGGAGGTGCTTTCGTGGATCACCGAAGACGCGTGGCATCCCGACTGATGCCTCCCCGACCTGACGGGGCTGCGTGGGAGACGTTCAGCGTTTAAAGAAGCTCCTTGCTCAGGGGTGGTGAAGCGTTTTGGAAGAAAGCTCTGCAGGTGGCCAGAGCGTGTGTGACTAACCACACGGGGAACTGCAAATCCGGCCAGGGCTCAGGGACAGCCTCGGAAACCTCGTGACATCGCCTTACCCCCAAGGCAATCAAGGCGGAGGGCCAGGCCTCAGAGCTCAGTGCTTTCCCACACCCACGGGGTCCCCCGTATGAACAAGGAGGGACTCACAAAGAGGAACCAGACACAGACCCTGCCCTCGAGTAGCTTCCAGACTGCGGAAACCTACAAGATGCTAGGAAAACAGACCAGGAGTCTGAGGGTTGCAGAACCTTTAAAAGAGGGGGGGCTGTCGAGGAGGAGCCACGCTTCTCAGCCCCTTCCCCTAAGAGCTAGGTCACGGGGTCAGGGTCCCAGGGCTCAGCTCACCATCGGTGAGGAAGGCAGGATGCCCGCCTGAGCTGCCACCTCTACCTGGATGAGCTCGGAGACGTGGCCTCCCTCCCCTCCCTCCCCTCCCACCCCTCCCTTCCCCTACTCAGTGAAGGTTGGGGTCACGTGACCCGTAAGGACCCTTCAACTTGAGTTGCATCGTTGATGCTTGACACTGAACCCATGCCACCCCTGTTCTCATAGCCTCCCGGGCTGGCTCGGCCCCAGCCCTGGCCTCTCTCTCTCTTTCTCTCTGCAATTCTGTGCGCCTGTGAAAGCGTGTCCCCGGGCACCCAGCTTCCTCCCAGCCCCACAGGCCTCCTGCCCACCTGCAAGCTTTCTGACATCATTCCCAGGCCAACCTCACACACGCCTCCACAGCTCCCCCCAAGCCACTCCTTCAGGTCATCTTTCTCCAAATCCCATGTGCTAGCTGCACACACACGAAACCCCAGAGAGCCCCTGAGGATGAGGCCCGTGTCTGTTTCTCACTCGGAACTCTGCCTGCTAACCCATCGTCTGGGACGGGGTCAGCAAGCTTATTCTATAGAACGGCAGATGGTAACTACTGTAGGCTTTGCGTCATAACCACTCAACCGTGGAAGTGGAAAAGCACAGACAATACATTTTAGGCACCAAATTTCCATCACAATTTTATTTACCTAACTAGGCGGTGGGCTGGGTTTGGCCTGTAGGCCCTTGACCTAGTTTGCTGGCCCTTGATCTAGTTCAGGCCTTACTGGCAGTCACACCTCCACCTGGCCCTCCTCTCATTGCCGTGACTCTTCCATGTGTGTCTGCTGTACTAGAGGGTGAGCTTCCTGAGGGCTGCTTCCATGTCTTTTCACTCTTGAACCTAATACTGTGTATATAGGGGGTGACCAAAGAACGTGTCCTGTTAATGCTCTGACCTGATGGCACATGTCACGCCTCATGAGCTAGGGAGATCGTCAACTAGGACGAGCCACAAGCTAGCGAGAGGCAGACGAGCCCTAACGGGAGGATGGCCCTGGGCTGAAACCCAGACACACGAGTTTGCGCCGTACCTGCCGGAGAACGCAGGGGAGGTGAACGGGCCCGCTGGCCACGGCCCTGCTCCTGGAGGAACTCCGTTCTGCTACATCAAAGGGCGCATCTCCCGATCAAAAGTTTGGACCAGACACTCCACCTTCTGGACCCATTCCTCCAGCCCCTCCCACGCGAACTATCCCCGCCTGATAGCCCTCCTGGGACTGGGGTCAACCATGGAGGGCAGACGGCTGCGGGCGCCCAAAGCCTTTCATCTGAACCTGCAGCAGACGCCCAGTCTCGACCCCGGCACAGCCACACCCTGCCAGTAAGAGCGCATCCAGACACGTCGGGTCGCTCGACCCTCAGCTGCCCTGTGATCAAGTGAAATGATCCCCATCCTGAAGAGGACACAGAGAGGCTCAAAATCACTGCGGTGAGAGGCAGAACCAGGCCTGGGGCTTCAGCACGACGCAGCCGCCATGGAAAGCCCACAGGACCTCGGCCACAACTAGAAAGAGAAGAAACTGCGTCTCTGTTCTCATGGATGCCTTTCAAGGGGGCCGACAAATCAGAGCCCATTCAGAGGAGACACGAGAAAAGTAAAAGAACTCAAGGCCACGTCAGATGGGGAATGGACGAAGGCGTTTGACTAGAGGGAAATCCAGGGCCAGGGTGCGGGTAAGCCTCCACGGCGTCCGGCCTGGGCAGGGCCAGAACCAGCTGAGGGGGAAGTAGGGTCCCACTGTCTGGCCATGGCCCAAGCCGGTCAGAATCGTGTTCTAATATATGTTCAGGTTCTTGGATAAGAATTAAATAATAATAACAATTTTAATTATTTCCCTTGTTTTTTGGAATGACAGTAAGTAAACACTCCTCCCTTTTTAAAATAAAGAGCCAGTGGTTATTATAATGGGCTGGACAGTGCCTTTCCCCAAATTCACGTCCACGTGGCAGCTCAGCGTGTGACCTTATCTAGAAAGAGGGTCGCTGCAGGTGTAACCAGTTACGGTGAAGTCACATGGATGAAGGTGGGCCCTAAACCCAATTACTAGTGTCCTTATACACACGAGAAAAGGACGCACAGGAAAGAAGGCACGTGAGGACAGAGGCAGAGATTGGAGTGGTGAGGCCACAAGCTGTGGGACAGCACAGACTGGCAGTCGTCAGAGGCCAGGAGAGAACCTCCAGAAGTTACCAACCCCGCTGACACCTCAATTTTGGACTCTGGCCTCCAGAACTGTGAGAGAATAAATCTCTGTTGTTTTCGGCCAACAAGTCTGAGGTAATATTTTATGGCAGCCTTAGAAAACCATTATTCACTAGAAACATTATTAGGCTGAGTAATATGGAGAAACAGAGTAATATGTTAAGAGCATGTAATACAGAGCAAAGCTGCCTGGGTTCAAATCCCCAGCCACCAATTCACCAAGTGTCTGACCCTGAAATAGTTATTTGACTTTCCTGTGCCTCAGTTTACCCTTCTACAAAATAGTGAAAGTATTTACCTAAAAAGATTATTGTACAGATTCAGTGCCTCGATACACGTAAAGCACCAAGAAGAGTGTGCGTCAGGGAACGTGCACCCTAAACCTTAGACGTTACCGTTTGGCCTTTGCAATGTGTCACAATCACTGCTGTAACAGTGGACAGTAATCATACCTCTCTATGAAGTAGAAGGCACTGTGGCAAACAGACGATGCTTGAGGTATTTTCGCTCTAATTTTTACAATAAGGGAAGCAGGATAGTCCTTTTTTAGATGAGGAAAAATTATTAGAGGGGCTGTATAGCCGGGAACAGCTCCCGAGCTCTCTCCAGGCCACGCCTGTGCGAAGCACTGGGGTTACAGGGACAGAGACACCACCCTCACCCCTGCCCCGCCAGGCGCTCACTGTCTAGTGGGGACACAGACGTGAAAGCAGAGTATCACGACAGGTGCCAGGTGCCACGGGCGTGGGGAGGAGGGGCCCAGGAGGTCAAGGAAGACTTCACAGGAGAGATGGTGCTTGAGCTAAGAACAGCACGTCGGGGGAGGGAAAAGCGTTCCCGGTGGAGGGAAGGGCATGGGCAAAGGCCCAGAGGCAGAGGCAGCGTGGCAGGTGGTTTGGTAGGGCTGGAGCCTCAGGTGTGTGTGGGAGGCGAAGTCTGAGGGTGGAGATAAAGCAAAGAAGTGAGGTGAATCACAGAAACCTGCTACAACGTGCTTAAGGAGTGTGAACTTATTCTTAGGTGCTCGGAAGCCACTGAAAGATTTTCAATAGGAATTGGCTTGATCAGATTTGCCCCTCATAAGATCAGTCTGATACAGCACGCAGATGGCTGGAAGGGGCAAATCTAGGGACCAGTTAAGAGACACGGCAGTAATGCAAGGGGAGACCGTGAGTGCTGGAATCAGGATGGTGGTGATGGAGAAGGTGCAGTGGAAACGGATATGGGAAATGGGACTGATATGACTTAGTATCCACGGGTGTGAGGGGAAGGAGATGCCTAAGGAGGCTTCCAGATCCTGGCATGGTTGAGGAGGAAAATGATCAGGACCACCCCCAAGACGGGGAATCACGAAGGTACGGGTTTGACAGAGAAGATGCCGAGTTCATTTATGGACATGCTGAGTTTGAGATGCTTCTGGACATGCAGGCATTCATGGTCAGGAGACAGACATAAGAGCCGGGAGCACACGGCACAAATGCAGGCTAAATAAGAGTATTTGAGGGTCATCATATGCAGGTAGATCATAACTTACACATGGTGACACAGCTGAAATTGTCCAGAAAGAGTGTTTAAAGAGCAGAAGGAAAAAGAAAGCTGAAGACAGAACTCTGAAGACACTGATACTCCAACGGTAGGAAAGGAGGAAAGAACACATGAAAGAGAAGAAGAAGGATGCCCACAGGAGCACACATGCAGGGACACATCATGTCACAGACTCCGGAAACCTTAGGAAGAAAAATATCAAGTAGGAAGAAGGGGTCAACTGTGTCAAGTGCAAAAGAAAGATCAAGTTGAAAAAGAACTGGAATGGTCTTCTATTCTCACTGAATAGAAAACCAAAAGGAATTAAATAATAGGGAGCATATTAGCATAGTTCCTAGATTTTAGCAATTATTTGATAAATGACGGATGGATGGATGGATGGATGGATGGATACTGACTCCCCCCAAATGAACCCGCTTTCTGCATCATAGATTGTATTTGCGATGGTTCTATCCAGAGCCAGAGAGTTGGAAACAGGTGACCTCAGGGCATCCCTTCCAGGCTAAGTTATATAGTATTCTACCTATATCTCCAGAAAAAAAAAAAAAAGAAAGACAGACAGACCTGTACAGTCCACAGAATAACAAGAAAAAAGAACTCACAGCTCTTGTACCAAGAAGGGTGTTCCAGAGGTCATTCCACCTGTCCCCCTGCCTCGGGCAGTATGTCAAGAGCAATTTTTAAAGCATGCCATCAGTAACACAAAGAAACCCACACATGCGTGTATCCAAATCAGACGTGCCAGAAGGAAGGGAGGAGTACGTCTGCGCCTACCCCACCAGCTCTCGCATCTGGCGGGGGGAATGGAAAAACCCGTCATTGGCGTAGCTGCTGCCAACCGACCGTGGGGCCAAGTCTCTGTGAGATGCATCAGATCAAACCCAATGATCAATAATAAAATCGACAGCCTTCCCAAAGCCGGCGGGGTTGAAACTCAGAAGGGGCAATCCTGTCATTTCTCCTGGGACCGTACAGCACACTCATTTTTGTGAGAGTTACATCTTTAACCAGTTCTCCAATGGAAGACAACGTCACAGAGGTTAAACCTTCTGACTAGATAAGAGGTCAGGGTCAGGGGAGTAATGATACAGCAACGAGAGGGGCTCATGGACCCTCAGACCTCCCCACCCACAGTCCCACCAGCTCGAACAAGAGAAATCCGAATCACTTCCAAGGGTTAACCGATCAAACCAGAAAATCCAACAGCCATACAGTTCAGCTGGAGGAATGTTCCTTTATGAAACAATGTGTCTGGAACACTTCTGGTCTCACTGTTCCACTCCAGGCTGGAGACTGAAGCTATAGAAATAAATTAGCGATTTCAATAATGCTCACACTAGGCTGACTCTACTGGCAAATAGAGACCTCCTGGCAGGGGCTGAGGACTGAGTTAACTCTTTCAGACTACGGTTGGGAGGGAGGGTGGGATGGGGTGGGTGACTGGGGAAAACAGAGAAAGATTTCCAAGTGGAAACCACTATTGAAAGAGGAAGGCTGAACAGCGTTGAGAACGAATGTGGAGACCCTTTCTTCGCGGGTCTTCAAGAAAGGGAAGGAAAGTCACAGGCAGAAGCATCTCATATTGGGGTTTCAGGACAGCCATCCTAGACGGCCCTGACCTGTATCAGGGGCCGTCACTGCAGCCCGTCACCTCTCTCACGGTCTGGAAGAAATAACGCTCCTCTCCAACCTGAGCTTCTGTCAGGGCCCCAGCGCATCCGCTCGATGCGGTCTGCACTTTACAAATGGGAAACTCAAGTCTGGAGTGATTCCCTGGGACCACCTGACTGCAGAATCTTCTCTGCTCCTCTGTCTTCTCCAGGAAGGGAATTTGGAAAGCTGTGGCCTTTAACGGCACCTTCAAACAGGAAGGCAAGGCTCTGCACGCCTCCCCACAGGCAGGGAGTAGGGACAGTGCCAGCTTCGGGTCCTGGCCCGCCAGCTGGACTGAGGATGTTCACAGCTTGGTCAGACATCAGAGGGACTAGTGGCCAAAGGACCAGTGCCATGTGACGGGTCTTCCTTCCAAGGTTCAGAGGAAACCGACATCAAAAGATGGGAGAGCCGTGAGCTGGGTGGTCTGAGAGAGCCACCTGGGAGAAGCAGAGGAATGGAGGAAAGGAGAGCGCCCAGTCGCCCACATGCCCACACAGAGCTGCCTTTGTTTTCCTGACTCAAAGCCCAGCAGCGGATGAAGCCCCAGGAGAAAAGGCCAGGGTCAAACCTTGCGCACACCGGGGTCGGGGGCATTGCCGAGTGGTCTCTGGAGAGGGCTGTCTGCTGGAAAGGTGCTGGGCAGGAGGGCAGAAGAGGAGGCGGCGAAAGGGAAATTCTCAAGAAGAGGATGAGGTTAAGAGCTGGATGGGGATGCAGGAAAGCAGAGAGGGGCAGCGGGCAGAGACGGCCCCTGTGGCTTTCCCGCTAGGGTTCGCGTGAGCCCCATCACTAGGGAGGTTAACTGCCCACCACACACCCTGCTGGAAGCCCCTGAGGCCACGGGCCCACACAGTTTTTCTAGCCTGAAGTCCCACAGAGGCGCAGTCAGCCCTTCCCCGGCTGCCTGTCGGTCCCCAGCTAGGGAGGGGGCTGGAAACTGAGGTCAGTTGGACATCTGAGGCTCAGGTACAGAGCCTGCCCTAAGCGCAGCAGAGCAGAGGGTCACCCAAGGAGAAAGAGGCCCATCCCGCAGGGCAGGTCGAGCCACTCTTGTTGCCCCAGACCTGAGATGCCGTCTGCCCCAGAGATGACCCACCAACTCACAACCACTCTGCACAAACGGTCACAGAAATGCCACTTACCTGTTTGTTTAATATACATCCTGAGCAATTTCTCTCGCTCAGTCACTGATGCCACTGACTGGAAATACAGCACAGACCCTCAGGTGGGTCTGTGCCACACACGTGTGTCTGATGTCGGCTTGGCTATCGGGTCTCTGGCTGTCCTGCAGGACTCTCTCCCAGCTCGAGGAGAGGCCCGGGGAAGCGCTGTGAGTGCTGGGCTGGGAATTCAGGTCTTCAGGCCCCTGCTCTCCTACTGTCTGGAGTCGGGGTCTTGACAGCCTTGGCTTCTCTGTGAAATCAGGGGTTTGGACGAGATGACGGAGGTCATAGGTCGCTTCTAGCTCTGACATTTTCTGGGTTTATTTAACGTGCTTTAAACAGCCAGGCATTTATAATGAATAATTTTAATGGCTAACGTTGACGGACCGTGGCTCTTCCCCTAGCCAAAAGGTCTGAGTTCCGTAACGTCGTGCCTGTACCTGGAGAGCTGGTTAGAGCTGCAAATCTCACAAAGATGTTAACGCCCAGGAGAAATGACAGGACGGCGCTTTCTGAATTTCAGCCCCTGGGTGGCAGGCTCTTCTCTAATCCCTTCCCACGCATCATCTGACTTCATCCCAACACCAGCCCTGGTAAGCATATATTATCATCCCCATCTTACAGAGAAAGAAACTGAGGCACAGAAAGTTTAAAATGTGGCCCAAGATCAGGTAGGTGGTAAAAAATGGAGATGGGAGGGCTTCCCTGGTGGCGCAGTGGTTGGGAGTCCACCTGCCGATGCAGGGGACGCAGTTTCGTGCCCCGGTCCGGGAAGATCCCACGTGCCGCGGAGCGGCTGGGCCCGTGAGCCGTGGCCGCTGAGCCTGCGCGTCCGGAGCCTGTGCTCCACAACAGTGAGAGGCCCGCGTACCACAAAAAAAAAAAAAAAGGAGATGGGAAACCCGGCTACCCACCCCCAGACCCTGACCACTTAACTCTGACTTCATACGGCCCTGCCGGCAGTAAATCAAGGGAAGGGCATTTCGAATCTGGGCCTGTCACCCGTCACGCTGCCAGGAAGCACTAGATCACAGCCAGCGTGGGCTGCTGCCACCGGACCTTGTAAAATTCATGAGAGACGAGCATGAAATGACCGGCATCCGTTCAGAGCAGCAGCTTGGATTTCAGCGTCGTCCTCGCCCACCTGATCAGCCACACACGCAGGCTGACGCCACGCCAAGTGCAAACCGTGTCCTCTCGCCCCACCCCCACCCCCACCCCCACCCCCGTCCCCATCCTTCCTGCTGCTGGAGCCGCATCTCCCGATGAACAGCACTCACTGCAGAGGGCAAGGTGGCCTGAGCTCCAGGTCAGATCACCAGGGTCCAAGGCCATCTCTGTGCCGGCCCAGGACAGCCGGCATCTTCTGCATCATCCAGAGGCGGGGAGCAGACAAAAGCAACTCCAACACCAGGAAGCTGTCCCGGGGGCCCTGGCGAAGGTGCTCAGCCCCTGCTTCTGGAAGGTGCATTGGAAGGAAACAGCAATTCTTTAGGACCTTCTCAACGACCCGTGGCCTAGGACAACACGCTGGGCCCACAGGCTGCTCTCGGTCATCTGGACAGAAAATGGACCAAACAAAAATGGAAGGAAGCCAGGAGGCAGGTCCACAAGCCCACTCTCTCTCCCCAGCTTGGTGAAGAAAAGGACCCAAGCGGCCCCAGGGCAGGGCTGCTAGCGAGAAGCGGAGGGGACCCCCAGGCACGACCACCACCTCCCTATCCACCACCATCCGAGCCATGTTCAGAAATCTGGTTCTGATTTGCTGCAGCCGTCCGTTGCCTGATTCCACCAAGAGAGCGCTACATTCCTGCTCCACTATTTCATCTCCCTCTGCTCCAGCCTGCTCTGGCCTCGTGTCAGATTAATATTCCTACTCCGTGGAAGCCGGACGAAACTTCCTTTGGTGGGGTTGACCTCTCCAGTTGGCCCTGGCTGCCTGGGAGCTCACAAAGCCAGTGGCAGCCACCACTCCTTCCCCGCTCCTCGGGTCCAGAGCGTAAACACTCCGGGTGGCCCCTGACTCACATAGAAAGTTATCAGGAAGGAGTGAGGCTTTACAAGGTGTCAGAGCTTCCCCCAAGCTTTCACGTTGGGTGAGCTGATCTCAGGGCTTTGCAGAAAGAGAGTAACTGGATGGAAAATGCACGAAAGACCCAGACCAGGCTCTGTCTGAGGTTCGTACTTACTGGGTCATGACCAAAGCTGGAGAAAGGGAGATGGCTGTAAGAATAAAAGCAGAGATGATAATAAGAGTAATTAATGTTTGACGTGCAGCTTAACCATATATCAGGCACTGTATTAAGGGTTTTGAATCCATTATCTCATTTAACCCTCTCAACAAACCCAGCAAGTAGACATTATTCTTCTTCCCACTTTAATAGATGGAAAAAAAAAAAAAAAAAAAAACCGTGAGCCTGAGAAAGATCTGGTAACGTGCCCCGAGCATCAGTAAACGGCAGAGCCAAGACTTGGACCCAGGCAATCAAAATCCAGGGTCCAAGTCCCAACCGCTCAGCAACACCACCAGCACTGTCTGAGTTCTGTGGAATGACCCTTAGAACCATGCAATCCTTAGTGAGTGACAACGAGGATGGTTTTGAGGACTGTCACAGCTCGTGCAGACCGCTGACTAGTGTAGTGCTGCCTCCAACTGGTTCACAGCCCCTGACACGAATCAACACGTACTCGGGACCTGGAACACCCCTCCATCAGAGCTAAGTGCGTCCAAAGCCAAAGCAAACCTCTCCTTGCCTCCTTCTAGCGATTTGGGCCACTGCCCTTCTCCACGGCAGGGAAAACCGGAAGGAACTGCAGGTCCCGTTACCGTGGTGCTCAGGAGATGCCTGGAGTGGGCCAGGAGGACCGATCCGGGGCTCGGGACCTGCACTTTAGGAGGAGGGGGCCCTAGACAGATGAGCCCTCCCAGCCGACAAATCTAAGCTGCTCTGACCCTCCCAAGCAAGTTTAAAAGCAGGGAGGAAAAGGAGGAACTCAAGCATCTATCAGTGGTCCCATGTTCATAGCCGCATTACGCACACTAGCTCAAAGCTGGAAGCAACCCAACTGACCATTGACAGATGAATGGATAAATAAAATGTGACATGTACACACAGTGAAATAGTTAGACTTAAAAAAGGAAGGGAATTCTGACACATGCTACAACGTGGATGAACCCTGAAGACGTCACGCTAAGTGAAATAAAAGGACACAAAAGGACGGTCACAAAAGGACATACACTGTATGATTCTACTTCTGTGAGGTGCCTAGAATGGTCAGATTCATAGGGACAGAAAGTAGAATGATGGTTCTCAGGGGGTAAAGTCTCAGTTGGGGAAGATGAAAAAGTCCTGGAGATGGATGGTGACGGCCGCACAGCAAGGTGACCGCACTTTAGACCATCGAACTGTACACTTAAAAGTGGTTAGAATGGGGCTTCCCCGGTGGCGCAGTGGTGGAGAGTCCGCCTGCCGATGCAGGGGACACGGGTTCGTGCCCCGGTTCGCGAAGATCCCACATGCCGCGGAGCGGCCGGGCCCGTGAGCCATGGCCGCTGAGCCTGCGTGTCCGGAGCCTGTGCTCCGCAACGGGAGAGGCCCCAACAGTGAGAGGCCTGCATAACGCAAAAAAAAAAAAAAAAAAAAAAAAGAATTAGGCTTGACTCTTGGAAAAAAAAGCAGAAAGGAATAAGAAATTAATAAAATTCACAGACGGGAAAGAGCTGAGCTCGCGAGCCTCAAACTCCGACGAAACGTAATAATGGATTCACTGAAATATGGGAAAGTGACAGTTAAATCCTCCAATATTAAGTTATTTAAGTGAGCAACCCTACCTGACATAGCAACACCCTCAGTAAAAGGGTATCATTCAGGGCCCCTCACAAAGGGGCCGTGAGAAACCACTGCTTCCTCAACATGGTCCTGCTCCTCCGCAGACATCGCCCCCTGTGTCCAGACCCCAACTATCTCGGGGTCCCAATGAGCCACATGACTGGCCTCTGTTGGTTTTTGGTGGGTTTTTTTGGTTTTTTGGGTTTTTTTGCGGTACGCGGGCCTCTCACTGCTGTGGCCTCTCCCGTCACGGAGCACAGGCTCCGGAGGCGCAGGCTCAGCGGCCATGGCTCACGGGCCCAGCCGCTCCGCGGCATGTGGGATCTTCCCAGACCGGGGCACGGATCCGTGTCCCCTGCATCGGCAGGCGGACTCTCACCCACTGCGCCACCAGGGAAGCCCCCTGAGTTGGTTTTTAATTCAGTCACTTCCTTAGTCATTCAACTAACGTTCTGTGTGCACCTTCTCTGTGCCAAGCACTGTGTGAAGCTCTCGAGGGAAGGAGGGAGAGAAGGAAGGGGCAGAGGAACTAACTCTTTTGAGCCCCTGCCGTCTTCCAAGCACAGGTGAAGCTCTTCAGGAGCATCACCTTCTAGAACCTTCACAGAAGCTCCGTGGGGTAGGTACTGCTGATGTGTCCCCTTGTTTCATTTTTCACGAAAATGCTGAATGAGGGAGATAAGAGAAATGGCAGTTACTGAATCCAGGGAGGTGAATCCAGGTTTGTCTGGCCCCAAAGCACACGTGCTAAGCCCCTATTCTACGCTGCCTATGCCTGGAGATGCAGAGATGGGCTCCCCGTGCGCGATCCCTGCCCTCGAAGACCCTACGCGTGGCCAGAGAACAGGAGGACAAACAAGCAACCGCGCTCCCAGAAGAGACTTGCTAAGATCTGGGCCCAGGTACGAGTGCCCAGGAGCCCAGGCAGGAGGACTCAGGACGGCTCCACAAGTCGGGACTCGTAAACTGTAAGATAAGTATCTGGTCAGTGTTTTTATCTCCCCTGGTCCTGGGAGCCAGGACCATGTCCTCTCTTCTCTGCACAGCCCCCTGTGTCACGCTGAGAGGCTAGAGTTGGCTAAGTGTGCTGGCCAGCAGATGGACCAGCAACCCAGGAATGACAAAGTGGGGCTCTCGAGTAGAGGGAACTGAGAAGAAAATCCTTCTTTAACGAGGACACTGTCTCGTCAAGGCTTATAGAATTTCACTTGGCAAAGCGCCCCTCCAAGGCTCTCTACTGCCTCCTGCTGGCCTGGAGGACTCATGGCAACTGTGCAAATAATGCAAGCTCTTGGGATTAAGAGTTCAGAAATGAAAGACAGAGGCAATGTGTCTGTGGACAAGCAGAAGCAGGTACTCAGATGGAAAACAGGGCTCTTCGGGTATGTGCCTCCTCTGGTCTGTGGCCCCTGGGGTTTAAAATTCCACTCTTTCTTTTCTTTTCTGCCCAGACCTGCATCTTGGGAAAACCAGTTCTGCCCAGAGGTGATAATTCCCACCAGTACTGACTCCTTGGCTGCATGGAAAATTCCCCCCAGGAGCCTGGCAAAGGTGGCAAGGCCTCCTGTGGCTGAAGAGCTCAGTCCTCTAGGCTGGCAGCTGCCCTGGGATGCCGGCAGCCTCACGCCAGTCCACAGGCCAAGGCAGAATGTGCTCCAAGCTGGTCACACTGGAAGCACTGAGTGATGGAAGAAGACCCTACTGGAAGCCTTTTGGGGCCCCATCAGAGGAGGACCTTCTACCCACAGCCCAAGGCCGAGGTGCACACGTCACAACAGCTCCACAGACTGCTCTGTCTTTATAAACACCCTAATCTGAAGTTAATTATTCTTTTGGTTTTTTTGTTTGTTTGTTTGTTTGTTTGCGGTACGTGGGCCTCTCACTGTTGTGGCCTCTCCCGTTGCAGAGCACAGGCTCTGGACGCGCAGGCTCGGCGGCCATGGCTCACGGGCCCAGCCTCTCCGCGGCATGTGGGATCCTCCCGGACCGGGGCACGAACCCGTGTCCCCTGCATCGGCAGGCGGACTCTCAACCACTGCGCCACCAGGGAAGCCCCTGAAGTTAATTATTCTTGAGCAGCTCTGTCTTCTAGGATTTCACACGTTAAAGTGTGAGATAGAAAGAAGTCAGCCCAGCCATCACTTACCAAATCCTCTGTTAGGGACTAAAGGGTTGGACTGAATTTCTTTTTTCTAAAATTCAGATTTCTGTGATCCCCATTCAGACAATATCTACCCTTTCTCTGATTTCAAAAAGTACATGCCAAGTGTGGTATGTATAGCTGCCCCTGCCCCGTGTTCTGTCCTTGCATCACTGCCAAGAGGGCAGGGGCAACTGGGGGGCTGCTTTTGCCAAGAGTTTTCTTTGTTATTCAGAATTGAGACGAAAATCTACTTCCTCTTATTGTCCCTCCTACACTCAAAGACACATCCCACAAAGTAATTCAAGAGTTACTGGCTCCACGACCTTTAACTTGAAAAAACTATATTCAAAGCAGGTGCCTTCATAAGAGAAATTCCCTATCACAGCATTTCCGCAAGTTTTAAGTTCTCTGTTAGGAAGGTGTCAATCATAGTCCCTATTCGGTCAAGTAACCCACAGTAAGCTCCATGATGCTTTATTTCTTCTAATCTCCTCACTGCTCAACCAAAGGATTTCCGCTGTCCTTTCACCCTCAGCGTACTGAATAGGAAACCATCCAGTGCTTAATTTTATTAAAAGGAAGGAACTTGAATTCTATTCTGGATAAAGAGTTTTCCCATCTTAAGGACAGACTACGTCCATGTTTCCCAAAATGTGGTTCTGAGACAAGCAGCGTCGACATCGCCTGCCCATGTGTCGGGAATACAGATTCTCAGGCCCTACCTGAGACTCACTGAATGAGCAACTCTCAGGGTGGGGACCAGAAAGCTGTGTTTTAAACAAGCCCGCCAGGAGTTCTAGTTCGAGCAAAATGATGTAAGCACACACCCTGTGTCTTCTGAATGCAGCTACAAAACCTGAACAGACGGTACAGACCAGCTATTTGAGAATTCTGCAAGTAAACAGCAGTACGCATTTTCGGGGAGGAGAAGGGAATTTGAACTAATACCAAACTGGTGTTTTTTACCTCCAGCACCCCCCCTGCTTAGTCTCAAGGCAGTCCAAACCCAGAAGCGAGCATCATCATCGTAGACAGCAAGAGCCCCGGGAGGAGCCCTCTAATTCTGGCTTGAGAAAAAAGACAAGTGTCTGTTCACACTCAGAGAGCAAGCTCCCCTTTTTTGTTTTCTTCATTCTTTTGCACCCTAGCCCACAAGCCCCTAAAATTCTAAGGGAAAAGAACCTTCTCCTCTGAACAGAGGAGCTGTGCCCCAAGAGGGTGGAGCAAGCCCGTTTCTTTTTCTCTCTCCCTGTCCTCGCACTACTCGACCCCTCCCACCCCCGGCCGACAGGAGCAGTTGTGGGAAGTGTACGGCAGAGGAGAGTAAACGGATGCAAGGTTGGCCGGTGGGTGACAAACGGGATCCCGGCAACCTGGAATGTACTAGCAAGACCATGGAGAGGGAGGATCTTAGCGAGGTGACCCCATAAAGCTGTTCATGAGGGCTTGGCTACCCCTGAGCCACACATGCAAAGATCTGGCTCTCAGCAGTGTACTACGTACTTTAAACCTGAACGATGTGGTGGGCTACTGCCCACGGCCCAAACTGGCCACTTGGTAGCTTCTGCAGAAGAGAGCCAAATAGCACAAGGCTTTGAAAATGAAACTGATATAAGAATGAAACCACAACCCACACAAGGCTGGTCAGAACTTGCAGTCTGAACCCAACCTGACCAACTGCCTGCTAAAACACAAACAGGATTTAAACAACACCCAGAATCGCATCATCTTGAAAACACCCAGGATACAATCTAAAATTGCTGAGCAGACAAAGACCCAGTAAATGTCTTTACGGGAAAAGATGATCAAGAGATGCTAACTCCACGATGACAAACATACTTGAAATACCTGACAAACACTTTGAAGTAGTTAGTATAAGAACGCCTCAAGAAGTAAGGGGCAAGCACTCTTGAAATAAACAAAAAGACAGAAATTCTCAGCCAAGAAACAGAAGACATCAAATGAACCAAACAGACGTTTTAGAACCGAAAACTGAATACAGCAACTGAAATTAAAAGCTCACTGATGGACTCAATAGCAAAATGGGGGTGACAGAGAAAGGGGTCGGTATACCTGAAGAAATCAATAGGAATTATCCAATCTGAACAACACAGAGGAAAAAAAAAGGTGAAAACAACAAAGCAAACCTCGGAGATCTGTGGGACAATGCCAGAAAGATCTACTATTAATGCCACTGAACCTCCAGAAAGACAGAAGAACTGGTGCAGTGCAGGAGAAAAAAACTGAAAATATAACTGAAAACTTCCTCCCAAATCTGGTGAAACGTATAAACCTACAGATTCAAGAAACTCAGCAAATCCCAAACAAAATAAACCCAAAGAAATCCACACCCCGATACATCGCAATCGAACTGTTGAAAACTAAAGACAAAGGAAAACATCTTAAAAGCAGCCAAAGATAAACAGGACATCGTGATTTGAATGGTTACAGATTTCTCATCAGGAACCACAGAGGCCAGAAGGGAGTAGAACAACATTTTGAAAGTGCTAAAAGAAAAGAACTGTCAACCCAGAATTCCACATCTTGTGAAGATACCATTCAGGAATGAAGGTAAAATAAAGGCTTCTCAGATGAAAGAAAACTAAGATAACTTATTGCCAACAGACTTGCTCTAAAAGAATCGCTAAAGGAAATTCTTCAGACAGAGGGAAGTGCTACCAAAAGGAAACTCAGAATATCAGGAATGAAGAAAGAACCACAAAAATGGTAAACATCTGGATAAATAAAAATATATTGTACTATTATTCTATGCTTGAGTCCTTTAAAATATGTTTGACAGTTAAAAGTAAAAACTGTAACATTTCCGATGGGTTTTTCAATTACGTTAACTGTAACATATGAGAAAGCTATGAGACGAAGTAGGAAGGGTTAAAGGAACTTACATGGTGGTAAGATTTGTACACTCCACTTAAAGTGATAAAATACTGATTCTAAGTAGACTGTGAAAAAGATACGTATACCTACTGTAATCCCCAGGGCAACCACCAATAAAACCACACAAAGAACTACATTCATAAATGAATTCTCTAGGTCACACTGAGAACCAGTGGGCTACAGAAAAGAACTTTACATTGAACTGAAATCCTGATTAGTATTCACTTACGACACTGAAACTCCAACTTTAAGAGAAACGGGGAATGATTCTGGTCTAGAAAAGATCTAAAGTGAGTACGGTAAGTATCGGGGGCAGGTGGGAAGCACAGAGCCTAAGCAATGGGCAAATAAATAGAACTGCGCCCCAATCCCACACTTGAGTGACAAGGGCAGCTCGGTCCCTCCCCCGGAACAGTAATCAAGGCTGGAGATTGGAACTTGAACCTCCAGGGTTTTGAGGGTCACCAATGTTCTTTGAGAAGGGACTCCGATGGAAAAAAACTGAAGGGCTTATCGATCACCAATTATGGCGGGAGAAATTCGCCGGTGCCTTCATTTTCTCCTTCTTTTAAGCCCCAACATTCTAGAAGGTCAGACTGAGATGAACACAGGAACACCAAAGATGAGAGGGGATTAACAGAAACCTAAGTGGGTTGACAGCGGATATTTTATAGAGATATTGCCCATCTCTAAAGAGAAAAAGAAACTTACAGAAACAATTCAGGCAGTTCTCTCCACCTCCTTAGGAAGGAGGGAGACAGCTGGCCCCCAAGTAGTGATTCTTTTGGCAACTGAATCTCAAAGAAATTAAATCCCTTGTCTGAGGCCCCAACTGATCTGGGTGCAGAGGGAAGAGGTGGCAGGGTAAAAACAATCTGGATTAAAGAATAATTCAGGAAGAGATCCACTAAGGAAAAAAATCTGATTGAGATAATCCATGACTTCAAAATCCAGAGAAAATGCTAACTGGGGATATAAATTTGGGAGCTCTCTTACCGTAAAGATGGCAACCAAAATGTTGGAAAGAAAGCATCTTGATAATAACTGTAAAATGAGAAAAGAACCTAGAAGTGAGAATTGAAGAAGCCCAACATTTTAAAATCAGATGGAGCAGAACACCCCAGCCAAGAAGACTTAAAGGTAGAGGTCAGAGAAGTAGGAGGGAAATCAGGAAAGTCTGGCATCAGGGAAGATGGTGTTTCAAAGAGGAAGCAATGGTCAGCTGTGCTGAATCTTGCTAAAAGGTTACGGAGGCTGAGAACTGAAACATTTCTGTTAGGTTTAGCACCAACTAGAGGCCACTGGTCATCCAGACATGAGCATCTGGGGCAGAGCAACGGCAACAGAAGGCAGATTGAAAGAGTTTGACTAAGAGATTAAAACATGGAAGTAGAAAGTAAAAATCACTTTGTAAGTGTGAGACACTTATTATAAAATGCAGTGATTAAGACGGTGAGGTATTACTTGCAGCCCTACGTTCACAGCAGCACTATTCACAATAGCCAGAACATGGAAACAACCTAAAAGTCCATCGACAGATGACTGGATAAAGAAGATGTGTTACATATATACAATGACAGCCATCAAAAAAGACAAAATAATGCCATTTGCTGCAACACAGATGCAACTAGAGATTATCATACTAAGTGAAGTCAGAAAGAGAAAGACAAATACCATATGATACCACTTACATGTGGAATCTAAAATATGACACAAATGAACACATCTACAAAACAGAAACAGACTCACGGACATAGAGAACAGGCTTGTGGTTGCCAAGGGGGTGAGGGGTAGGAGAGGGTTGGGTTGGGAGTTTGGGATTAGCAGATGTAAACTATTATATATAGGATAGATGAACAACAAGGTCCTACCATATAGCATAGGGAACTATATTCAATATCCTGTGGTAAACCATCATGGAAAAGAATATTTAAAAAGAATGTCTGTATGTGTATAACTAAGTCACTTTGCTGTACAGCAGAGATTGGCACCGCGTTGTAAATCAACTATATGTCAATTTAACAAATTAAATTAAAAAATGACGAGGTATTAGCACAAGGACAAACGGACCATGGGAATAAAATAGAGTCCAGAAGCAGCCTGCCATACTTGATTTATGACACAGTTAACCCTGCAGAGCAGTGGGGAAGGATGGCTCTCTCAACAAATGATGTCGGGTCAATTAGATACCCGAGTGGGAAAAAAATTAATCATCTTGACTCACACCTCATGCCACATACACACACACACACAAAATCAATTTTGTGTGGACTGCAGATTAAATGTGCAGGGTTAACCAATAAAGATAACACTGAAGAACACGTTTGTGACTTGGATAGGTGATGATTTCTTAAACAGAGTACAAAAAGCAGTGATTACAAAGAAAAAGGTCAATTAATGGGACTAAAATAAAATTAAGAACCTCTATCCACCAAAATACACAATTAAAGAGTGAAAAGGTAAACCACAGAGGGGAAAGAAGATACCTGCAAGACAGATATTCAACACGAGACCGGTACCAAGACTATACGAAGAACTCTTTCAAATCCATGAGGAAAAAGCAGACAAACCACCTTTTAAAATGGTCAAAAGACTTGAACAAACACTTCACAAAAGAGGATATACAAATGGCTGGGGGGAAAAGAACATATGAAAAGGTTATCATCTCATTAGCCATCAGGGAATACAAATTAAAAGCACGCTGAGATATCACTACACAGGTACCAGAATGGCTAAAATTTAAATGGCTTACTATACCAAGTGTCAACAAGTATGCAGACAAACTGGAACTCTCATACACTAATGGGGAGTATAAATTAGTACAAACACTTTGGAACCTGTTCAGTAGTGTCTACTAAAGCTAAACATACACACATCATATGACCAGCAATTCTGCTCCTAAGTATTTACCCATCAGAAATGCGTTCACCATAAGACTTGTAAAAAAGTCACAGCAACACTATTCATAATAACCTACAACAGGAAACCACCCGGTATGAATGAAGTTATTTACAAAGCAGAAATAAAATTACAGATGTAGAAAACAAACTTACAGTTTCCAGGGGTAAGAGGGTGGGAGGGATAAATTGGGATATTGGGACAGACACATACACACTACTATATATAAAATAAATAACTAGTAAGGACCTACTGTATAGCACAGGGAACTCTACTCAATACTCTGTAATGACCTATGGGAAAAGAATCTAAGGGAGAGTGGATATATGTATATGTATAACTGATTCACTGTGATGTACATTAGAAAGTAATACAACATTGTAAATCAACTATACGCCAATAAAAACTAATTTAAAAAAAAAACAGGAAACAACCCATCCACAATAAAAAAGTAAACTGTCCATTCAAGAAAACGAAATAAACACCATATAGTAATAAATAAACCACCACTACAGACAACAATATAGACGAATTTCACACACTTAATGTTGAGCAAAAATAGCAAACACAAAATATATACTGTATGATTCCATTCATATAGAAGTTTTAAAAACAGGCCAGGGCTTCCCTGGTGGTGCAGTGCTTGAGAGTCTGCCTGCCGATGCAGGGGACACGGGTTCGTGCCCGGGTCCGGGAGAATCCCACATGCCGCGGAGCGGCTGGGCCCGTGAGCCATGGCCGCTGAGCCTGCGCGTCCGGAGCCTGTGCTCCGCAACGGGAGAGGCCACAGCAGTGAGAGGCCCGTGTACCACAAAAAAAAACAGGCCAAACGTGTGATGCTAAAGGTCAGAACAGTCATGACCTTTGGATGGGGGTCCGTGACCGGGCAGAGGCCCAAGGGGGGCTTCTGAAGGGCTGGAAAGGTTCAAGGTCTTCATCTGGGTGGCAGTCACACAAGTGAATCCACTTAGTGATAATTCATCAAGTTGTACACTTAAAATTTGTGCTGAAGAGGAAGAGTGAGAAGGTCATAACTGGTAATAGGGTTAAAAGAGGCATTTCTAAGACAGAATAAAGGTGAGCGTGTAACACCAAGCTGCAGCCCTAGAAGCTTGCTGTCTCTCGCTGAGGTGGGAGGGAAGCCCCCTGCTGCCTGCCCGACAGTGGCCGTGCCTAGTAGGTACCAACAGACTCCTGATGAAAACCATCCCTCTGGACCTTGCTTCCAGCTTAGGAGGCCAGCAGTTACCTCCTTACTAGTCATTTCTGATCTCATCTCAGGGGCCTACAGGCTTCACGTAACTACGAATTCTAACAACTCAACCAACTAGCCAAAGTGCATGATTTCCATTTTCAGAGGAGGAAACAGAGGCACCTGGTGAGTCAGCAGCTACCCCGCCAAAACCACAGGGCCCCTCGGAGACATGGATGCTGCGATCCTCGGGCAGGTGAGTCCACAGACCCCAGGGGAGGAAGGCGGCAGCACTGCATCACAGAAGGTGCCCCGCTCTGCTACGGAGTCCCAGCTTAATCTCCGAAAGCCTCAGCTGCTATAAAATGGGAATGATGATTTCACGGTAAGCGCCTCTTCATAGTAACTTTGTGAAGAGAACGTACATCTGGCATATAATTCGGTGACCACACGTGTTTGTTCCCTTTGTCCTCCTCTTCGAAGAGAGAAGCATTTCTTGCAAAGAACTCCACAAACCAGAGAGGCAAAGGTCCCTAGGATTCCAGACGCGTGTTCCTGAGACCCCGCAGACCCGGCGGCACGCCCTGTCTGCAGGACGGCGAGTCCCTGTCCTCTGCATGGCGCTCGTTCGCATCATTCACGTGGGTTCCTGTGTCTCTACGTGGTCTGGGTGTGTGCGTGCCTTCCCCAGATGGGGGGCAGAGGGATACAGCAGCGCAAGTGGGTATGTTTCTGTTTCAAGCTGCAGCTGTTTATTTCCCCAGTGAATTGTAAAATCACTGCAAATTCATCAGCATCTTCTGAGGAAGCCTCCTAACTGGCAACATGCTCAGAAAACTCCACAGCGAGGCGGGGGGAAGAGACCTGAGCACGGGGACGGATGCGGGAATTCCATTTTCACAGGTTCCCTCTGCCACTCAAGTTCTAATAGAACTCTTGGGAGCAGCATCAAACTCACCCCCATCCACACCCCTGTATTTCAACTGAATCACGGGAACCCAGAGTCCTGGGAAGCCAGAGAGGTTCCAGGCTCCCAGCTTCGCCTTCAAGCTCCAGGCCAAGAGGTGCAGGCAAGCCAGGGTCGTCTGATGCGCAACCACTTCTGAGCCCCCTCCTGGCCACGAGAGGTTTCGCTTCCCACACCTAATACTCCGCAACCCTCTACAGGGCCCAGGACGACGGGTAATGCTTTTGTGGGCTTGAGAAAGTTCCCGAACGTCCATGGGCCTCCTTCTGTAAAATGAGACAAGCAGGGAAGATTCTCAAAGGTCCCTTCCAGCTCTGACTTTCTGAGTCATCAGGGCCGACAATAAAATCAGATAGAAAAAACTAAACTAAAATAAACTCTCCCTTTTCCAAAAGAATCGGGGGCGCGTCCACGCTTGCTCTACATTTAACCTGTGGCCCCTGCCATCCTGGCCCGGCCCCCTCCCCGGACAGGAAATGAGCCCAACTCCTTCATCTGGGGCTCGTTGCTTCCTCCGCTGAGTATTAGAACTGGTTATGGCTGTCTGGACAGAGCCGAGGTCCAGAGGGCAGGAAGGCGTCTCCTTGTTCTCGGCCCAGGGGACAGGAGCAGGCCCGACAGCTGGGACGGGCTTGGTCTCCGTCGCCCCGCTGCTGGCTGGGCCTGATGGCTTTCTGTGCTCATCAATTCAGATGCTCTCCTGGGGAGTCCTTGACTTCACACTGGGTGGGGCCCCTGTCAGCAGGGGAACCAGCTGTCCCCGCCCCACTCCCTTCAGGGTCTGCTTTCTGAAGGCTGAAAACCCGAGTTTCTACGCCCAGCGAGCCAGCAGCAGCGGCTACAAAAGGGACCTAGAGATGTTAGCAAAGCCGGGCAGGAAGTAACAAGGAGTAGATTCAACCTGGAAAAATGTGGCCGTTGCCTCTGGGGCTAAATCATCACAAACACAAATACTCAGGTGGGAGGGAGCCGCCTGGAACAGGAAGCGGCCAGACGGCATTTGGAGCGGAGCTTGCAATGTGATCTAGTGACAAAGAAACCGCTGGGGGATTCCCAGGCTGGATGCGTGGAGGTGCTACCCCAACAAGAACAAGGAAGGAACAGGGGCGGGGCCGGCAGCTGTTCTCTGCCTCCCTGGAGGCCAGGACTAAGTGGACCACAGGGTGGAGATGGCAGCAAGGGAGGGTCAAGTCAGACTCTAGAAAGAACCTTGTCGCTACGAAGCGTAGGGAGAGATTATCCGAGGTGATGGGGAAATCCCCAGGAAGATACTTGAAGCACCGGGACGTAGGAAGCCCGTCCCAGAGGCAGAGGCATGGCCTAGACGACCTTCAGACACCCCATGCAGCCCAGCAAGGTACACCTGATTCTGCAGGAAACAGGGAGCTGACCTGCCCGTAGATGCCCCAGGAGACAGATGGAGGAGCCCAAACCAACTGAAAATACTGAAATCTGAGGGCTGGGGAAAGCCACATGACCCGTCTCGAGTCTGAGACGGAGCTCCAATCGGCAGCCGGCCAGACTCGCCGCTCCTCGGGCTTGCAGGGAGGGTACTTCCCAAGCTTCCCGCTGGCTCCATCACCCAGGACGCGGGAGTTTCCAAACGAGGCTCCCGGGACAAATCCCCGTGTACTCTAGGCCCAGCGGGTCAATCAAACGCGCACCACTGACCTGTTCGTTCATCGACCTATGGCTGCTCTGAGGCACTCAGGTTAGACCCCAAGAACAAACTCCCCCCTGAGTTCTGAGATCCTGTGCAAGCAAGGAAAAGAGGCGATTTCCCTTCTCCTTCCCTCTGGGAGGTTCACGGGCTTCTAGACGGGGCTTCGAGAGCTGTGTGGCGCGTCTTATTTCTCACTAAAGCACCGTGCGAAAGGTACAAGTGTGCATCACGTCCATCAAACTTGAGGTTTGGAAGTTTGGGTTCAGAGAGCGGATAAATGAGGCTGAGTATCCACTTTAAAAAGGGACTCTCTGCAACAAGCTACATTCATATACTTAAACTTCAATGAGAATTTTATAAACAGGTTCAGCGTAGCAGGCGAGACTGCTAACTCAGACCAGGGCACACAGATGGATGACCTATCCGTACAAAGGTCCCTATGATTCCAGGTGGGTCTTCCTGGGAACCAGTCAGCCTCCTGGTGAGGTATCTGATACCAGGTTTTAGCCCTTGGGCAAACTTTCCAGAGACTTCAGAAAGAAGAAAAGAAAAAAACGTGTTGAAGGAGGCTCTCCAGGGCATCTAGACAACCAGCAGGTGTTAGAGCCTGACATGGGTCTGTGAAGCCAGGCCAGGAGAGGAATGGGAATAATCAGGATGGGAGAGTCCAGCTCATTTACAGACAGGTCAGCCTGGAGAACAGAAAACAACAGAAGTTGTTTAGGGATCTTTGGGCCTGAGAGGAACGAACTAGAACGGCAGCTATGCTGAGCTTCTGACATGGGCCAGGCACTGCCCTAGACACTCTGAGGAATGGCCCCTCATTTAATCATCTGTTTCCTTCACAACTATCATGTACCCCTGATGGGCCACTTGTCTTCAAAACAACTCAAAGAGATCAGGTGAGAAAACCAAAGTGGCAGGTGACATCATACAATCTGCCCAAGTTTAGGCATCGCTTAGTGGCTGAGCTGGGATTCCAACCTCACTTTACACCAGAACTTTCTCCTTCAGGAAACCTTCCAGCCCTGCCCCTCCTGGTGCCAGTCATTGGAACAAGTCAGCTAAGCTGCGTGCAGACACATATACGCAGGGTCTGTGCGTGTCATGTGCCATTACCCGAACCACTGGAAGCAGGGAGAGCCAGTCAACCACAGCCCTTCTGTCCTGGACAGAAGGACACTCTGTGTCTGGGGGAGGAAGATCCCAGCATCTCTGTCTTGTTCCGCTTGGCCAAGCGGAACAAGACGGAGAATTCTCTTCCGTTTCCTGAGCATCCAAACAGCAGGAGGGAACAACCCAGAATGCAAGAGGCCGTGAGCAGATTAGCCACTCGCCACCACACGTGCCCATACGTGGAATAACCTGCACGTTTACAGGGGTCGCCCTGCATGACCCTGAGAAACCGTCTGCCTGCTGTGCCCTTCGCTAAACACTGACCACCCCCACCAAGGGTGCTGACACCTTCCTCCTCGTCACCCCACACCAGCACGGGCCTCTGCACACGAGGGGCTCTCCATCCCAATGCGGCCAGGACGCGCGGGTGTTAAGCTCTGACATAAGCGGCTTCTGAAGGTGGGGGCAAAGGAAGGCAGGAGGCCCGTCTGGGGCCGTGGTCCTTGATAAAGGAAAGGGTCACTCCGGTGTGACTCCCAGAGCCCTGCTCCATCCGCCGGTGCCCAGTCACCTACAGATTTGATCCCTACTAAAGACGCAGCTGCTGCGAAGTCCGGCTGTCCTGAGGGGTCTGAATGAAAGACCTGAGAGTGGATATAAAGCGGGGAGAGAGATGGGAGAACCAGCTGGGAGAAGCCACAGAAGAGAGAGGCCGGGCACCCGAGACAAACGGGTCCCGCCATCAGCCCTCCTCATGCCCACAGGCAGGAAAGGGCAGAACACATACGTAGGAGTCCTCCCAGCCCCGCTCCCAGGGGGCTGACATTCCACGCTGGCTCACTGTCCAAAGTGGCTCCGGACACCAGGCTACCCCACGCTCTCTCCAGTTCCTGCAGTGTCAGTGCCCAGCCTCGCCCTCCTGGGAACCCCTGCTGCCTCTCACCCTGTTTGCTGGTCCAGATCTACCCAGCTGTCTCAGAGGCAGCCCCGGGCAGACTGATTCCTGCCACAAACACAGTCCATGGGTAATTAAGAGGTATCTGCAGGGATCCAGCTGTCCCCCCATCCCATGGCCGCCCTCCTCGGCGGATAAGAGGGGCGAAGGAGGGGGCAGAACGGGGACCAAGTTCAGAGGCTCCCGGCTCCTCTCCTGAATGTGCTTTGGTGGCCGACAATCCCAGTAGTGAGAACGAGGACGCCCCCTTGCCCACACCAGGCTCAGATGGCAGAAGCGTTACCCCCAGAGGTGGGACACTGCAGTTACTGAGACTCAGCTGCAGGGTCTCAATCCCTCACTGGCACTACAGCTCTTTGACCTTGACCAAGTAAACTCAGTTTTCTTATCTGAAAAATAAAGGCAGTAATAGTAAATCTTTTATAGGGTTTTTACAGAGATTCAATGAGTTGCTCTATGTACCGAGCACAGTAAAAGTATTTGTTGTCATGACTGATATCTTCAAAAGCAGCATGAAGATGCTCAAGGAGGGAAGTGTCCAGATCCCTGCGGCCCCCGTGGCAGCAGGGAGAGAACAGGTCTTCCTGGCAGCACCAAGAAGGAGACTTCTGGTCACTGGATGAAGGCAAGGTCCCAGGGCCAGAGAGGCCTTGGGGACACAGCCCTGGTCACGCAGACAGCTCCTGACATACAATCCGTATGAAATTGTGTCTCTGTCTGTTTCTGAAAGATTTCGTGATCACATGGAGACAAGCCTGGCCTAAACGCAGACATCAACAAGTCCACAGCAATGGTAATCATCCTGGGCCGTGGAATTTGCCCCAAGGGCAGAGCTGGAAGGTGCTGAGAGAAAGAAGAAAGGAGAGAACTGGAGAGGGAGGGAAGAAAGCTAGGGAAAACTGCTAACAACCCCCAGGGCTCAACCTCTTCCCCAGGAGGGTCGCCAATCCTCTCAACGCTGGACCCGAGGGCAGCCTGAAAGGGCTCAGGTTTACCCCAGCGGTGCCCGCCCTGTGTGTCTGTCTGTCTGTCTGTCTCCCCTGCCGACCCTTCCTCCCACCCCCTCCTCTTGCTTTTGTTCCCCTCCGCCCTCCCCTCAGCACTGGGGCGGGGGGAGCTCCGAAGGCTGTGGCATCTTCTTCCCTGGCTGGGGAAGCTGCTGCAGAAGAAGCTGGAAGGTGGAGAGGGGGTGAGGGGGGAAGGAAATGCGGGCAGGGATCCAGGCTGCTGAGAGTGGGAGCAGGGCTCAGGGAAAGAGCGCGGGGTCTCTCTTCTTGGGAAAGCCTTCCCTGCCAACTCCAGCTCTTGGGGACGGTCCCCTCCCCTGAACAACTCCACCGTGTACTGTCTTTGCTACACATTATGCTTTGAGTCAATTCAACACACTTGAGTATCTACTATGCGTCAGACACTGTACAAACAAAAGAGGAATAAAACACAGTCTCTGCTCGCAAAGTCTTCAATCTATCTGGGGATAAGTGAAGCTCCTGAGGGCATAAAACTAAGTGCTTTGGTAATTCTGCCCAAGAACAAGGAGCATTAGATTAAGGACACACACAAAAGAGCATCAGATAACATTTTTTTTTTTTTTTGCAGTACGCGGGCCTCTCACTGCCGTGGCCTCTCCCGTTGCGGAGCACAGGCTCCGGACGCGCAGGCTCAGCGGCCACGGCTCACGGGCCCAGCCGCTCCGCGGCATGTGGGATCTTCCCGGACCGGGGCACGAACCCGTGTCCCCTGCATCGGCAGGCGGATCCTCAACCAGTGCGCCACCGGGGAAGCCCCAGATAACATTTTCAAATGGTGAGAAAGTCCCTTTTCAATTATCTGCAAAGATAAAGTCTCCATTTGATGTCAGTACATCTTTAAGCTCTCTGACGCTACCTAAGCTTCCTTCTTTCTTTTAACCTTTTCTCCTGCTTCTGTAATTGAGGTATAACTGACATAGAGCATCATGTTAGTTTTAAGTGCACGACGTCATAAGCCGCCTTCTCCACAGAGATGAGCCTCTGCTCCCCAGCCTCGGACCTTCTGCAGCCAACTGCGTCCAGCTGGAAGCCAGTGATGTTATTGTGTTTCTGCTGTGGTTTATTTTTGTAGCTATTTTCTATTTATTGGTGTGTTGGTTTTCCATTGATAATAATGATACAGTATTTCTTTTTAAAATAAATTTAGGTTTAAAAAGTGAACAACTTAGCAAAAACATTCAGCAAGTAACAGCGTAAACAGTAAATAACTATTTACTATTTATCAGGAAACAGGTAAGCAGGGGTATTCAAGATCATGATCACAGCACTAAAATGACTGAAATTGTGAGACCCTTTGGCCAGAGGAACCCAGCAAAGAAGGAATCAGCGTCTAAGCCTTCGTGATTACATCTCTTCCCCCAACCAGACATCAAACACCCCGCACCTCCTCCCTTTGGGGAGGCCTAATCCACACACTGGCATGTTCATTCACTCAGAAAATGGAAAGGAAATTCAACCCAGCTCACAGGAAGGGCACAAATCGTGGAAAATTAAAGCAAAATGTGGCAGGTGGGAGAGCCAACTTGGGCCCGTGGCAAAGAGGAAAACCCGATGCAAGAAGCCAGCCCACACCATTCCTACCAAGGCCTGGGGAAGCGATGGCCCTTCCTTCTAGGACATTCTGCAGCCTGTGAAGGGGCTGCTCCAGGGCTCAGATGAGAAGATTGGCCCAGCGTGGCTAAGAAACGTGCAAAAGGCCACGCCCGCGACCCCTGCTTGCCACCCTCTGCGCGCCAGACTTCCTCCCTCTACCTTCTGCCGCCAGAAGTCCAGGTGACAGCAGGAGATAACTCCCGCCCAGAGCCACTGGTCTTCTAAATGTTCTGCCAGCACAGCCCTGCTCCCAGGCCCTGGCCCAAGTCGGTCTGAATGCATCGCCTCCAGCTGCACCCGGAGCGCAGGACACAGCAACGCACACGGCGCCGCCACCTGTGGATGGGCAGCGAGGGCAGGGTTCCAGCAGCAAACCCCCCAGGCCGGGGTCCCGGGCTTCAGCGCCGAAGCCTTTGGTGGTTCCCCAGTCTGCACTTGACAAAGAAAACACGACCCGTCAGCACACCCTCCAAATCCCACTCCTCTGATTTCCCAATCCTGAAAAGGTGCTAAACCCCGCAGGCGCTCTCCCAGGCCTGGGAAACCTCGACCCTCCAAGGGATGAGTTAAGTCCCCGGGCCTGGAGGAGCTCAGAGAGGAGGGGCAGCCATCCACAGGCAGCTATCTCCCGCCTCTCAACACCTGACGGCGAGCCATCCCCCAGTGGAAACACGACGAGACAGTGACAAGAATGCCGGCGGTCACCTAGCCCAGGCCCACGGCCCGGCCCCACGACTGCGGAGCTGGACAGAGAGTCGGGCTGCTGGCTGTCATGGGTGGGAGACAGCAGAGGGACTCCCAACCCAGCGATGCCCGAGGGGCAGCGATCTCACGCTGGAAGATGTGGGGACGGACCCAGAGTCCCCCAGGAGCCCCACGCAGTACACGTCCATGTCCACGAACCTTTCAGGGGCGATTCACGCACTCTGGCCTCAGCCAACCTCCTGGGTGAGGAGGAGGGACGAGGGCGAGAGCAGGCGGGGTTTCCACCGTGCACGTCTGCTTCAGAAGACAGTGACATGGCCGGCTAACGGCTGACAATCCTGCCAGCTCTCCTTCCTCTTGCTCCCGCTCTCCCCTCGGCCTATCCTCCCTGAAGTCCCGATGCACAGAACGGGGGAGGCAGGGAGCACAATGGGGGCCCCTGTCGCTTTTGCTTGTGGCCTGGATGTAAACAGGCGCATTATCTCCCCGGGGCAAAGGCCACGGCCCTACTCAGACTCACCATCCACTCACCCCTTGCTCATCCAGAAAAGTCGGGCTTCTCAGCAGAGCACACAGCGAGGAGCTGTCTGTTCCCGACGCCAGGGCAGGCCGGGCCGACACGCCCAGGTCACAGCGTTCCTTGCAGAACCCTTCACGAAAGTCCTTAAAACACCAACATGCTTAATTCCAACATTCAAACTAGGAACAATTTTAGTGGAAGAACTCATAGGATAGGCAACAGAAAATCACCACCAAAATCAAATGCAAAATTAAACCTGATGGGCCAACTCTAAGCTTCCCCATTAATATTCTTCTCCTTCTCACCCACTTCCTCTGCCCTCACCAAGTACACACTGGCAGCCAGGTGCTAACAGCTCCCGAAGGCTGAAGGGAAAGACATGTAAGAACAATTTTAAATTGAGAAAATTGACTTTATCGGCGCAGTTTTTGAGAACGCTGAGAAAACAGTCTGCAGTGAAGAGAGGGGGACACGTCAGGCTGGTGGCCCAGAACATCCTCACCATCGATCAAGCACCGGATATAACCGATGGCGTCTCCAGACCTCAAAGACGCCAAGAAAGACCTCACCGCGTACAACACCCAGGTCAGCTAAGCCTTCCCAACCTGCACCCTCCTCCCCAGCGTCCCAGCCTGCAGAGGGCGAATCTCCCCTGGAGCGCTGATAAAAGCAGCAGACACAGCACACTCAGGTCTGCTGGGCCCCAAGCATCTGGGGGCAGGAGAGGGAAGGTGATTCAGTCTAGAGCTTCAAGGCAGGAGAGGAACTTCTCCCGGTCACCCAGGCCACGGGCCACTCTCCCAGCACTCTTCCCACCTCTGTAAGTGCACTTTTAGACCTGACCGTGTGGCTCTCCGTGGTCACGTCTGCTTCGCCCGGCAGACTAGAGGCCTCAGCCCCACCTCGGAGGTGAACGTCTGCTAAAGGGAGAGGCAGGAGAGAGGAGGCCAGAGACGGAGCCCGGCGGGCCTTCTCGGGCAGCTGCCTCCCTTTGGGGCATCTTTACAGCTGAAGTGACTCGCCAAGCGGTCCCCGGCTGACAAAGACCTTGAATTTATCAAACGACCAGTGGAGAAAGGCCTTCTTTCTCCACGTTTGTCTCAGAGACCGACATATTTAGCCCTGCCGTGAAGAGGGACAATTAGCAGGATAGAGACCAGCTGTCCCCTGACCCTCTCTTCACCAGATACAGAGACTGACGTAAATGAGAGAAGCAGGAGTGACACACAAAATACTGAACCCCCAGCAGAGCGCAGTGTTAAGTCAGAACACGCACCAGCCACGGACCCCGACAGTCCTGCGAGGAGGCCCAGACACCAGGCTGCTGCCAGCAAGATGGACCTAACAGAAGGAGGTCGTCTCCCGCGTGACTCATTCGTCTGCACAGACTCTCTGCCATCAGGATCTCATCTGCCGAAGACGGAACCAGCAGCGTGAGCTTGTACAAGTCACATCCTCTCGACTTCGGTTCCCACTCTCTTCCGGAACTGAGAGAAATTCCAAGCCCCCCCAGCTCACGTCTCACGTGACCCCATTTCCGGGTGCCTCACAGATCGCCCCTGGTAACAGAAAACCAGCAGAACACAAGCAGGCCAAGGGGTGCCCAGGCCAGAAGCCTTCAGCACGTCAACCGCGGATGCCCGGCCCTCTGCTACCACAGGGGGGAATGGGATAATCAAAGCCCAGAACCTCCTTCCAGCCGCTTCTGAGGAATCCTAGGACTGCTAGAAGCTCACTGATCGATGAAAGGCACCCGGACGTAAAGGCCTTGAGAAAGAGCCAGCCCCCAGCGCCTTCTAGCTCTGTTCAAACCCTTGGCCCGCTTTTCACCGGAGCCATTTCTTTGATAACCTGGGCAGCGTCTGTCTGCATGGCAGGGGGGCCATGTAAGCCAACCACCACCCTGCAGAGTCGCTGTAAGAAGGGAGGCGGTACAGGAGGGAGGAGACCCGGTTTCCAGGCACAGCCCTGTTCCCCAGCAGCCTGGCAAGGGACCTCTGTTCCTACATCAAGGGGACGAGAGATGGCCCAACCATCCCAGTGAGGGTACCACGAGCATAAAATAAGAGTAATGAATGTTAATTTTTTTTTCTTTTTTATAACTGAAGATTAGTTAATTTACAATGCTGTTTTAGTTTCAAGTGTACAGCACAGTGATTCAGTTATACATACAGATATATTCTTTTTCAGATTCTTTTCCATTATAGGTTATCACAAGATATTGAGTATAGTTCCCTGTGCTCTACAGTAGGTCTCTGTTGTTTACCCATTTTATACATAGTACTATGTATATGTTAATCCCGAACTCATTTACCTCCCCCTCCATCCCCTTTGGTAACCATGAGTTTGTTTTCTGTGTCTGGGAGTCTGTGTCTGTTTTGTAAACAGGCTCGCCTGTGTCATGTTTTAGATTTGCACATATAAGTGATGTCACATATTCGTCTTTCTCTGTCTTTCTTACTTCGCTTAGTATGAGAATCTCTAGGTCAACCCATGTCACTGCAAATGGCATTATTTCATTCTTTTTTACGGTTCAGTAGTATTCCACTGTATATATGTACCACACCTTCTTTATCCGTTCATTTGTCGATGGACGTTTAGGTTGCTTCCATACCTTGGCTACTGTAAATAGTGCTGCTGTGAACAACGGGGTGCGTGTATCTTTTCGAATTATAGTTTTCTCTGGATATATGCCCGTGAGTGGGATTCCCAGATCATACTGTAGTTCTGGTTTTAGTTTTTTAAGGCACCTCCATGCTGTCCATGAATGTTAATTTTTTAATTACAAACTCTGAAAATGGAAATTGATATTCACCCAGGTTTGGGGGACTTGACTTGCCCTCCTTGCTTCTCTCTGAATCCCCACCCCCAGGCTGCCTGGAGGCCTCTCCTGGGAGACCAGGTCCACCCAGCTCTGCTCTGCTCTGCTCAGCTGTGCGGTCCCGAGGGCAGGGGCTGCTGCAGCTGTCTTTGTTGTGTTCTCTGAAGTTCTCTTGGGGCAGGAAAGAGGCAGGTGAGACGCCCTGGGCTCCAGCACACGGCTTCAGAGTGGGGCAAGAGAGACAGGAACACATCCAAAGCCAGGGGGAAATCATCGTGTTTCCCCCAGTCATTAGTGCAAGTCAACAGCTGCGGGACTGCCACGCACACCCATGAGAGCGCAGCAGCATCGCCAGGAAACAGGATGGACTGGGGCGTGATTAAATGCCACATTCCCTGCACTCCCTATAGCCTTCCTTAAGAATGCAAACCCCTATCCCATTCCTGAGGAGGAAACAGACTAATCTTATGGTGGTGTCAACAGGGGTGTGGGAACCCCCAGCCCATAGAAATACACCACTCCCCTCACTCCAGCGCCCAACAGCCTGCTTGCGGCCTGAGGAAGAGCGAGGGACAGGAAGACCTCCAGGGGACACTGTCACCCTAGAAAAGCAAGCAGCACGGCTTTCCTAAGGGTTAGGGAATCTCCTACATCCTAGTTTTCCCAGCAAAGGAAGATTATACACGTAAGAGAGAAGACAGTGCAGGTCTGAGTGTCTGTAATCTGCAGGGCTGCAAACTGATACCATAAAAGGAGAAATGGTCACCCGGGCTGGCCTGGTCCTTCGGGGAGGCCACCGCAGCCTTCAGGACAGCAAAAGGCCCAGACTGGTGGTGGTCACTGCTCTGCGCCCACCCTGTGCCCCTGTAACGGAGGACAAAGCAAAGGTGCCCCTAAAGCAGTCCCCTTTTCTAGATCAATATCTCCAGGCCCCTGCAGAGAACCTCTGTGAATTCTGGGTAAGGAAAAACAGGAAACTGCTATCAAGGGCTTGTCACTTCTCCCTGGGATGGCAAAGCCCCCAGAAGGTCTCAGCTGAAGTTGAAATCCCAGCTGGATCACTCGGCAGATGTCACTGTGGCTGAGTCGCTAGCCTCTCCCAGCCTGTCTCCTCCTCTCCTCGAAAAGATGGGACTCACACCCGCCTTGCAGGATATTCACGGAGACTCAAAGAGGATGCACAGGTGGAAGCGAGATCCCACGTTATGCGACGTACAGAAGGCACTCAGGAGAGACAGTTTCCTCCCTTAAAGCCACAGACCGGGGCTTCCCTGATCGCGCAGTGGTTGAGAGTCCACCTGCCGATGCAGGGGACGCGGGTTCGTGCCCCGGTCCGGGAAGATCCCACATGCCACGGAGCGGCTGGGCCCGTGAGCCATGGCCACTTAGCCTGTGCGTCCAGAGCCTGTGCTCCGCAACGGGAGAGGCCACAGCAATGAGAGGCCCACGTACCACAAAAAAAAAAAAAAAAAAAGCCACAGACCGAATCACACTCTAAAGACAGAGCAAATTCCCAAAGCTGCCCTACCACTGTCCAAGGGCCTAGGAGGACGGAGGTGCCCATCAGCTGTTTAATCCGATGTATAAAAACTCTTCCCTGAAAAGGGGTGATGACAAAGGTCAAGAAACAGTGGCCTCTGGTCTGAGGAGAGTGAGGCAGCGTTTGATTTTCCCAGCCCGCCAGCTTCCCCCCAAATGAGCCCCACAGGGAGGTCACAATGTCCCACACCTCACAGGTCCCCTAGACGACTCCTTTTGAGCCAGCACAGTAATTTGGGTTGACGTGTCAGGCGTCAGGGCTACAGGGTGCGGAGTCAGGTGTCAGAGTCATCCTTTGCCTTGACGGGAGGAGGGTCTCCTCGCCGCAGAGAGAGAGGAGTTTGGTCATTCCTGGGTTGCCAGCCGACACCAGGCCAGAGAGGAGAGTTCCGCCTCCTGAATGAAGCTGTCGGCTTCCAGGACGTGCCAGCTGGCACTGTGCCCCTTCTACACCTGACTGCCCAAAGCAGCCCACGGAGCTGCCGGAGATGCAGGGCCATGTGCTGATTAGAGGCAGCTCCTGCTATGCGTCCTCTGGTGCCCTAATCCCAGGAGGCCAGCGCCGAGCAGGGGCCGCCTGGTCTCCCTGTCGATGCCCTCCCTCCACTCCCAGTTGGGAACGTCGCCTGCTCACAGAGATGAAGTTTGGGGCCACGCCTGCTGGAGTTTCCGGGCCTGCAGGCTGGGAGAAGGTCTTTACCGCCAAGCCCACAAGCAGGACCTCCAGGCCCACCAAGTGCATCGCATGCTCCAGGCTCTGGATTCCCCCCGGTACCACCTGAGTCTCTGCCGCTGTCCCTCGGGCTCAGTCTCACTCAGGGTAGGAGGTCTGGGAGCGCTCGGGAGGCGGTGAGTCACAGGAGGCCGTGTTCATCCCACCCATTCTACAGCCTGTCTGGAGGCTCGAGTCTGGGTGAGTCCCTCAACTGCTTGCACTAGCCTCCCATTCAGCAGCGGTGCTCAACTCCAAACAGGGGGCCCTCATTTATCCGAACTGGCAGTGAGGATGCAGGGGTCTCTGTCATCCACAGGCACCTCCAGTGAGGTCTCTATGTTTTTAATTTTTTTTTTGGCCATGCCACATGGCATACGGGATCTTACTTCCCCGACCAGGGATCAAACCCTTGCCCCCTGCAGTGGAAGCGCAGAGTCTTAACCACTGGGCCGCCAGGGAAGTCCCTCCAGCGAGGTCTTTAGATGAAATTCTAATCAAATGACCAAACGTAAGAAAACAGAGCCAACTGTGGTTTAGTCGACCAATAAATACTGAATAGTCTTTAAAATATGAACATGGACCTTGTCGATACATGGCAATACGTACACAAAACGTGAAACACCAAACGCAAAGTACACGTCAGTTCTCCTCCTGTCTAAAGCACGGCCAGGTACCCACTAGGGTTGAAATGAACTCCACGATACTCAATCAAGTAGAGTTTGGTGGCCGCAAAGTTCTTTCAGTCTGTAAGGTTAAGTGGATATTCTCCATGGGTGTCTGATAGAAACCCCGCTTCCTCTCCATTTGTCTTCAAAGTGAAACTAGAGCCTAAGAGGCGGTCCAGCCCGGAAGAGCGGAGACAGCCGCGCAGGTGGGGCCACCGCACGCGCTCTCCGAACGGCCACCAGGGGAAGCCGAGCAATGTCCCCGCCCCCGTGAGGGGCCAGTTCCAGGCTGCTGCTCATGGCCAGAGGCGGAGCATCCTGACGCACAGAAGAACGGTTCAGACCCCCACAGGCCCCAAGAAAGCTGTTCAGATCCTCACGGTCTCCAGCTCTCAGGGTTTAGCACCAACATGGCATGGGGGCTGGTGGGGGAGAGATGGAGCAGACGATGGCACGCTGCCCTGAAGGAGGTGACAATTCATTCGCAACCTTGTTGGGTGGCAACGGGGTGCTCTTATCATTCGGGGAGCGACTAGGTAAACAAGCGCTCATCGGTTAGAAAAAAGGGATTAGGTGCACGTGCACTACATGAATGGTCTGAAAAATATAGTGCTGGGGGGAAAAGAAAGAAGCAGAATGGGTTGTAAAACAGAGCTCCTCTATGCAAATCAAAAATGCACACAGTTCCGAGAAACTGTCACCACCGAGAGGAGCCTAAGGAAACATGACACTGAATATAATGTGGGATCTGTGCTGGGATCCTGGAGGAGAAAAAGAGAGAAGGTAAAAACTAAGGAAATCTGAACAGAGGAGGGATTTTCCTTAATGACAGTGTATCAATATCGGCTCATTAATTGTGACAAATGTACCATATTAATAACAGAGGAGACTGGGTGTGGGGGACAGGGGAGCTCTCTGTCCAATTTTTCTGTAAACTTAAAACTGTTCTAAACAATAACGTCTATTTTTTTTTAATGAAAAACAAATTGCATACAGTGAAAATGACACTATGCATTTCCCAGAAACACAAGGCATTGGAATGATTGCCTGTGGAAGGAGCAGGAGTTTAGAGTGAAGGGCAGGGGGTATTTAAAAAAGTCACAAGAAGGACCTTTGCAGAACCTTGATAATAATGCACCATGACTGAGCACTGTAATTAACTCAACTCTGCTTCAGAGGTGCCAAAGCAAATAAGAATAATTAATTTTTAGACGAGAGAAAGAAAAAAAAAAAAACACTGCAAGACAGTAGGTCACGATGGCTACATGAGTGGTGGAGGCCCTGATGACAGAAGGGACTTGGGGAAGGCTGAGTAGCTTGGAAAGGCCCCAAGAAAGAACAGTTAAGTCAGCCTTGAAGCCCGGGGTAGGGGCCAGGAGGGAGGTGCTTTGGGTGGGTACACAACAGGAACAACAGTCCAGGACACACTCCACAGCGCCACCTAACACTAGTCAGTCCTAAGAGCTAGCTCTGGGCCCTCCTAATTCCCAGCCAAAGCCAGGAAAATCCAATAGCAACCAAAATGAAACACACTGGAGGGCAGCAAAGACAGCGGCGATACTAGCAGCAGTAGGAGGAGTTACAAGGACAGTTACATTTGAATTTCAGATTAGCAACAAATAATTTTTTAGTACAAGTATGTCCCCGATATTGCATGGGACACACTTAAGCTAAAAAAATTATTTGCTGTTAATCTGAATTCAAATTTAACTAGGCATCTTGAGTTTTTATTTGCTAAATCTGGGAACTCTCAATAATAACAATGCAGTAACACTCGTCGTTACTATTCTAGATACTTTACTTGGCTGTCTTACTTCAGCTTCACCACAAACCAATGAAGAATGTATTGCTTCTCCCTTTTTACAGACAAGGAAACTGTGATTCAAAAGGATCGCGTCACTTGCCCAAGGTCGTAAGGCTGGCAGATGCCAGGCCTGGGATGTGAACATCTGGACTCAGACATCAGAGTCTCCCAACTCAGCAGCCACACGAGGCTCAGGCCTCCGCTCCCTGAGCCTCCTTGACTCCCTGACACCCAGAGAAGGTGCAGCCTCCCATGGTGGTGACGTCAAGAGCTCCTCGTATGGCCCTCCAAACACGCCGCTACCTAAAGAAACCTTCCCACCAGACCCCAATCAGAGGCACCAGGCAAGCTCTGGGTTTCCAAAAGTCAGAGTCAGCATTCCCACAGCAAGGGTGCCCCGAGTAGCCCTGAAAGAGGACAATGTCCCTACAGTGGTGCAAAGAATAACGAGAGAAGGGGCTCCTGGTTTAAGAGTCTGGGTGAGCAGCACAGGTCCACACAAGGGGTCTGAGCCGGGCCACATAAAAAATGGGTGAATGACCTCTGGGGGTCCCTTCCAGTTTGGGGATGGCATTAATGGGAACAAAACAGGTTCCTGGTGAGAAAGTCACCCCACCCCTCAGCATGACACCCTTTTCAATAATCATAATGAGTACTTAATGAGCATCTACTGCGTACCAGACCTTGTGCTTGATGTTTTCACTGCCCCTCCTAATGAGGGGGCATATAAAACTACAATCCTGCAGGACGTCTATTATTTTGCAAATGAGGAACCTGAGACTCATGGACATCACCTGTTTATTCAACTAACACTGGTTAAGCTCCTACTATGTGCCAGACTCTGTCCTAGGTGCTAGGGATACAGCAGTGAACCAAACAAGACCCCCGCCTTCATGGAGCCAGTAGGGTCACAGATTAAAAATAAACAAATCTACCGTGCTATTTCAGGTGCTAAGTATGACGAAGAAAAGCTCAGCAGAGTCAAGGAACAGAATGATAGGGCTGGGAATACTCTGCCTAAGACGGTCAAGGAAGAGGTCCGGAAGGAGGTAATGTTCGGGCAGAAGTCTGTAGTGAGGGCCTGAGCGTGCACAGGTCTGAAGAAGGGCGCCCAGGGCAGAGGGGGCAACCAGCGCAAAGACCCTGAAGTAACGGTGACCAACACACAACCCAGATGAGGCCCAGGGGCTGGGGCCAGCACGGGAGGGTGGGAGGGGTAGGAGATGAGTTTGGATGGGATGGCGAGGCAGGTCATCTTTAAAGGATCGTATGGTGTGAAGAAATGGATGGAGGAGTGAGTGACAAAATGGATGGATGGACAGACGGACGGACGAATATGTAGATAAATGGATTTCCATAGGCTGGCTACTGATCAGAGGTCGGAATACATACACAAATTGATAAAATATATCTGATGTTCAGTTCCCAAATAACCAACTCCCTGAAGGCCCTAGGCAAGCACATTCCTTTTTTTTTTTTTTTTTTTTTTTTTTGGCTGCGCAGGTTGCAGGATCTTAGTTCCCTGACCAGGGATCAAACTCACGCCCTCAGCAGTGAAAAACGTGGAGTCCTAACCAGTGGACCGCCGGGGAATTCCCACACGTTCCTTAATAATGTAGTTCTTCTATACAGGAATTTTAATCCAAAATTCAACAGGCAAACCAGGTCTTCATTCGAAGGAAACCATTACAAAGGCCAGAGGATGGCGAGCCAGCAAGAAATGTCGTGTCTTCTGTCTCTAACTAAGCCAGCTTCCACAGAGCAGATGGGCACCCCACCGCCAGCACCAGCACCTGGGATCCCAAAACTCTTCCTCAAGTCCTTGAGCAAAAAAATCTGGTTTGCCCACCAGAGAAAAAAAAAAAAAACAACAATGCCAAACGCTAGAACAAAGCCAAGGCTTCCTGCAGGAGCCCAGCCTGCTTAGCCATCCCACCTCGTACCCTCTGCCACCTGCCCGACCTCACCTCCAAGTCCTTCTCCAGCTCCAGCCCGGCCTCCAGCAGGTTGTGCTCAAACTCCTCCCGCTGCTCCTTCCTCTCCTCCTCCAGGGCGTCGAGCGGCCCCGGCTCAATGTCACCGGGAGCCCCCGCGTCGGGGTCCTTGCTCGTCTCGCCATTAGAGACGATCGCCAGCGAGTGGCCAGGGGAGCCGTGGCCGGGGTGCGCCCCGCGTTTCCGGTAGTGATAGACGAGCACGTAGTCGACCTTCCTCTGGTTGTCGTGGAAGTGCAGGCGGCTCAGACGGGGCTCCGAGGACAGCGGCTCGCAGGCCTCCAGATAGCTGTTGATGACCTGGCCGGAGAGAACAGGACACGGGCGGCGAGGTCCAGTGAGGGAGGGGCGAGAGGCGCGGGAGCCTGAACTGACCTTGCGCTCTGCACCCCGGGAAGGGGACTTGGAAGCCAGGCCCTCCCGGCCGCAAGGAAAGGACAGAGGGGCCCCAGTTCATCGGCCACGACGGGCCCGCGGCGCCTCCACCCCATACCGGGTGCAGCCCGGGCCCCGGCCGCCCGCCGCTGCGGCGCCCACGCACACGTGCACGCTCCAGTACCCGGATGCACAGGCGGCGCCAACACCACGCGTCCCACCGCCCGCCTCCCTTGGCGCCTAGAGCCCCACTTCCGCTCCCGCGCATGCGCACAATCCCGCACTCGGCCTCCCAGCGGACGCGCCCGCACACACTGTGCGCACGCGCGTCACCCGAGTACGCTCTGACACGCGGCGCCCAGCACGCACCACGACACCCCCTTCTCCTTCAGATGTGCGGCCCTCCTGCAAACACGCAGTACTCACCGGCAGGTTCTCTGGATCCATTGGAACGCAGGCCGATTTCTAGCCGCCTGGCCCACCCCTGCCCCCACCCCACGCGGATTCACTGTACACTGCCCCTCACAGCCCCACATCCTCCCCTTCCTCCTCTCCAGCCACTGGCGAGGACCCTGCCAGAGCCGGCGGCGGTCCAGTCCCGTCTGCTCCCCAAGGTGGGAGGTTGAGAGAGGAGGAGGAGAAAGCACGAGGCCGAGTGGGGGGAGGGACCTGCCTCCCCCTTTGGGTGTTTCCCTGTTTATTACCGCTTTGATACCCAGCTGCCTCTGCAGCCACCTGAGAGGTCACCTGGGCAACCAGATGAAGCGCCAGGCACAGGAGAGAGCCTCGGAGCCGCCCCAGCAAAGGTCTGGTTCCTCCGACCTGAGGGAGGGGAGCCCGGGAGTCTGCAGACCAATGTGCGGGGCCCCCTGGCCTTTCACACGCCCGCCTTCCGGGTCCTCCTCTGACCAGAGGGCCCCGGCGCTGCTGGGACAGTGTGTCACCATGACTCAGAGAGACAGGAGAGGAAAAGGTCCTAACAGAAACCCCTCCCCCGACACCTGCCTCCCAGGTGGAGGAACCCCCAGTCCACAGGCTTCCTGGGGACCCCCGCACAGGCCGGCCCATCCGCCTACCCCAGTACTCACAGAGCTGTTTGGGGACCTCCCTCCACCGGACGCCTGGCTGGAACGTCGGATGAGACTGCCCTGGAGACCCCGGGCTCCGGGACGCGGCACCTGGAGGCATTGCTGTCCGTGTTTGGGGCCCTGGCCCCCTCTGACCACTGCCCGGGGGCACAGCCGGCGTGGCGAGCCAGGGAGCAGGGAGATACCTGTGTGAGGCAAGGACAAAGGGGGACAGCAGCTTCAGGGGATGGGAAACCCGGGGACCCGGAGAAACTGAGGCACTGAGGCGGGGACACCAGGGTGACCCTGACTGAGACCGCGGCCACATATCCCCACAGCTGTCCCCTCACCCCAGTCATCCGTCACACGCTTAGTTAGACAGGTTCACGCTGGCCACAGGGCTGGGGGTGTCCCCATCTCTCTCTCTCTCTCTCTCTCTCTCACACACACACACACACACACACACACACACGTAGCCACCAGCAGGAACTCCTCCCGATGACGGCTGTCATAATCTCTCATGATTCCCAGACAAGCGGAGAGGGGTGGCACCCGGGGGGCAGGGTGGGTGGGGCACTGCCTGGAGAGCCAGCCTGAATTAATGCCAAAGGCTTAGCCTTCAGCGTCCCTCCTGAGGCAGCAAGACCAGCAGGCACCCTGGCAGCCCTCACAGCCCTCGAGGAGACAGCAAGGACAGAGCAGGAGTGGGTGCAGGGCAGGGGCAACCTCTGACCTCCACGGCCCTTGAAGGGTCCCCATGCCCCTGCTGCCCCCTGGCCCCCCCAGAGCAGCCCTTCAGGGCACCTGGGCTGACACCTCAGCTCTGTCACATGCTGGCTCTGAGGCCTCTGAGCCTGTTTCTTCAACTGTAAAATAAGGAGAAGTCCTAACTTGTAGGATGGAGTGAGAACGAGAATGAGAGATACACGTGCAAAGCACCCGGACAGTCACTCGACTACGGGTATGCAATAAAAAAGTGGTTACTGTCATTGTTCGTATGTTTTCATTTTAAACTCTGCGTGAGCAGAAATCACGCCTTATACATCCAGCTCAGCCCCTAGACCCTGCCGAATGAATGATCGAACAAATGTATAAAAGGCAGCTCTTCCTGGTCTCTTGAAACGGAACCTCTGGTCAGTTACCGGCTTGTGGAGCAGACGGCTATGTGCCCAGCTCTCTGCCAGGCAGTTTTGGGAGAACTGGGACATTGGGTCCCTGTGCTTAAGAAATGTATCATCTCTTTGTGAAGATACCACTGATGTGCAGGAAACGCAATTATGACAAGCAAGTAAAGATTCCATAATTTGTTTCTAGACTGTGGGCTCTGGTCTATACTGAGGGAGACCAGAAAGGTGGAAAGTCAAAGTGGCTTCAGGAGGAATTGAACCTGAAGCTGGGTCTTGAAGCATCTGGAAGGCAGAGGACAGAACACAGAGGGGCAGGAGTGGGCAATCGTGCTGGTGGTGTGATGGGGGGTGGGGGGCCTCCAGCTCAGGGTATCAGGGGTCGGGCTTCCTTCCTTGGTCCCCAGTCTTGCTAATCCCTCTCCCCTTGTGCCTTTCTGCCCAGGGCAGAACTGAGAACAGGCCTCTACACCCCAGGGAAGGCCTGGAAACCTCCGTGCGCATGTCTAAACAGCCGGAGCCATCCTGATGCCTACCTGGGCAGGTGATAACGGGCATGCCCAGTCAACGTCCACCTTTCCTCGACAGCAATTCACAGTCACACAACTGTGAGCTGGGTAGCTCAGGTTCAGAGTCAGCCTAAAGCTTCTGTCAAGCCACTGACCGGGAGCCACCGTCCCCTAAAGGTGCCAGCTGGGGTCTGAGGCTGGCCTCCAGGGCTCCGCTGGCCATCCTGGCTGGCCCCTCCACTTGCCCTCTGACACGTGGATCACGGCTGCCTGGGGCCATGTTTTCACGCCCACCTCCTCCCCACAACCAGTGATCAGGGCACAGCATATGGTTCAGCCATTCCAGCTCCAGAAAGACATTCCAGGCAATGATGACATTTTAGAGAGCTCCCTTAGCAATACCGACTCCACTTTGATTTTCCTTTCACGGCCTTCCCTCTGCTCTTAGCACAAGCTGCCTTGAGCAAGAGATCCATGGGTTCTTGCGGCTTAGCTCCCCTCCTGGGCTCTGGGGCTGTGACACTGTGACTTATTATAAGAAACAGACAGTTTGGTCTTCATTCTGTTGCTTGTACAGAGCTCCTAAAACACTTAGAACTCCTTAAATGTGGAGAACGATCAAGGTGTCTTTTGCTGTGTTCATAAGGTGACTTTTGGAAAGCCCCTCTGTAACCTAAGGAAGGGGGCTGGTTGCCAGGGGAACCAACCTGGTGATGAGAGGGTGGAACTTTCAGTGCCCCCTTCCCACCCTTTAACCTGTGCAATCCGATGCTGTCTCCAGGTAGACAGTGTCGGAAATGAGTTGAATTGTAGGACACCCAGATGGTGTTGCAGAACTGCTTAGTGTGGGGAAAAAACCCACACACTGGAACTGGAATCAGAATGGTAGGGTGCCATGAGGGGAGGCATAGCTTACCGTCTCTGGATCAACTAGATGCATTTTCACAAGGCCTGGACCTGGGGCCTCCTCTCTACACTCAGCCCTTTTCCTGGGAACTCGCATCCACGCCAATGACTTTAATTATCACCTCTATGCCAATGACTCTCTAAACTTAACCTTTCACAATGACTCTTCTCTAGCCACCAGACCCACACACCCTGCTGCCCACCTGGCATCTCTGCTTGGATGTTTCAGAGGCCCGTCAAAGTCAACACGTCCAGAACCAAACTTACGACCTTCTCCACAACGCAACACTTTTTCAGTATCCCCATCGCTATGAATGCTACCACCATCGCTCAGTCCACGAACCAGAAATCTGAAGGCAGCCCTGACAGCCTTCATCCCTCACAGCCCAGATCCGATCTGTGATGGAGCCTGTGAATTTCACCCCTGAAATACCTCCTAAATCCATCTGTTTTCCACCACCTCCAGGACCACCTTAGCCTGGTCCAACTTACCATCCTTGCTCACCTGTCTTACTCCACACTCTCCCAACACCCCCCCACTTCCATCCTTGCTCCCCACCACTGTTCCCCACAAGGGGGTCCTTTCAAAATGTCAATCAGGCCATGACGCCTCTTGTGTGGCGAATTCTGGTGCTTCCCACGTTCTTGGGCTGTGAGACCCTGTGGAATCTGGCCTGTTCACGTCTCTGCCTCATCTGTCCCGTGTCCTGGTGGAGCTCTGAGTTCCAGCCACAGTTCATGCTCTCAGTCTCTCTGATGCATCGCACTGCCTCCCTGCCAGGACCTTGCATAGATTCTTCCTGCTGGCTGGAACATGCTTCTTCCTCTAGCTCCAGGCCACCTGCAATTTTGGTCCTTAGGAACCCAGAAAACCCAAGCGCAGCACATTCTTGTTTCAGAAAAGCTACTAATCAAGGTGAGACAGGAATATTCAGATACTACAAGCCGAGTTAATCTCCTTCCACCCCACACATGATTGAGATGCTACAAGCTGAGCTGGTGCAGAGGGAGGTGTAGGCGGAGGTGTAGGGCCACACAGACAAACGCCAAGTTGCCCGAGGAAGGCCTCCGAGCTTCAGGCAGTGGACCCCACTGGTCAGCAGGGAGCCGTAGAGAGTGGGACTCAAGCAGCAGCCCTGATTGTCTGGCGTCACTGAGGGAAGATAACCCACTAGTGACAACCCATAACTGTCCAGTCTAAGGGACTCCTTCTATATCCCAAACCTCTGCTCAGCTCCCCAAATGACCACCCCAACTGACCACCCCATATGTGAGTAGCCCATCTTCCAATTGTCTGGACCCTCATAAGCCTCCAGGAGCATTAGGGTGGCGGGAGAGGAGAGCCTTCCACACCTTGTCCAAGTGTGACCAGATGGAAATGACCAGAGGCCCCCCGCTGAGCATGGACAGGGGTGGCCCCCCTGGGCAGGAGCACATCCACATCTGCCCCCCGTCCATCCTCCTCCTCCACCCTTAGAGGGATTCCTCAAAATTAGACATCACTTTACTCCACCCTCCCTCTCAAAGCCCTTCAAAGCGTCCCACTGCCTGAGTATAAAATCTTTACCATGAACTGGAAGGTGGGACATGGATTCTCCAACCTTGTTCCTGCCCTGCTTCCTACCCCTCATCTCTTTGGAACTTGAGTTTTTCTCAGTATTCTGAGTTGCTCCATCTGTGGAGACGCTGAAGGGCAGTGGCGCCACAGGGGCACTTGATGAGGGGGCTGCCCTTCTGCGGGGCGGGAGGAGATGAGGGAAGGAGGGCCACCCTGGTCTCGGCTCGCGGTTTGGAGGCACCTGCAGCCTGTCCGACTGATGGTCCAAGGCCACGGTGGACAGTCTTTGTCAGACCGAGAATAAAACATCAATAAATACCAGACCGTGATTTGGGACTACACGGGGGTAGCCCAGACCACCTGAGAAGCACGAGGGTCGACCTAGCCACGTCCCCCCACCCCATGACCCTCCCAGGAGCAGCCCCAGACCAAGCCAGGAGGACCCTGGGTGCCTAGTCCTGGCGTGGCCACAGTTCCGGAAAAATACTGTCTTTTCTCTGAGCTTAGTTTTTCCTTCCATCGATGGGGGGAGGGGGTCATTTTGTTCCTTTCTTCATAGGGGAGTGTGATGATAGAACAAGAGGAAGATTAAAATTCCTTGGAAGCGTGTGAGCTGCAGAAAATGTGAGGACTGTGAACGAGTCCCACTTTGGGGCTGCAGTGCCTGCCCTTCCGTCCGTCTCTGCCCACCCAGACTTCTCTGCTCCACTCCCCCTGCCCCCGTCTGCTGGTTGCTGTGTGCTTCCTCTTGGATTCCTGGGTGAGACAGGAGGAGCCCCTGCTGTCCTCCCCCATCGCTACAGGGGAGCTGGCTTCCTTACTCATCTGGGACCACCACACACTTCCTTACCCTGGAGAGCCAGGTGTTTCCAGGATGAACTCCACCCCTCCTAGTTGGATCTAAGCTCCATCACCCAGTGGGCCTGCGGGCACCTCAGGCTGTGCGACGGAGGCAGACGGAGAATGAGTAGGATTGGAGATTTTGAGAGAAAAGAACAGAGACTTGGGGCAGGGAACAGCCCAAATCTAAATGGAAGAACAGAGAGAACTTGTTTTGCGGTCCCGCCCTTTTGTTGTCCCTTCCCTGGGCTGCCCAAGGCCCCTCCCCAGCCTGGGTCCCCATATTGTAAGCCTGCACCCACCCCACCCCCCATCCACTACCAGGGGTTTCCAACCCTCACTGCCATGGCGAAGAAGCTAACCTACCCCAAAGTACAAATAACCCGCGCTGACATCCTGAGATAACCTGAGTGACAGCATTTTGAAAACCTCAAAGGCTCTGCAGACCTCACTAGACCCGCATGTTTACAGGGCGGGGACCTTCGCCTGCAGGAACACCATCCAATGGTGGGCACTGTGCACCCAGGTAGGCCAGGGGGAGGTGCTGAAAGGCGGGAGTGGTTTCCAGACCCTTCAAATCATGCCACACCTCTCAGACAGTGTGTCAGGAATCTTCCGGGTCCCAGCAAAGGTTCAGAGCTAGGAGGGCAGACGGGCAACAGGAGGATGTGACGAGCTAGTGAGAGTGAGAAAAGCTCAGGCAGTAGGTGACGGTGGGAAAACTGGAGCAAAGGGACCAGGAGACACCGTCAAAAGCAAGGCAGTGCCAGGCTGGGCAGAGAAAGAGCAGTGGGCGCCCCAGGCACACAGGAGGGTGACGTGAGTCATCAGGGCCTGAGAAATTTCCGGAGCCTCTGAGAGAGACAGCAGCAAGAAGAGGTTTCCTGTGGGAACTGGACTTCCAGGCAGCAGGGCTTATCCTCAAAGTTTCCCTCATGGCATCACTGCTGTCTCATTGCTGACCGCTGGCAGGTGAGTGTGAGATGCCCAGAAAAATAGGGCAGCCCCCGTCACCAGCCTTCTGAGGCCGCTACTTCTGGCAAAACCAGACAGGCCAGGGCTGCCCTGAGGGGGACAGAGCGCCCACACCCTCCCAGGCCAAGGACAAGACACCGAGCAGGGGTGGTCCTGCTGACGGGCAGGCCCTCGGGAAGTCTCAGAGCAACCTGGGCACTTTCAGATTTTGAGAGGCTCACCCAGAGCCTCCCCGAGAATCCAGGGATGGACGGGTTTCATTTCAGAGTCAGCCCTTCCACCGAGGTCTCACCCTGCTTTCCTGCATGAATTTGACCCGGGACAACAGTCAAAATTTGATATTCTAAGCTCAAAATTTGGACCCAATGGCCCTGCTGATCGCCCCACCCCTTGCCCCATAGGTCCTGCTGAATGTCACCTTTCTCAGCCCCCAAATGCAGTCAAAGTGACAGAGGGACCACCCTCCAGTCCCCTTCCCAAGAAAGGACCATCTGCAGATCTGTCTCCTCACCTCTGCTCTTCTCACGGCCTCGCTCAAAAACAGCCCTCTCGGGGCTTCCCTAGTGGCGCAGTGGTTGGGAGTCCGCCTGCCGATGCGGGACGCGGGTTCGTGCCCCGGTCCGGGAAGATCTCACGTGCCGCAGAGCGGCTGGGTCCGTGAGCCATGGCCGCTGAGCCTGCTCTCCGCAACGGGAGAGGCCACAACAGTGAGAGGCCCGCGTACCGCAAAAAAAAAAAAAAAGAAGAAGAAAAAAAAACCAGCCCTCTCTCTCCCGATGTTCAAACACCCGCTTCCTGAGGATGATACCGCCACAGTCTGCATCCCGTCCTTGAACCTGGATGAGGAAGAGCTAGCTGGCCTCCCCGCCACTGGCCTCCCCTTTGATCCTCGGGTCATGGCTCATGCGCACAACGCAGCTCTCCCCAGCTCATGATGCCGCTGGTGTTACCATTCTGCAACAATGTGACCAAGTTACTCCCGGCCGGTGGTTTCCCACGCTTCTTAGAATGAAGACCAAATTGTCTAGTTGGTGCACAGGACCTTTCATCATCTGAGCCCCACCTACCTGTCTGAGCTGCTTCGTCTCCCAACACCCACCCACGGCCCACCCTCCCCCTCCCGGCTCCTCCCCCACTGCACACACTCTCATGTCATGCTCCAGGTACAACTGGCCATTGGGGTGGGGGGTGGGGGAGGCGGGGGGAGTGTACATATATCTAAACTTCCACATCTCTATTCATTCCAGAACCATTGAACTTCCCAGGCACTGAATAATATATTGGAAACTCAAGGTAAACAGAACATGCTCCTTGCCACCAACCCCTAGGTGCCCACAGGGAGGGCAGACAAGTAAGGAAGGAAAATAGAATAATGAGGAGATAATTTCAGGACTAAGAGAAGAGCTAAAGTTGGAATCTGAACAAGGACATGCAGAAGTGCTCTGCCTAAAGCTATCAGGAAAGGCTCCCCAGAATACACACCTTCTGAGATGCAGCCAGAAGAGACAAGTAAGCATCTTCAAATGGGCAAGAGAGGAAAGGAGATTCCAGGGAGAAAGGCAGTCGTTCGTACGGTCCCCTGCAATCAGCCGCTGGTCTGGCTGTTTCCGATCATCAACCGCCCGAGAGCAAGGACTGCCTGCCTCCGCCTGCCCTTTCTCCACCCACATCGTCCCAAGAGGTGGCCAACTACGCGGTGGGATTTGAGGGGCAAGAAAGGATCCTTCTAGTTTATGGAACACACTTTTTAACGTGGCCTACAAGGCTCTTGACTGTCATTCGTGTCAGTCTTCCCAGTATCAGTCATCGCCTACCAGTCACTACACACACACACACACACACACACACACACCAGAAAGACTGAACCACCCGCAGCTTCTAGAAGGTGACCTGCTTTTTCTGATCTTTGGTCTTTGGAGTGGCCCCTAAACATCTCTCCTAAATGCTATACCCACCCCAAATCCCACTCTGTTACCATGCAGTGTTCACAAGTTATAATATTACAGCAGGAGAGCAACATGGTTAGAATTACATCAGAAAGATCACTCTGGCTACGGTTAGGATAAATGCAATATCAGGGCAAGGATGGATGGGCAGATGGATGGATGGATGGTGGATGGATGGATGGATGGATGGGTGGATGGATGGATGGGTGGATGGATGGATGGATGGATGGGTGGATGGATGGATGGATGGATGGTGGATGGATGGATGGATGGATGGATGGTGGATGGCTGGATGGATGGAGAGATGATTGGATGGAAGGATGGATGGATGGATGGATGGATGGTGGATGGATGGATGGATGGATGAGTGGATGGATGAATGGATGGATGGATGGGTGGATGGATGGATGGATGGATGGAGAGATGATTGGATGGATGGATGGATGGATGGATGGATGGATGGATGGTGGATGGATGGATGGGTGGATGGATGGATGGATGGTGGATGGATGGATCCCTAACTCCTTTTCCACTACAAGTGACCCTTTATAACACTTTTATTTCACTGGTCACTCTGCTACTCAAAACCTTCATTGTCTTGAGGCTTACAAACAACTTGGCATTCAAAGACTTCCACATCTGGCTGTTACATATCTCTGCTCCCTAATTCATCCATCAGATAAGAACATTCCTTTTTAGCCACACCCATCTCCAAACTAATTTTCTCTCGTGCCTTTGCTCACACAGTCACCCCTGCTTGGAATGTTCTCTCCACTTGTCTAAATCCCATCCAGCTAAAGTCCTATTCCTATACCAAGCCTTTTTCTAACCACTTAGGGAAATCCTCAAGAAGTTCAGAAAATTTGCTTTTTATATCTTTGTATTCCTGGCACAGAACTCTGGGTGCAATAGGGGCTCAGTTAACATCTGGAGGTAATAATGCGGGGAATGAGAGAATCGTTGCTTGTGAGTGAATTTTGAACAGAGTGGAGTCCCCTCTGAATTGAGCACAGACCTGCCCTAATCATTAGAACAACTACAACACTAACATGCGCCAGGCACTGTTCTGAGCGCTTTCCGTGTAACGACTCACTTAGTCATCATGATAACTCTATGAGGTCGGCACTATTGTTGTCCCCTTTTTCCTGATGAGAAAACAGGCAGAGAGAGGTCAGGTAAGTTGCCCAAGGTCACCAGCTAGTAAGTGACGTATTCACAGTCCACACTTTCAACCAGGAGGCTCTACGGGACAAAAGGAAGAAGGACAGCCAAGACTACTCCGTAAGTCCCTTGCTGCCTGGACATTCTGAACATCCCTCACCTCTTTAAAGAGGACTTTTAACAAACAGCATTTACATTCAATGCTCAGATCCAAGGTCCTAAAAATGAAGACCAGAGACAAAAAAAAAAAAAAGAATAAGAAATTCATTTCAGGAAGTACCTCCTTCCACAACAAAACCCACAGACCAGGACTTGGATAAGGTGCCCAGATGAAACCTACCCATTGGCAGACCATCCTACACTGTGGTTTGGTGTGTGACTGATGAGACTGAGGTGTCAATGTCCCTCCCTCTGTGTCGTGAGGACACGACCCATCTACAACATAACTGGTCAAAGCGGTTCTGTTAGCTAGTTAATCATAACCTGCTTTGCAAGTACACTGACAGGAGGGAGCATGACGATGCAGCTGTGAGCAAAACGTCCTCCTCCCTGCAGCCCTCTACACACACACACACACCCCACTTTCATGAGATTGACTGACTCTTCTCTTGGGTATACAGCCCTCATCCTCCTCCACCCACAAACAGCTCCCATCTCTGACCCTTCTCTTCCTCCTGGGTGTAACCAAGACTGATGATCTCTTTCTTATCCCCTGCTCTCCAGAGAAGGTGGAACGGATTTCTGTTTCCCAAAGTGAACCGGCTCTGAGGTTAATGCCCAAGACAGCTCTTCCAATCATAGCTCCCCATTGAACCTGCTGGAGCCTTCGGTCTGGATGAGACATTGAGAGTTCTCGAGGGACTCAGCAGATGTGAGGGACATGGATGAACCTGAGATGTTTAGAAATATCCCCAATACATTTACAGTCTCTAGGAAGTTGCTCAGAAATTTTCTCTCTGTTACAGCACTGTTAACAGATATGAGTAAATTCATATCATGGAGACAAACCTTCACCTGGTAGACTGTACTCTCCTTGAGGACAGGAATCGTGCCTGTCCTGTTCACCACTGAATCCTTAGCCCTAAACAGGGGGACTGGCACGTAATCAGCTTTGGGAGTTGGGCAAGTGTTTCCCCATAGCTTTGGAAAAGGGAAGCCTCGACAGCAAGCATCCTTTGAGATAACACCGTGTAGAATCTTGAAGAACTGTTCATGAAAACACTTGAGACACCCCCTAGGGTCTCCCATAATTACTGGGTGGGGCTTTAAGGGGGATTGGAGATCCTGTAATAACTAGTGGTGGAAACACTTGGGAGACACATTTTCATTTATTTATTTATTTTTTTGCAGTACACAGGCCTCTCACTGTTGTGGCCTCTCCCGTTGCGGAGCACAGGCCCCGGACGCGCAGGCTCAGCGGCCATGGCCCACGGGCCCAGCCGCTCCGCGGCATGTGGGATCTTCCCGGACCGGGGCACGAACCCATGTCCCCTGCATCGGCAGGAGGACTCTCAACCACTGCGCCACCAGGGAAGGCGGAGACACATTTTTTAACGTCTCATAACTTCACCTCTGCTAGGCTGCTGTCCTAGCCAAATACAGATTGCTCTCACTTAAGACCACATGTGTCCTTATTTGACTACCAGTGACGTTACAGTCACCACATTCCAAAGGACAGAACTAGGAGAAGAAGTTCTGGAAAGGGATAAACAGAAGCCCCCAGGAGCTACTCTATGGGGAGGGTGGGAGGAGCCCGCCATGCGAAGCCAGACTTAAAATACTAGGGTCCAGCCATCAGTAAAAGCGAGGACAAATGGACACAGAGGGCAGTTCTCAACCTTGGATACACGTTGAATCACCTAGGAAAGTTAAAAGGTTGATGTCTGGTTCCACCTCGAGATCTGGACTTACTGGCCTGGGGCGTTCTATTGCGCCACCAGGGTTGAGACCATTGGTCTATAGAATCACTAACAGAATAATTTGAATTCAAATTATTCAAACTAAAATTCAAACTATAATTTGAAAAGATACATGCATCCCAGTGTTCACAGCAGCACTATTTACAATAGCCAAGACATGGAAGCAACCTAAAGGTCCATCAACAGTGAATGGATAAAGATGTGGTAAACATACACACACACACACACACACACACACACACACACACTGGAATATTACTCAGCCATAAAAAAGAAAACAATGCCATCTACAGCAACATGGATGGACCTAGAGATTATCATACTAAGTGAAGTCAGACAGAGAAAGACAAATATGATATGATATCACTTATATGTAGAATCTTTTAAAATGATATAAATGAACTTATTTACAAAACAGAAACAGACACACAGACATAGAAAACAAACTTATGGTTACCAAAGGGGAAAGCGGGTGGGGGAGGGGTTTTGGATTAGCAGATACAAACTTCTATATATAAAATAGATAAACAACACGGTCCTACTGTACAATACAGGGAACTACATTCAGTGCCCTGTGATAAACCATAATGGAAAAGGATACAAAAAAGAATATATATATGTACACCTGAATCACTCTGCTGTACACCTGAATCTAACACAACATTGTAAATCAACTAGACTTCAATTTTTTAAAAAGACAATAAAGAAGCAGCAGAATCTGTTGGTCAGCTACTGTCACACCAGCTCACCACTCACTCATTCATTCATTCCTGCATTCACAAACCATTTAATAAGCATTCACCACATACCCTGTCCTGTCCTGGGTGCTGAAACTTGAAGATCTCAGAGCCTACTTGGGGAGACAAATGTCTAAATCTGTAACTTTCATACAGCATAGTAAGTGTGACGATACCACACCAAACTTACCATTTCTGATAGGCCCCTATGACAGAGACTACAAGCTGCTTACCAACATCCATGTCTTCCTCTTCTCCCTGAACACACAGCTAGACCACATTTCCTAGCCTCCCTCCCTTGTAACTAGATGTGGCCACGGGACTGAATTCCGGCCAGAGGAATGTGAGAAGAGTGATATGTGCTATTTCTAGGCCTGGCCCATAGAAACCTTCCAGGCCTGCTTCTGCGTGCCCCTCCACGCTCTTTCCCCGGCTCAGATAACTGGAGCGGCAATTCTCAGGGCCACCTCGGAAGTCATAGTTGAAGCTGGAGGAGCCTCTGTCACCCCGGGTCCCTGAAAAGCTTCCTGGAAAAGAGTCACCCCACCAACTTGTTTATCCGCCCAGGCCTATCCCTTTAACAGGAAGTAAACTCTTGCTGTGTTTTCCTCCTTATTCTTTAGTCTGCCCGTTAGAGCAGTTATCCGAGCATTACCTTAATAGAGTGCCCTTCATTATCAATGTGAATAATAATAGATAGAGCAGAGCAGTACCCTAATACAGTACCCTTCATTAAGTAACTCCACTTACAAGTGCAGTAATTCAGCCCAGGGAGATACCATCCACGTCAAATACCTGTGCTTCACAACCTTGCTCAAACTTCCCCCAACTTGACAGACTGGACAACCCCCTCACACCTGTACACCCCATGCAGGGAGAGATTCTCAAAGGTAGGGACTGGATATCACCTTTGATCCTTACTGCAGCCTGGCACATAGTAGGTGCTCAAGGAAAGGGTGGATAAAAAATTGAGCTGCTGGAAAGATGAGCAGAGAGGGATTTCTGGCCAATCATCTCTTCCGTGCTTTGTGGTATGGAATTTTGGAGTCTTGGGTGGGTAAGAAAGTTGAGAGGATTTGTCACCAGTATTATACAGTTTAATGATTTGTCATTAAACTGTATAATACATACAGTATAATACAACATTATACTCAATTATATTCCAATATAAAATAAAATTTGGAGTAAATCAATTATACTCCAACATAAAATAAAATTTAAAAAAATGCTAAAGCATGTTCTTCACAATGAAGGGAAATGACAACAGATAGGAACTTGGGTAAGAATTACTCCTGGGACTTCCTGGTGGTCCAGTGGGTAAGACTCCAAGCTCCCAATGCAGGGGGCACGGGTTCGACCCCTGGCCGGCGAACTAGACCCTGCGTTCCACAACTAAGAAGTCCACGTGCCACAACTAAGATCCAGTGCAGCCAAAATAAATATAAAGAAATCAATTAAAAGTATTGCACCTGATGGAAGAGTACATCACTTTCTTACACAGGCGAGGAAAAGAGATTGTGAGCCATTGGTCAGAATGGACCATTAGCCTCTAAGTTTTCTATCTGCTGAAGCCACAACTTTTCAAATTAGAAGCTTAACCCAATAGTTGGTTATATAATGGTTTGAAAACAGCATTTTTTTTCAATATAATGGAATAGAAGGGACGAGAAAAGAGTAAAACAGAAACGCCTCTTTTAAAAAAAAAATCAGAAACAATACAATAAATGCCCACATGAAAAATAATACTCTTTCTTAAAAGCTATTAATGAAACTACAGCCCATTATGCTAGGCAATGTCTTATATGTCACACAAATACCACTGTGCCATTCTTCTTAAACTTTAATGTTGATGAACGAATCTCCTTTTCTTAGGCAATGAGACCCACGGGACTTACTATCTCTTTTCTGTTCTGCCTGTCAGGAGGCTCATAGGTAAGTTTTCACTCAACTACAGGACCTATTCTTCTCTAGGTTTCGGTGCTATAATAATATGTTCCTAATCTTTCATTATTTGGCATTTGCTCATTTATCTTTGATTTAAGTTTTATTGCATCTAGGTTTTCCTTTTTTGTAATTTGTTTGAAGATTAATAAATTATAGAAATAATTACTGATATAGGCAAGAATAAAAATGGATTAAAAAGGAGTTAGGGTGAAGAATAATTACCAAAATATTAAAAACAGGTATTTTATTTATTTGCATTTAATTTTTTTTCACAATGGGCTTGTATCATTACTTTTTAGTTTTTAAGCTATTTTAATTAGTTAATGATGAACAATAGGCTAGAAAGTGGGAATTATCCCTTGGTCAGTGGGCCAGTCAGAAGATGCAAGGGTGCTTTATACCTGTGTTTGCTACACAGAGACAGGATCTGACCCTGGATCCTTGTGAGAATTGCCATCCTTTCGTAGTTTCAGCACAAGTTAACCTAGATGGAGAGCTGTCAGCCAGACAGACTTATAAATTATTTCCTTAAGAGTTTCCGGAGGAAGGGCAGGGTTGTCAGAAGGAGCCTAAGAGAGACCTCTAGTACATCTTGAAATGCCTGAAGTATGGACGGGGCTAATTTCTTCGGTTTGGTCTAAACAAGCCCAGGTTTGCTCCTGGTTCCTCATTCTCATGTCCAACAACAGTGGACGTGGTTGCTACACTACTAGGATCAACTTAGGGCCCCCAGAATCCTGACAGGCCACTGTGTGCCCTTGTTGATCCTTGTAGCTCCAGCACTGAGTGTAGTACCTGGCTCGGCAGGTGTGCTCTGAACTGCTGTGAGCTGCAAGCACAGGTGCATGGTGTGCGGATCCATTGAAATGATCGTGAGTCAGGTCTGCTAGCACATCAGACACTGGGCAAGTCCTCTGCCCCCAGTGGGTCAGTCTCTCCCACGTGCCTGTGAGCCACAGATGTGGAACTCAGATAACCCGTGCTCATTAAGTCATGTCCCCGGTGGAGACCACAGTGGCACACTGTGGAGTTTGGTGATGACAACCTGCCTTCCTGGGCTTGACCCCACTAAGTAAGTTAACCATGATGATCCCAGATTGGAAGTCGTGTCAAGGCAAGCCTTGCCTGGATTATGACCACGGCATCACCTACCAGCCTTGCAAAATTAGTGTCTCCCTAAAAGCCCCAGTTCCACCCACATTTCTCAACCACCCCTCTTTGTTGGTATCTACGCTCCCTTCTAATGGCTTCTTGAGAACAGAACAAAAGCAACAAGGTGAGGTGGTGGGAAATGAAACTGAATTCCAACTTCATCCTTCTCTCATGACTCGGTAGTTAACACAATGTAACAGACATAGTGGAAGAGGGCAGGGAAGGGGCGGAAAGAAACTGGACAGAACCTGAGGCTGGTGTTTGGAACCCATCCCCACTCCTCACACAGCTTTCTCCATCAGCCAGCAAAGAGGCCCAGGACCCACGTAGAGGCAACCCAGAGAGCGATGCAGGTGCCCCGAAAGGACCGTCTCAGGTCCTTGGCTCCCAAAATGATGGTGCATGACAGGACACAGTGAGGGGGAGATTGGGCCCTGGACACCCAGCAGCTGAGGCGGGGCTCTAATGTCCGGTCCCAAGCACAAAGCCCAGGCACGTGCAGGGACCCGGAGTCTCGTCATCCTCCACAAGCGCCCTACCTTGTCTAAGATCTTCCCTCACCTGTCACCTGCCTTGGGGCAGAGACCTAACCTTGCTCAGTGGGAACTTCTATCCCGGACCTGCATCCACACGGTCCCCGGACCAGCATCCACACGGTCCCCGGACCAGCATCCACACGGTCCCTGGACCAGCATCCACATGGTCCGGGGTGTCCTCTCCACACCTGCTCACAAAGTCTCGGGACTGTGCCTGATGCCTACCTTCCAGTCCCTTCTGCCCATCGTTCATGCCAACGAGGTGGGCACCCTGCCCCCGCCACTCCACGCCTCTCCCACGAGCCACCAGAAACAAGACACCCAACAAAATCCCTTTCCAAGCAAGGTCAACCCTGCCAAACATGTCTTTCTACTCAGTATCATTTGGAGGTGCAGCAGTATCACATTCTGCCCCCCTAAATGCTGCCTCAATTTGCTTTTCCTCTAAAAAAAAAAGTCCCCAGGAAAGTCACGCCTGTGTTTCCCTGCACCCCGAGGTGTAAATGTCCTTCCTGGGGGTGGGTTTGGATAAGGGTTGGAGGAGACTTCCTGAAACTGTGAAGCTGCTCCAGGAATGCCAAAGTCAAATTGCAGGGGGTGAATCTGAACCTCTCTCCTCAGCAGATTAAACTCTGGGTGTTTGCTTACCATTCAGATGCACTGAACTGAACACCCCCGACTTAACAAGAAGATAAAGAGATAGGAATTGGTAATTCATCACCAAAAAGCCACTGCACCAATCTCCTGCCTCTTGTCCTACCTCTTCTCCCCTTGATCGGAAATGAGTGTCCAGGAAAGTGCTCGGGCATCCCTCGCCTTCCCCATCCTGGGAGAAAAGGATCAGCTCTGGAACCACCATTCCAGGTTCACTTGGGGTCACGAATCCCAAGGGGTAAGAGGCCATGTCCTTCACCCCCAGCCCCTCTGCCTTCTACAACTTGTCAGGACCAGGGTCCCCGGCAGGGGGGACTCACCGCTCAGCCCGGGGGTGGCCATGGTGCGGGCGCGCAGGGCAGGAAACCGGGACTGCCCCGCTGCTGGGGCTGCTCTGGCGTCTGCTCTGGCTTATTCAGTCGCGGGACTAATTCCATCGCAGCTCAGCTCCGTCTGGACGTGCCCGCCCCAGCCTGCTGCCGCTGCCTCCTCCCCCATCCCTCGCCAGCGGCTACCAGGCCTCCCCGGAGCTGCACCCTAGGCGCACCGGCGCTGGTCGCGCCACGTGGAGAAAGGAGGGCGTTCCCGTGGGCCGGCTGAGTCCGGGACACGCTCCGGTTAATGAAGCTGAGGGGCGAGACAGTAAGACCGCTGCTCTCCCCACCCGGGGAGCTGCCTGCTAACCTGGTTCGGGTGTGAGCATTCAGCCGGATTATCTCGTGAACAGCCTGGCTGATTAGCTTCCAATTCCGCCCGGGAAGCCTGCTTCCCGCCGCCCTGGCCCTTATCGCCTGGGTAGGGGTGGGAGGCTCCCCCGCAGGCCTGCCTGCACTATACCCGCCACCAGATGTCCCCAACTTTCTCTAGATTAAAAGGCGCAGGAGTGGAGGAATCGTGCCCCAGGGACAGGAAGAGGGACTGCAAGAGGCAAGGGGAGGGGCTTGGGGAGGCAAGGGGTTTTAGCAAAGCTTCCCAGGGAGACGCTGGGACCAGCTGAGGAGGTAGATGGTGGAAGCTCCATTCCAGGAAAAAGAGGAGTTCCATCTCTCCGGAATGGCTTTGACATCTAGCCATGGGCAGGGGGATGGAAGAGAAGACCTCCAAAGGGCCATTCTGGATGATGGAATCTACAATTCCAAGACGCCCCCAAGCGAAACAAGTGCATTAATACCAGGGACCCTGAAAATGAAAAGGTATTATAACATTATATGTCAAGTAGGCTCTGAATGACTTTCCTATCTCCTATGCTGATAAGGTGGGCTGGTGGGGACTGCTCCCCACTTTATAGATAAGGAAACTGAGGCAGTAAAGGGGAGTCAGGGGCTGAGCAGAAGGAAAACCAAAAGCAGTGTGTGCCAACCTGGGCTGTATCCTGGGCACCAAGAGTAACCATGGCTGACGTGGATGTGGACTTCCTCGCCCTCAGCATCCTTCTCAGAGCCTCCCCCAGAGGAATTATCTAATTCTAGTAACAAATCTATGAGGGAATTACTGCCTGTGTGCCCATTTCACAGATCAGGAGACTGCAGTGTAAACGGTCAGGCACCGTGCCTCTGAGGACTTGCCTGCTCCAGAGCCTGTGCTCTAACACTTGGTTCCTGGCTGCTTGAGACAACACCCTTCTCCATTCACTTCTGGGAACCTTCTCTACGTGTTTTCAATGCCAGGAGGACTGGAAACCTTTCCACCATGGTGGTTCCTTATCCATTCCCTCTCTTCTCTCCCTCCTGCACTGTTCTAGTCCCTTGGTCCCTGCATACTCCTCCCTTGAGACTCCCCCTAAGACTCTCACTTCGGGGACTGTCCCATCTGGTCTAAGGGTGACAAAAAGAGAGTGCCTGAGACCAGAGGCAGACCCACCTGGAACACATGCAGAATGGGGACAGCTCCTGGCTCATACCCCCACTACCAGTTGCTCCTTTTTACCCTACTTCCTGCATTTTTTTTTAAATCAAAATATGCAATTTTTCTGACTCAGCTTTTTTCTTGGCAGTGAACTGTACTATCAGTAAATATGAGGGGAACTCAGGCTATGGAGGCAGTTGGAAAACTGACACCTTCTGCTGGAGAGGCAGACTCCCTGCTGAGTTCCTCTGTGGCGATGCCTCCAATGGCGTCTCGTCCCCAGGTGGAGCATTAGGCCATCAGTCAGAAGGGAGACAGGTAAGTCTCTGGCCCTGGATCTGGTTTCCTACAGAGACCATAGAGGCACTCAAAGTTGGAGGTGGGGTGATGGATGGAGGATGACAGCCTTGGAATTATTGAGCAGTTACATAAAACTTCTATCCATTCTTCCTTCCCTCTACCCGGCTAAACTCCCCACCAAAACGACTCAACACAACCCATGCCATTTGCCTTTAATGTATCTTCCCTGGAGGTTCTTCCCCAGCAGTGACAGAAGCAGAAAGACCTAGAAATGCAGCCGTCACTGGTTCCTGTGAGAACAGGGCCGAATCTGTCAGCACCAGGGACGTGCGGCTCTGATGCACCGGCTCCGGAGTTCCTGCCCAGGTATCCAGGTACTTGGGTTCTGAACCTGACCCTGCCACCCAGCAGCTGTGTGACCTTTGGCAAGTTACTCAAGTTCTCTGAGCTGCTTTCATCCGCTGCAAAGGGGCAGGAGAGGGCAGTGGATGAGATGTCTAAATCCTTTCCAGCTCCATGGTCAAGTATGTTCAATGAGTTGAGTCTCTCCTGGGCTAGGAGGATCCAGCATGAAAGTCAATCTTCCATCAAATTCCTGTCTCATAGCCAGGACAGTTGCTTTATTCTCATGGGTGTGCTCTCCCCACCTAGAGTTTCTGCCATCTTGCCAGCATATACATGTAAGCTTTTTTCATAAAAGTCTAAGAAAGGTGATCTCTCCTTGAGAGTGACAGCAGTGGTTAGTGATTTGGGGACCCGGTGAGGTCTGGAGTTACCTACACCTCTTCTATCCACTAAAGGATCCTGGAGTGGGCAAGGCCTTGGCCTCCAGCATCCAGCCCAAAAGGAACTCAGCTCCCTCACCCCTCAGAACAAAGGAAATCCTCAATGCTCTGCCACTGACGGTAGGGACACTTAGGGTTTCCCTTTGAAGCTTGATTTCCCCGTTTTTCTTCTGGTCACTTTTTCCGTTATTAGAGAGCAATTCATAGTTACTCCTGGACTTTCTGGCTTATTTGACCCTCCCAGCCGAGTGAGTGAGACTGACGTTCCTGGTTCCAGTTGAGGAAACTAAGTCTGAAAACCGCTAAGGGGCTTGCTGAGGCCACACAGTCCGGCGAAGGCCATGGGTGGAACCTGGGCCGCCCCCGAGTCTGGGGGTCCCCGGCCACGGCCACGCCTGTGCCGCGAGGGACCACGTTCCCGCACATGCCCAGCACCGTGTTTCCAGCCCCCCAGCCCCCAGCCTCTCACCCTCCCACGGGGGCGACTGAGGAACACAGGCACTGGCTCAGCTGAGGGCTCAGAGAACCGCTTGCACACCCACTGGGGTCCCTTCCCCATCAAGTCAGCCACACTGGCCAGAGCCTGGCAGGAGCCTGGCTCTAGGGACTCCTCTGCTCTGCCCAGAAGCCCCTGGATTCAGAGACTGGAGACCCCAGTGTTCCAGAGCAAATCCCTTCTCCTTCAGCCACTGGGCTGTTTCCAAGGAGGCCTGGCGCTCACTTTCCCCTTCCCTCTCCGTGGACGCTGAGCTGCCACTTTCTCCCCGACGTGGGCGGTGCCTCCCGCAGACCCCGGGGCTCAAGTGTTTCCAGATGGAGCCTGTGCTCCCCTACCCCCCACCCCCTTCGGCACCAGCCTCAGAGCTCCAGCCCAGCCTACAACAGCCATCTCAGCCTAGATGAACCATGAGCCTTTGGCAAGATGACAGGTTGGCCTTTATTGTGGGCCCGGGGAAGCCCAGGAGCGGAGCACGCATGCGCCAAGCAGGGGTTGCCAAGCGGGTGGTGACGGGTGTCCGCGGCAGGACCGCGCCTCACTGGCGGCACTTCCTGGGGGAGCACTTGCACTGCATGGCGTTGAGGACCACGTGGTGGATGACGGAGCCGTTGGCGCAGCGCAGGGGCACCTGCATGGGCTCTGTGCGTGTGGGCGCGCAGCAGGTGCACTGGTCCTGCACGTCCTCTGTGTCGATGGAGTACAGGGCTTTGCTGGTGCATCTTCCCTACGGCAGGGCAGAGAGAGGCGGCCGTTGCGGGCGGTGGAGAGTGCCAGGGTGGGGAGGGCTCTGGGGCAGCCCACTTCCTCCACCTGCCCTCCTCCAATCAAGAAGGTCTGGCCTTGCCCGGAGAAACACGGGACAGCCAAACAACGTGTAAAAGAGCTCTCGGGAGGTCTGAAAGGCCTGTCCTAATGGAACTGTCACACCCAACTCCCATCTTCCATTAAGCAACTCTCCATTCTCTTCAGAGGACGTGTTGAATCATTGCTCGGTTTTTTTCTTCTAGGGTCAAAAGTTCTCATTTACTTCAATAAAATATAGGCTTTTTAAAAAAATTTTAAAAGCTCCCAGTTCCTTTCACTTCTCCCCCCTGTGAATTTCCCAGATCCTTCGACTCTGTAACTAAAGAGACGTGACCAAACAAAGAACTTGCCCCTCCTAACCAAGGACCCCTTACCTCGCAGTAGTGAATGTCCACTTGCTCTTCAGACAGACAGTCTCCCACTTTGACGTACTGCAGCTTGGCAGTGATGTCCTTGCACTCGGGCTCCTCACCTACAGGACAGGTGAGAGATGGGACCTGTTCTTCCACACAACACTCTCCAGCCCAGTTCCCTCATTTACTGGAAATAGGTCAATTTCACAGTAACCGGATCACCAAAGCCAGCCATGGGGAAGGCAAGTCAGTGGTCCTGGTTCCCCTCAGCTTCTCCTGGCCCTTCATATTCAGAGATATAGTTATCGCTGGGTTTAACTCACTTAATGGCACAATTTTAATTGCAGGAGGAGCGTAGATTCACTGTGCTTTGGTGATGTCAATGGATAGGACTTACTTTTATGTAATTGTAGACTCTAAAAACCATGATGAATAAATAAGGAAACACAAGCTTTAAATGACACATTAAACAAGCTGGACATAATTGATATTTATAGGACATTCCATCCGAAAACAACAGAATACACTTTCTTCTCAAGCGCTCATGGAACATTCTCCAGGATAGATCATATCTTGAGTCACAAATCAAGCGTTGGTAAATTTAAGAAAATTGAAATCGGATCAAGTATCTTTTCCAACCACAACGCTATGAGACTAGATACCAATTACAGGAAAAAAAAACTGTAGAAAATACAAACACATGGAGGCTAAATAATACGTTATACTAAATAACCAAGAACTCACTGAAGAAACCAAAGAGGAAATCAAAAAATACCTAGAAACAAATGACGTTGAAAACACGATGAACCAAAACCTATGGGATGCAGCAAAAGCAGTTCTAAGAGGGAAGTTTATAGCAATACAATCCTACCTCAAGAAACAAGAAACAACTCAAATAAACAAGCTAACCTTACACCTAAAGCAATTAGAGAAAGAGGAACAAAACCACCCCCCCCCAAAGTTAGCTGAAGGAAAGATCGCAAAAATCTGATCAGAGGGCTTCCCTGGTGGCACAGTGGTTAAGAATCCGCCTGCCAATGCAGGGGACATGGGTTCAAGCCCTGGTCTGGGAAGATCCCACATGCCGTGGAGCAACTAAACCCATGCCACAACTACTGAAGCCCGTGCACCTAGAGCCTGTGCTCCATAAAAATAGAAGCCACTGCAATGAGAAGGCTGCGCACCGCAATGAAGAGTAGCCCCCGCTCGCCACAACTAGAGAAAGCCCGTGTACAGCAACAAAGACCGCACACAGCCAAAAATTAAAAAAAAAAAAAATCAGATCAGAAATAAATGAAAAGGAAATGAAGGAAACATTAGCAAAGATCAATAAAACTAAAAGCTGGTTCTTTGAGAAGATAAACAAAATTGATAAATTATTAGCCAGACTCATCAAGAAAAAAAGGGAGAAGATTCAAATCAACAGAATTAGAAATGAAAAAGGAGAAGTAACAACTGACAGTGCAGAAATACAAAGGATCATAAGAGATTACTGCAAGCAACTATACGCCAATAAAATGGGCAACCTGGAAGAAATGGACAAATTCTTAGAAAAGCACAACCTTCCAAGACTGAACCAGGAAGAAACAGAAAATATGAACAGCCCAGTCACAAGCACTAAAATTGAAACTGTGATTAAAAATCTTCCAACAAACAAAAGCCCAGGACCAGATGGCTTCACAGGCGAATACTATCATACATTTAGAGAAGAGCTAACACCTGTCCTTCTTAAAATCTTCTGAAATATAGCAGAGGGAGGAACACTCCCAAACTCATTCTACGAGGCCACCATCACCCTGATACCAAAACCAGACAAAGATATCACAAAAAAAGGAAACTACAGGCCAATATCACTGATGAACATAGATGCAAAAATCCTCAACAAAATACTAGCAAACAGAATCCAACAGCATATTAAAAGGATCATACACCATGACCAAGTGGGGTTTATCCCAGGAATGCAAGGATTCTTTAATATACTCAAATCAATCAATGTGATGCACCATATTAACAAATCGAAGGATAAAAACCATATGATAATCTCAATAGATGCAGAAAAAGCTTTCGACAAAATTCAACACCCAATTATGATAAAAACTCTCCAGAAAGTAGGCATAGAGGGAACCTACCTCAACATAATAAAGGCCATGTATGACAAACCCTACACACTAGGGTTTGCATTCCTATACACTAACGATGAAAAATCTGAAACAGAAATTAAGGCAACACTCCCATTTACCATTGCAACAAAAAGAATAAAATACCTAGGAATAAACCTACCTAAGGAGACAAAAGACCTATATGCAGAAATCTATGAGACACTGATGAAAGAAATTAAAGACAATACAAACAGATGGAGAGATATATCATGTTCTTCGACTGGAAGAATCAACATTGTGAAAATGACTATACTACCCAAAGCAATCTACAGATTCAATGCAATCCCTATCAAACTACCAATAGCCTTTTGCACAGAACTAGAACAAAAAATTTCACAATTTGTATGGAAACACAAAAGACCCCGAGTAGCCAAAGCAATCTTGAGAACGAAAAACGGAGCTGGAGGAATCAGGCTCCTGGACTTCAGACTATATTACAAAGCTACAGTAATCAAGACAGTATGGTACTGGCATAAGAACAGAAATATAGATCGATGGAACAAAATGGAAATCCCAGAGATAAACCCATACACACATGGTCACCTTATCTTTGATAAAGGAGGAAAGAATATGCAATGGAGAAAAGACAGCCTCTCTTCAATAAGTGGTGCTGGGAGAACTGGACAGCTACATGTAAAAGAATGAAATTAGAACACTTCCTAACACCATACACAAAAATAAACTCAAAATGGATTAAACACCTAAATGTAAGGCCAGACACTATAAAACTCTTAGAGGAAAGCATAGGCAGAACACTCTATGATATAAATCACAGCAAGATCCTTTTTGACCCACCTCCTAGAGAAATGGAAATAAAAGCAAAAATAAACAACTGGAACCTAATGAAACGTAAAAGCTTTTGCACAACAAAGGAAACCATAAACAAGACAAAAAGACAACTCTCAGAATGGGAGAAAATATTTGCAAAGGAAGCAACTGACAAAGGATTAATCTCCAAAATTTACAAGCAGCTCATGCAGCTCAATATCAAAAAAACAAACAACCCAATCCAAAAATGGGCAGAAGACCTAAATAGACATTTCTCCAAAGAAGATATACAGATGGTCAAGAAGCACATGAAAAGCTGCTCAACATCACTAATTATTAGAGAAATGAAAATCAAAACTACAATGAGGTATCACCTCACACTTGTTAGAATGGGCATCATCAGAAAATCTACAACAACAAATGCTGGAGAGGGTGTGGAGAAAAGGGAACCCTCTTGCACTGTTGGTGGGAATGTAAATTGATACAGCCACTATGGAGAACAGTATGGAGGTTCCTTAAAAAAGTAAAAATAGAACTACCATATGACCCAGCAATCCCACTACTGGGCATATACCCTGAGAAAACCATAATTCAAAAAGAGTCATGTACCACAATGTTCACTGCAGCACTATTTACAATAGCCAGGACATGGAAGCAACCTAAGTGTCCATCTACAGATGAATGGATAGAGAAGATGTGGCACATATATATACAATGGAATATTACTCAGCCACAAAAAGAAACAAAATTGAGTTATTTGTAATGAGGTGGATGGACCTAGAGTCTGTCATACAGAGTGAAGTAAGTCAGAAATAGAAAAACAAATACTGTATGCTAACACATATATAGAGAGAGAGAATCTAAAAAAAAGAAAAAAGGTTCTGATGAACATAGGGGCAGGACAGGAATAAAGATGCAGACGTAGAGAATGGACTTGAGGACACGGGGAGGGGGAAGGTTAATCTGGGACGAAGTGAGAGAGTAGTGTTGACATATATACACTACCAAATGTAAAATAGATAGCTAGTGGGAAGCAGCAGCATAGCACAGGGAGATCAGCTCGGTGCTTTGTGACCACCTAGAGGGGTGGGAAAGGGAGGGTGGGAGGGAGACGCAAGAGGGAGGGGATATGGGGATATATGTATACATATAGCTGATTCACTTTGTTATACAGCAGAAACTAACACAACATTGTAAAGCAACTGTATTCCAATAAAGATGTCAAAAATAATAAGATAAAAACCATAATGATCAGAGCAATCCTCCTGCGCTTATAACAATATCCAGAAGCTGACGGGCAATGAGGTAGCTAAGAAATACAATTAATCTCTATCCATCCCTGCAAATGTCATTGTCTCTGTGGGAGCTGATCGTAGGAGCCCTTATGGAATCTTCCCTTTGGGTATAGCTACCTCTGGGTCGCTAGCATGGGTCTCCTTATGTACAGGGGTTAAAAGCATTCAGATCTGAACCTCTCCTTGGCCCACTGATAATCTAAGATTTAATGCCACCTCATTATTGCCCGTCCAAACACTGGGAGTTTTCCATTCCTGGATGGCTCCAAATCTAAATCAACTTTAACTACCTAATAGTTGGGTTCCCAGCTCCCAAATAATGTCATTTTAAAGTGAAAGCCTGCCAACCACATTAAGAGGGTGAAAAAGGAAAACACATTGAGCCCAACACACTATATTCTTTTGCTGTAGATTTAAATCCCTGAGCCTGGCTTCTTTTCCTTATGGAAGGTCCCCACCTCTTGAAAGCACAGACCAACACAGGCCCCTTTTGGCCTCGCTGCTAGTTTTGAAGATAACAGCCTCGGCGCAATTCCATGTGCAGCACGCCTAGAGAGAATGCATCTCCTCTGATGGTTTCCTGACCACATTCTTCAACCATGCAGACAAGAACCATAGAAAAAGATGCTTTCAGAGTGTGTTTTCCGCAATCTGCAACTTGGTTACAGCAACTACAGGGACTGTCAGAGTGAACCGTCAAGAAAAGAATGAATGACTGAACGCTGAAGATATTCGTGTTTTTACTCTTCCTTTCTCTACCCAAAAATAAACATGGGAACATGGGCCCGTGAACCCCAAAACTAACTAAACTAAAAGACACAGAATATTAGTCCAGGCAAGTAATTCTACATTCAGAGAATACAGCACTAACACTGGGATTCTGAAAGGTACTTGTGCTCATGGAAACAAGAACGCAAGAACATGTGGTGAGATGCTGTCTGGTGGGCAGGCTTGAGCTCCGTCTCCAAAGCTGCAGCCGTAACTATTGGGACCAACCAGTACAACACAACTGCAAGGTCAAGAGGAGCTGAGAGTGAAGCAGACGAGGTTAATAAAACTGAGACCAGCCTCATAAATCCTCGAGAAGGCTGTGTTCACTGCAGCCCCACAGCCAGCTGCTGGTTTCCCTTTCTCTCTGGGAGAGCTGCACGACACCCAAAGATTAGAGGCATACTGAATGTCCGCTCTGTCGAGATCATGAATCAAGGTGCCTGTCTTCAGGAGTTCTGGTGGCAGAGGGAAGACATTCTCTCATGATAGGACTACTATGACCAACCCAAGGCTCTGCAAGGGGAAAGGCAGGTAAGAGGCTAGTGACTGCCAGGAGTTTGGAAGGAAGGAGGAAGAGTGTGCCTCACAGGCATCTTGAAAGGGGGCTTGAGCAGGGGGCAGTCCAAGGACACGCAGGGTGGGGTGGAAGTGCCCTGCAGAATTGAACACAGTGACTGCAATATCTTTCTAGAAGAAAGTTCATCGCAAAGAACAGTCCCTGGACTTCTCCTGATGGATTTCAAGGGACAAGCTATTGGTAAGGTACTTACATGTGTCACAGCATGTGCCTGGAATTTTCATGATTTTCCCCTAAGAAAACAGCAAAGTCCCAGATTAGGCACAAATAGTACATAGTGGACACTTTCAGTCACTCCAGGCCAAGTCCTCCTCTGGACTCACAGTCCTGAGCTTCAGTCCCCAGAAATGAACGGGTTTTCCCATCACAGATGTGAATAGACTGACCACCCCACCTGGTCAGGCCGAAATGATTCTGATTATTCTGAATTCCCTTCCAGCTGAGTCACCAGGATCATCATTCCCAGGGGAGGCTGGAAATCAGTTTGCTCTCTCACCATCCCAATCAAGGATCACAGATCCAGTCTCCCTCAAAGGAAGGTGTTTTCTTAAAGCATATGGTACAGTTGAGAGAGTTTTGTCCCTGCATCAGGCTTTGATTTTGTAATTTCGTTGATTTTTAAACTAGGTCAGGGTTCTCCTTGGACACTGGGAATCACGTGTCCAACAGCAGAGCTGGACCACTGTTCAGAAGAACCCTCTTCTGAGAGTCGAAGATGGAGACAGTCAAGAGGAAAGCAGGGCCTGAGCCCCAGCTACTCACCCCCTCGGCCAGACACTTGTGTCCATCGAAGGGCGGGCAGCTCGTGACCCTCTTCTCCCAGATGAGCTCGCCTCTCTTGTTGACCCTGCAGAAGTGACTGTCACAGCCATCCTGGAGAGTCTCGTCGCGCTGGAAGGAAAGAGGGGAGGTGGGCAGAGCAAATCTGAAGACGGTGTTTGGGGTCCAAAGCCACTTCAAGCCATGACCTTGACTCCTTGGAGTTGTTGAGACAAGGTAGGGGACCTTAGAACAAGACCGAGGCAGTGTGTGCAAAGTCTCCACACCCAGAACCCAGAACGGAGGTGGAGTCCAGTTTTACGGCTTGTTAACTGGGAATGGGGCTGCATAAATGTAGGGCATCCCTAACTCTACTGACCACTTAACAGCTTAAAGAATTAAGACACAGCAAAGGGAAACTGGCCCTGGCCCATCAGTAGCTGAACTAGAGGTGAGCCAGGCGCCCCCTGCCAGCCCCACCAGCCCACTCTGGCTTTCATAGAGCCCAGTCTGTGTCACCCTGATTGCCTGGCCAGTCTCATAGACCATCAAGGCTGGAGAAAATCTTAAAGATCAACTCACTCCCAGTCACGGGGCCCTACACCAACTTCTGTCACAGAGAGTGACAAATTAGCCAAATCTAAGAGAGAATTCTGTACTTCCTAAAGGTTACCCATCTTTCCCTCATGAAATCAGAACTAGGTACAAAAGGAAGTCAATATTGACCCAAACTCAGTCCCTCTTCCTTGAAGAAAATATCCCCAAATAGGAAACCAGACGGTGGTCGTAGGGAGACCCCTGAGTTTAAGTTGCCCACACACACCTTCAGCATCATGATCTGTCCCCCTCGTAGCTGAATGGTGCAAGCCATAGGCAGGCATCTCCCGCAGCACTGGCCCTGCATCTTCTCTTCCTCGTAACCCTGTGTAACCAGGAGAAAAAGCAGCCTTAGTTTAAACCTCCCGCTAAGATCCCGATCGAAAGTAGGCCAAATGGTAAATGGTTTCATTAAACAGCTGTTCAAACTAAAAATCTGGGGGTCATCCTTGTGTTCTCTCTTTTTCTTATCCCCCCTGCCCCCTCATCACCAGATCTTGCCAAAAACTGCATCTTGAGCTCATCCACAGCTTGTCGTGCCAGGGTCCTCTGTCATCACCTGATCCAAGAAATCATCACCCACCGCTGGACTCTGTCACGGTAGTAACTGTCTTCCTACCTCTGTTCCTGCCAATCCAGCAGCTTCCCAGAAGACGGATTTCACTGTTTCACAAAAACGCCCCCCCAATCTGGGAGACAACATAGGGTGGCCAACTTTATATTCTGCGAAGTATTTTAAACCATGTTAACAAAGCCAAAAAGTGATCATCAGCTGTCTCGTCACTGCGTTAAAATTAAAGCTCTTTTAACTCTCCCCACCATGCCACAAAAAAAAAAAAAAAAAAAGAACTAAATCTAGAAAAGTTTTTTTTTTGGTTTTGTTTGGTTGGTTGGTTGGTTTTTTCAGGCAATGCTTTATTAGGGTCCCTGCTGCAGCAAGGGGCAGTGAGAACAAGTAACAGGTGCCCATGCTGGCTCGGTCCCAGAACACGGACAAGCTGGCTCCTCATATGGGGTGAAGGTAGGGGTGTTTAAAAGAATAAATTTAGTTCTGTGAAGACCAGCTATGGTGTCATTCTTTTTTTCATTTTGCTACATTTAGTAATGACTTAGAGATTCATTCCTTGGGGTCCTGAGGTTTTTCTACTATGAATCTCTAGCAGGTAGGTTTGGAGCCCCGGACAGAACACCTGGTCCTCTCACACTGCTCCCTTGCTCACTGCACTCCGACTGACAGCTCATAACCAGCTGGGGAGGTTAGGAGTCTATGCGCATCCACTGAACTCATCAGGGAAGCCGCAGAGAGAGCCCAGGCCACACACACACTCAAAGGACACTGCTGACATTTGAGGCCATCAGGTCACGTTTCACCGGTGAGCTTCAACTGTGTTTTCAAAAACGCACAATTCCTGGCAGGTGTGGACCGAGGTGGATGGGAGAGGAAGAAAGAGACGGGAAAAACATCATGAATGTATGTGAGTGGTTGCAGTCAGAAAGAGGAAATAAAATGAGGCATAAATCAGGCACGATTTCACGGGAGCGTGGATTGGGGCATTTTTTAGTGAATGTTAGAAGAAGACACTAGGAAATGCCCTCCACTCAGCAGGCCCAAGGAGAAGAACGTGCCCAAAATCTTTACAAGAGAAGTGAGGGGTGGGGGACAAATGGAGGAGGGGTCTGCAAAGTGAAGGGATGGGGCGGTGGACGCACACTCCACACCCCAGAGAGACAGAGGGCACGGTGAAGCCAAGAACAGGGAAAGGTGGTAGGCTCTGTGGGAGAAGAAGGGACAGGAGAAAGTGGAGGAGGGCGGAAGGTAAGAGGAAGGGCGATGATTTCAGAGGTGCTGTGGGACCAGGGGAAGAGAGACGGGAGGGCAGGGAACACGGCAGAAACCACTGGAAGGACGCAACAGAGAGAACGGACCCCGCAAGGCAAGAACACAGCTGCACTGGTGACAGGCCTGTCTGAGCCCTGCTGGCGGGGTACGCACCGCACAGCTGCCAGACGGACACGGAGGGCTGTGCTGACCAGACTTCTGCCAGAGCACCCAATCAGGAGCCGCCAGGTGCCCAGCCAGCCACAGGCTCATTCACTCAGGTCTGAGCAGCCAACTAGCCCTGCTCCCCCTGTCCAGCGATGCCCCCCAAACTCTCCTCACAGGTGTCTCCCGGCCCTTTTCATAAACTACATCGGCTGCTCAAGGACCCCAGTCTTATCTCCCTGCTGCCCTTTTCTAACTCTTGCTTAAATGCCAGTCTGTCCCTGTGCCCCCTCCTGCGGGGTCATCGTTCAAGGTCAGCCCATGGTCATGCTCCTCTGGGAGGCCTTCTCAAGGTTCCTGGTCAGTGCCACCTCTCTTCCTCAAGCCTTCCTTTGTCTCTACCACCCAGCAGCACAGACCGGCTTCTGGGCTCCTTTTAGGTATAAGCGTCGTCTCCCCTGAAGGAGACACAGGCCCCATGTCTCTGATGATGCTAAGCGTTCCATCTGACATCGGCAGTTCAAACAGACACAGACCAGCCTACGCTTGACCCACCACAGCTCCCCACCTGCAGGAGGCCACACGGAGGCCCTTCATGGCAGAGGAACGTGACAAGACCAGGTAAGCTGAGCTAGAATGGGGGCATCTGAGGCAGAGCTCAGCAAAGGCTGAGAGATACACAGCAGGGCTAATCTCAGGGATCTCAAGAGGGAGGAGATCCCTGGGGAGACAGCGGAATTTTGGAGGTGAGGAGGAGGAGTACACAGACCAAAAGGGGCCGTGAATTTAAAAATATTTAGAAACCTAAGTCTGGACTGGATTCTAAAGCTGGATTTCTATGGACGCAGAGGAAGTGGCCGTGCCACCCTCTGACCACCAGAGGGCGCAGGTAGAGAGTTAGTGGGCTCGTCCCCCCGCCTCCCCAGAACACTCTCCTTCTGGACAGCTTAGCGTGGACCGCTTCCTGCATCCACTGTAGTTCCATGGACATCCAGTTAAAGGGATGCCAAAGACTCCAGACAGCATCATTCCATCCCATATTCAAGCCCAGATGTATGCAGGGGAGTTATCTCACACACACTCTCTCTCTCTCTCTCTCTCACACACACACACACACACACACGCCTGCATCCGAAACCCTGAAACAACTGGGATTTTAAATTTAAAAAAAGCAAAAAGGCATACTTCACTGGCTTCTTTCTAATTGAGGCGGGAATGTTCTCCTTGAGCCATTCTATCAGAAGTTGCTGTGTCTCCAACGGACCCCTTCACTCCCCTTGTAAATATGCTATTAAGCCCCTACTTGGAGCTTCACACGGTGCCAGTGCCAGGAAGGGCACAGGTGCAGAACACTCCCCGACCTCAAGAGCGCTGACCACCAGCAGCTTGTCCTAACCTTGTCCCTAACCCACGCGTCACCCCTCCCCTCTGGCCGCTGTGCCGCGCCACTCCTCCCCGACCCCGCCCAGAACCCGCCGCCCGCTGCCCCACCATCTGAAAGAGCAATGACTGTATTCTGTGCATCTAGCTCACAAGAAACTCATCTGACCAACCCTATTTTCTAAGACAGCAGGAGCCCCAAATGCAGAAGGCAGTTTGCGGAGGAAAGCAAGGCATCCTCCAGAGCGTTGGGTCCAGCTCTGCGAGGTGGGGCTAAGAGTCACGATGAGAATAGTGAAGTGCACGCTTTCCTCTACCCAACTAGAAATGATGATTCCACTTCCCAGAACCCACCCTCAGAGGTGTTCTGAGCAAACACAGTCATCGTGAGCTGGCAGGGTGAACTATTAAAACGCGATGTCCAATAATAAAAGTATATGCTGAGGCAGAGCCCCTTCAAAGAATGTTGCATAGAACCCTGCACATAGCAAGTGTCTGATAAATAACTGTGGACTGACTAGTCACTGATAAATATTTGTTGACTAATTTTTAATGTTTTCAAAGAACAGTAGTATGTTGCTTAAAAAGAATACAGAATTGTAAATATGGTATCACAAGCCTTGCAAATACAGGAAGAAAATGTTTGAATTTCCAAAACTAAATTATAATTATATCTGAGAAATGCAATTTGGGTAGGTGACTTTTATTCTCTTCCTTACTGTTGTCAAATATGTCCATAATCAGAAAATCACGAAAGTTTTTATTTAACGAGCCCGGTGAGGTCCCATTGCTTGGGTCCCACAAGTACCCAGTCCACCCCCAGGCCCCCATGAGCCTCTCTCACCAGCGGGCAGTCCTCACAGGTGGTCTGCCTGCACTCCAGCTTGAATCCGGAGATGACCCCCGCCTGGACGGTGCAGAGGCAGGTGGTACACAGGTCAACCATCAGACTCCTCCCGGGCTGGAACCAAAGGGACCAGGGTCAGGCCTCCTGGCACCCGGAACCCCCGACCCTCCACTGCCCTCAGTCCCATGAGCCGTCTGCCTTGGGCATGGGGGCCCGGCTGCCCAAAGCTGCCAGGATCCATCACCCTGATTCTCCTCCTGTCCCGAGAGGTCTGCTCCCTCCCTTCCCCACCCCACCTCAAGGATGGCATGGTAAGAGTGAGGGCTTTCCCAGCAGAGAGGGAGCTGGGGCAGAGGGAGCGGGGCAGATTGAAGCATGCACAGAAGAAACGCTCGAGTGCCTGGGGCCGGGATGCGAGCGCTAGAAGGCGGGGCCCGGGCCCCGGAGAGGTAGGGGTTCCACTCCAGGATGCCTGGGAAGCCCTGGAGGAAAGGAAAGTGTGGGTGGGGCAGGCCCCCCGGCTCCTTTCACTTGCACTTTAGAATGACACCCTTCCCACAGCACCCCATCCCTGCCCCCCAGGCGCCCTGGAGAAGGCGGCAGCTCACCCCGATGATGGTGCCGTTGAGCACACAGGCCTGCACGGGCTCTGGGGAGAGACAGGCACAGGGCATGAGTGTGCGGAGCACAGCTGGTGAAGGCCCACGACCCAGCTGCTCCTCCCAGGCTGGGCCTCCCTGCTCCACCTGCCGGTCCTTCTCCCCACCCAGCGCCAGGCGCTGTGGGTCCTCCTGCCGGAGCCCACGTGGCCACAGTGGCCCCAGGCCCGCTGAGGAAGGGCAGCTACGTGCTGCCCACCACCCAGCCCGCAGGGAGAAGGTCCCTGGAGTCCTCGAGTGGAGGGCACTTGTTTAAGTGATTCACACCCAAGGGGTGAGTGGGAGGATGTTTGGGCTTGTCAAAGAAAGACATTCTACTCCGGAAACTTTAAGCGCCAAGATAAAATCACACACAGAGCTCAGGACGGGGTGGCGAGAGCTGTTCGCTGCTGCTGCTGCTGCTGCGTTGCTGCTGCTGCTGCTGCCGTCGGTTGTTTGGCTGGTTGGTTAGTTGGCTGGTGGGTGGGTTAGTTGGTTGCTTGGTTGGTTTATTTGGTTGGTTGGTTGGTTGATTGTGTGGTTTGTTGGTTAGTTGGTTGACTGGTTGGTTGATTGGTTTGTTTGTTTATGTGGTTGGCTGGTTGGTTGGTGGGGTTAGGGGATGGGCAGTTGGAATACCTTTTCCAGCCGAATGACTGAGAAGAAGTCTCTAGAATTAGAGAAGCCTGGGTCCAAGCCCAGTTCTACCACTCACTAACTCACAAGAGCAAAGGGAGGTATAATGGTACCCACCTCATGGGATTGTCCTAAGGATGACATGAGACAGGGTACAAAACCAGCGCTGACACAGTGACGACCCTCAGGAAATTGTCCCATTTCCCTCATCTTACTTGCTCTCTCCCTGAAGTGTTAGCAACGAATGGAGAGATTTGATCCTCCCCGTTTCCCTGAGCTGCTCAAAAGGCAAGGATTCGGGGGCCTTAGAGGAGAGAGAGGCTTGAAGGCGGGCTTGGTAGCACATCTTACCGCAGTGACAGGTGGGGCAACAGTCCGAGGTCTGACAGCTCAGCTGGAAGCCCGAGGGGCAGGTGGGGACGTCCAGTTGGGGGCAGGAGACATTCCTCTGTTGCACGAAGACCTCCTCCTTGACTCGGACACACTCGTAGATGAGGCAGGGGTCCTCGGGAGAGGCCCAGTGAGAGCCAACCTGTGGTCGGAGCACCCAAGTTGGTCAGGGGGCCAAGGTCCCGCTGGGAGTGGGCGGCCCCCTCAGGAGCTGGTGTGGGTCCTGGAGGTGAGCCCGGCTCAACGGCTAAGCCCTGCCCACAGGGTGAGGTGCACAGAGGGAGGGACAGCTCATCCGGGTCCTTCAGTGAGTCTGGGTCAGAGTCACCCTGACCAAGATCCTAGCTCAGAGCCCCGTGTGCTCCCAAGACAGAGTCTTGAGCCACCGGAGGAAGCACCTGGGGACACCTAAGGATGCTCCCTCCACCCTGGGCTCGGCTGGGAGCTGAGTGTCCAGGAACGGCTGCATGGGGAGACAGTGGAGGGGAGATGTGGAGGGAAACTCAGCCCAGCACCCAACCTCGTGCTGCTTCCCTCTGGTACAGGGAGCCGGTGAGAGCCAGGGATGCCGGTGTCTGACCCTTGGCTCTGAAATCTGCCCTGAGCTCCCAGGCTGCACACAGGCGGCCTGTCCCCAAGGGCACCACAGTCAAGGACCACTGAGTGTCCAGAACATGGTTCAGAAAGTCCCTGCGGAGGTTCTGCCCGGACAACACGTGACCATGAGCACGGTCTGTGTGGTCCAGCTCCCAGACACGCAAGCGGGGGCACCCGGCCTGCCCACTCCAGGCCCAGCCACGTCTCTTGGCCCCTGCTGCCTCTCTTCTCTTTCCAGAAGAGAAGCAGAAAGTACCACACACTGCGGCCTCTCTCCTGACCCCCCTCTGACTCCCCCCGACCAAAGCTCCCCGCTGCAGGCCACGCCCCACTCCGACCACGTACCCGCCAAGCTTTGGGCGCATCAAGAGGACCTGTCCCTACCACACCTGCTGGGCCCCCCAGAGCCACTGCCGACACGCAAGTCTTGTAGGTAAGATGGAGACTTGAATTGGGAAGGGAAACTCTTTTGTGAACACTGATGCGGGTCAGGGCTGAGGAAGCCCTGGAGGCAGATGAGAGACCAGAGGCGGGTGGGGGGCGGGGGGGAGCGGTGAAGAGGATGCTGAGCCTCAAAGGGACCAGCAGGGCTTCCCTGGTGGCGCAGTGGTTGAGAGTCCGCCTGCCGATGCAGGGGACACGGGTTCGTGCCCCGGTCCGGGAAGATCCCACATGCCGCGGAGTGGCTGGGCCCGTGAGCCATGGCCGCTGAGCCTGCGCGTCTGGAGCCTGTGCTCCGCAACGGGAGAGGCCACAACAGTGAGAGGCCCACATACCGCAAAAAAAAAAAAAAAGGGACCAGCTGTCAACCCCAACCAGGATGGAGTAGCCTCTGGCCCTGGGGAGGAGGTGCAAAGCCAGCCTGATCCTAGGATGGATTGGGGAAAAAAGAGGTTAAAAGCATGGAGAGGAGGGACACAGCAGGGAAATCCACAGGTAACCAGAATTAGAAGAGGGAGGTGGGAACCCTTGTGGGAAACTCAGTCCGTCACCACCAAGGAGGAGGAGACTGGTGGGCCAGGGTAGGAGGTGAGCAGGTGAGCACGTTCAGGGCAGGACAGGTAACCCTTTGCCCTCCTTCTAAACAGAGTGTGTTTCGGTCTCGCTGGAGGACTCAGAAGGGGAAGGTCCCTAGGTGCACCTCACCCCCTCCCAGCATCCACGTCCTGAGGATTCCAGGGCTTAGCACCCGTCCACTTCATCCTTATCCATCAGACTTAAAGGACTGGTAGCATCCTAGCATGTGGGCTACGACTGGCTCCCGGGGAGGGATCCTCTGTGCTTCAGAAAACGGCTTTATGAGCCCAGAGTCAAAGCGAGCGCCTCTGGGCCACGAAGGAGAAGCGACCCTGCTCTGTGTCAGGGGAGGGGATCTGGGGGTGGGGGCTGGGCAGGAGAAGACAAGGGTGGGGAGACGGGGGCTGCCAACACGCCCAGGGGCTAAGCCAGAGCTGCAGAAGGGGGCTCGGGGGCCCTGGGAACAGAAATGTAGTTTGCTTCTCTGGGTTACATATTTCTCCAACAGAAACCAGTGAAAAGGTCAGAGGACGCCGCCTGGGCCGGTGTGGCAGGGTGCCAGGCCCACGACACGGCCCTGCACCACCCATCGGCGGAAGCAGGTCCTCAGCTTCACAGGTTAAACAGGAGAACATGACCCCCACCCGCAGGCGTTCACAGAACTCAGAGGGAGGGAACTGGGCTTCTCCCAAAATCCACACAACGGGAAGTCTGGGGCAACTTTAACTAGTTCCCCGGGAGCAAGGTGATCCCAGCTGACATCTGGATAAACCAACAGCCGCATTAAACTCTCTGTGGGGAAAGCAAAAGGCAGGGAATGAGCTTCTACTTTACGGACGGAACCAAGGGCAGCACTGGACCCCAGATGGACGACCAGGCTGGTGAGGCCCCCGCTCTCCTTCCTACCCGCCCTGGCCCAGACCTACACTCTTCCAGGAGGACTGCGAGTCTCCCCGAGGGGAGCCGGTCACCACCTCGCAGGCAGATGGCAGGCACGTTCCACAGCACTCGCCTTCGTGGAGAACGTAAGTGAAGCCCTGAAAACACACAAGGGGTGGAGCGTCAGGACAGGCCGGCAGCAAAGACAGGTGTTCTGGTCCACTCGGCAGGTGTACGGAGCCCTGGGGCTTGCAGAGGCACAGCTGGACTGGATGTTTTCATCTCTGCCCTCCACCAGCCCCTCGATCATGCTAAGTGGTCAGGAAGTGTCACCCACTGAGTCACTATGGGTCTTACACCAGTCGAAGAGACACAAGCCTGCCCTCTGCAAACTTCCACTTAAGAAGAGCCAGTCCATGGGAGTATTAAAGATGCTCAGAGCTCACTCAGAAGCAGCCGCTGCCCTGATGTTCATCACAGCCCAAATCTAGGGTCCCTCACTGACTGGGGGAGAACATTCCAGAAGCCTGGAGTCCCGGCTCTGCCCTAACAGGGCTAATTACCTATACAACATGAGTGCCTTGACTCCAGGACCTCTCAGCGATGTGCAGAGCTGGGCTTCCCCAGGTCGTCACTTGACATTTACCTAGTAGTTTATGGGGCACAGTGAGACGAGACCCACTTTCCCCAGAAAGCCTGCCAGGGAGGCCAGCATCCTGCAAGTCTGAAGTCTGCCAGCCTATCCCCCCTCTTGGAGGTCCTCCAATCTGGTCAAAGCATCGGGAACTTGGATTGAAATCCTCCAATGAAAACTCTGAAGCGACGTACAAAGAACAGACAAAACGATGACATGTGAGGCTGTCCCAGGGGCCGAGGGACAAGAACCAGGGCTGTGCAGCATCTCGGAGAGAAGGGCGAACTGCAGCCACAGCCGTTCGGGATGGGGGGGGTACCACACTCGCTCTGCTCCCCAAGAGCGCTCACAAGCAGGGCCCAGTCAGAGGACGCACTCAACACTCGGTATCATCCCAGGTGGTGCCTCTCCCGGGGGAACACGAGGACCCCAGAGACCTGGCTCAACTTTGTAGCATCTCCACGGGACCTACTTACACCCCGACCTGCGTCACAGCGGTGCCCAGTGAGCTGCCCTCAGTCCTTGATCAGCGGAGAGCTAGTTAGTTATCGTGCACCTATGATGTACTAGGTGCTTTGGAGGCGCCAACAAATTAGGATACACTCGACACGCCCTCCACCACGCCCTCCGCCACGCCCTCCGCTACAAGGCAGGATACTCAAAATGGCACAAAAGAAACAGACACGAGGGAGCCTGGAACAGAGACATCGATGCTTTAGGGATCTAGAGTCACCCTTGGGCACCCCCCTCGGGGTGCTGAGTGGTCTGGATTTGTGCATACTCTATATTTTCTGCTGCCTCCACCACAGGCAAATACACGGCAGGTTATGGGTGACCCAGGCTGGACGCCTGGTTCCCACAGCCCTACCTGCTTCTCATGCTCAGGTGCTCCCGGCCACGCCCCCAGGTTCTGGGGCTGCCGACTTTGCAAAATTCCCCTCCACAGTTTCCTCCTGCACAACCAGGGCTCATCCTGTATTTTCATCTCTGTTTCTTTTCCCGTACTCCTCCAAACCCTCTAGCTTATATCTGTCCAAAACAGACATCTCAGACCTTTCTCCCTACCCTCTTCTCTATCCTGTTTTCACTGGTTTCCCAATTAAGAGTGGAACTGAGTAGGTCTGATATCCACCCAAGCTGGAAACAGATGCCACTGGAAAATAACTTCCTCACTGATTTAACAGCACAATTGCCACAGCTGAGACGGAGGTGGAGGCCTGGAGCGCTGGCCCCTGTCTCTTGGCCGGGTCGTCCTGGCCCTTACAACACCCGTGTGGCCAGCTGTACCAGCCTAGCAGCAGGGGCCCCGGCCTGGGAGTCAGGACACGCACGTGTCTGCTGGCTTCAGACGAGCCTCAGTGTAGTGGCCAATGGGAAGAACAGCCCTGCCTCTTCTTCCTTCTGGAAGGGTATCACGAGGATGAATAAAACATAATGGATTGCATTCAGTCGCTCAGAACACAGTTCCTGAAGCTACAATTTAGTCTGACTCTGGGGTCTAAGGGTCATAAGCCTTCAAAGAAAAACTCCGAAAAGAAGCATCGAGAGGCTGCTCTGCACCGCGGTTACAAAAGCAACCGCTACACGCGTGCACTTGCCTGTGCTGCCTCCTCTGCTTTTATCATTATTTTCTACTGATAATGATGCAGTGATAATAGTAGTGTAACTGGGCAGAACACTATGGAGCCTTCCTGGGACAGGCCCCCCCCCCCCCCCGCCGGACCCTCTGCTTCAGCTCCTCTCTGAAGGACCTACGTAACAGTATTTAATGCACATTTCCTGAGTTGTTTTGCAGATGTGAAAACCCCCCACCAAACGGAAGATGTTAACTACTGGGTGACCTGAGAACGTAGCCCCAGGCCTCCTGTAGCCTAAGGACTGATCACGGTAACCCCTGTGACACCGCCCCGTTACCTCACCATCAGCCAATCAGAGAACTGTGCACGGGCCGCCCGTCCCCTGCATGGCCCTGCAATAAGCCTTTCTCTGCTCCAAACTCCGACATCTGCATTTGGCCTCACGGCGCATCGGGCACGTGAACTTGCGCTAACAATAATAGCGTTAAACCAGCAAACAGAATTGAACCCACAGTACCCCCGCGGACTGTGGTTCCCTTTTTCTAGAGTCTGCTCAGTCTTCAATGTGCAAGAATAAAGCTCCCCAGACACACAGGAGCCGTAGGGACAGGCCTCCACACGAAGAATTAGAAACTGGACTGGGGGTTTCAAACCCCCAAATCATACCTCAAATTATAAACATGGCTCAACTTCTGTACCTCAAATGATAAACCTGGCCTGAAAACTCACCAACCGGTGTAGAAACACTACAGTACACGGACACGGGGAGCATCTCAGAAAATTCAGGACCTACGTCTGTACTAGGTGTAGGCTAAGGAGATGTCTGAAAAGGGAAGAGGTAGATAGGGGGAAATATCAAGCCCTGTTTTCTAGGCAATTAAGCCACATCTCTGCTTAGACCAACTCCCCAGCCCTGTGGACTCAAGACCGCACAGCAGACATGACTGCCAGCCAAGAACTGGTCACAGAAGGATGACAGCAATCCTCTCCTCATGCTCCTTTCCTTCACTCAGCCCCACTCCCCTCCTTGCCCCTCCCCTCTGGCCTTGAACCAGAGGTTCCTAAAGGGGCTTTCTTGCCTATTCCTGGGATCCCCTCCCCTACTTCCCTACCCTATTCCTCCCCCTTACCGGCCGGCAGCTGTCTCCACAGGCCTTCTGAGAGCACTGGGCCACACGCAGGCCCATCACGGCATCCTCCAGGTCCGTGCAGGTGCACACGTCACAGCCCTCCTCCCAGAACTGGCCCACAGGGTAGATGGTGCCTTGGTGGACACACACCTGTAGACACAAGGTTTCCGAGAGTGAAGTGACTCAGTTCATCTAAACAAGAGGTGAGTAAGCATCTACGGCGTGCTGGAAGCTACTCTAGGTGCTGAGACTACAGCAATAAATGAAAGCAACATAGTCTCTGCCCACGCGAAGGGATGCTTGCATAGTAGAGTTTGCCCTCTTCCCTCCCCTGCCCACCTGCCTCAGGAAGGTTCACCCTGGGAGTGGCTCCTTTTGAGTCCCTCGAGGCCCTCAAGTGGGGATGGAACACACTGGCCGCCTTGACCCACTATCACTGCTGCCTTAACTGCATTTAACTCCTTCCTGTGTCACACGGAAAGCTGCACCCTAATTCTCAGACCTAGTAAATGTCCTTGAACTTGGAACCCACCCACGTATAGCCCTCTGTCCCATCAGGAGTGGCTGAAGGTGAGGGAAGGGTGGGCAGGGGTTATGAAGGAGTGTTCCCTTCATGCCCACCAATGACAAGGAATGTATCAAGAGAAGACAGAGCGTGAGATGTGTTTGAGAGACAAGGGATCCTGTCTGGAAGAACTGTAGGCTATGGAAGGAATGTGGGACATGAGATCCCAACGGTTGGTTACGATTAGAATCGTAAAGCCTGGGATGCACGTGATACACACGCTCAGCCTTTATCTTCTAGGAATGAGGTACTGAAGAAACGTTTGGATCGTGAGGCTTAGAGGCAGGTTTTAAATTACCCCAAGTGTGTCCTCTGAAGCTACAAACAGGTCTCCACGTTTATTCACATGGTAACGGGGCACATTTTTCAAACCATTTTCCTACACCTGCTCAGTCTTCCCGCTTTTGTACAATGAACTCAGTGAATGAGACCCCCGGTTCTTGGATTAAGAAGCCCCCCTAAATAGTGTTACCGCCCAGAATCCCACTTCTAGGAATCTATCCCAAAAGACACTCTGGCAAAAATACAAAATGACAGATGCAGAAGGCTGTTGCAGCGTCACTAGTAACAGCAAAAGGCTGAAGCCACTCAACTGTGAGTCCACACGACTGAACCAAGATGCATCCTTGCCGTAGATTACTAAACTGTGAAAAGGAGTAAGGCAGATCTCCATATACGGACAGAGGATAATTCTACTATAAATTGTTAGATGAAAAAATACACATTCAAAACGGAATTTATAATATGCTACCCTTCTGGGGAGAAATAGGAAGCGATATAAATTTACAAAACTTGCTTATATTTTCAAAAAGAAAAATAGATGGGTACACCAATGAAAATGATAAATTATGAAGGGAGAGAAGGAGCGAGGTAGGGAAGGTGAGGGTAGAGGTGAGATTTCTGGGAGCGCATCGTTTTGTAATTTAGGTTTTAGAATCATTCACGCGTTTCGAATCATCTATAGCACCCAGCCATGCTCAGAACATGGTAGCGTCTCTGTAAGTACCTCCTGAGCTAATTAGATTTAGGCTGAGATGGAATGCTGATGCCCCTTCACTGGGCCACACAGTACTCGTGTGGGCAGGAAGGCAAGTCTTCCACAGGAGGATGTGTACGGCCATCGTCCCAGCTGGAGCCGAGCAGCCCCTACCTTATCAGGGAGGCAGGTGGTGGTGGTGCAGCCGCAGTCGTTGGTGACGGTGGAGGCCAGGTACCCCAGTGGGCAGGTCACCGCCGAGCTGGTACAGTTGCAAACACACTTATACTCATCACAGCACTGGGTCTTCTGAAGGACCGGCGTCCGGTGCGGGGGACAGGAGGGCGGGGACGCCCTTGGGCATTCCTCCTTCCTGCAGGCTGAGGGGCAGCACGAGGTGATGCCCCGGTCCTGCCACACTGAGCCCTGCACTCAGCCTGGGTTCCTAAGCATTCAGCTACTATATAAGGTCCCAGGGAACTCTAGCCCCAGAATATTAAGTCAGAAACACATGGGAGCCCAGCTCAGGAGCTGAGGGATAGTCAATCATACCAAAAAGTGGTTAGTCTGCAGAAAAATAAGAAAACTAACCCAAAGGAGAAATATGAAGCTATTTTAATGGAGAAGCTAAGGCTGCTAGGCTCCACCACCTTCCCGGGCACATCTGGAAGGGGTGGGGTCCCTCCAGCTGCAGATACTCAGAGATGACTGGTGTAGAATCTCTAAGACCCAGCGAGCCCTGGGCACATAGGTACTGGTTAGCATTTTTATAAGCTGGTAGCTTATGAGATCCTATCCCCAACCTCAGTACCTGGAATAATAAATGACCTACAGTTTTAGGTCCTCCAACAATGATGAATGAAAAATGACAGCAATCTCGTCAAATCCACAATGCCCTTTTATCACTGCCAAATCCCATCCCATGCCTTTGCCTGTTCCCAGCTTTCTGCAGATACAACGTGTTCTCCCGCACTCGAGGGCTTTCATCTCAGAACTTGAGTGAGATTCTCAATCAACAGGATGAGAAATGGGTAGTGACTTAAAGTGGGTATTCTTAGTAACTAAATACAGAATTCAGCTTCTTGACATGTCCAGAAACTGTCCTTAGTCCAACCCTATGCTTAAATTGTAGTATTTAGAAATTAAATACATAAACATACAGAGAAAGAAAAATGTATAAATGTATTTGGGAATAAGACCCAGTGATTGGAACCAACCAAGGGTACATTCCTTCCCCTCCACGGCTTATGGGAGGTGGGAGAAAATAAAGATTAGATCTGGAGGCTTCTTCATCTCAGGTCCAAATGCCACCTAATAGCCCAAAAGGGGGATGCCTGCACCCCGTTCCCCATCGTAGCCTGCGGCTGGGAGGAGTCTTAGGGCGCTCAGTCCACGTGTGACCCTGACCCCTTTGTTCTAGACGCACCCCAAGCCCAGACTCAGCTCACTAGAATACAGGATGCCTTCCCAGACCAGGGGACAGTGACTGCACCACCCGTCCTCACCCACGGAGGGAGCACTTACAGCAGGTGAAGTTGGGTCTGCACTCGCCGGGGTTGGTCAGTGTAGGCTGGAGGCCACCTTCGCAGTGAGGCACCGGGGGCAGGTCACAGCTCACCAGGTCACACACTGAGGGCCCAGAGAGAGAGAGACGTGCACTCAGAATTCAGCGAGGCTACTCTTGTGCTAGTGAGTGGCTCCCTACGCTACATTCCTACTCACGCAGACCTTCACTGTCACATATGTGATGATGATAAATTGAAGGCAGAGCTAGAGATGGAGATAGAGGGAAAGATACAGGAAGATGAAAAGAGGGGAAGAGATGGAGATAGAGATGGAGATACATGGACAGGGAGGGGGCGGGGGAGGTGATGATAGATAGACAGATGATAGATAAAAAGATAGATAGATGATAGATACATAGATAGGTAGAGAGATAGGAAGATAGATAATAGATAGATGATAGATACACAGATAGATACATAGATAGGTAGACAGATAGGAAGATAGATAGATAGGTAGATAATAGACAGATAGATGATAGATACATAGATAGATAGATGATTGATAGATAAGTAGACAGTAGATAGATAATAGAAAGATGATAGGTAGGTAGGTAGATAGATAGATAGATAGTAGATAGATAATAGATAGGAAGGTAGATAGACAGATAGATAGATACAAGCCATGTTGATTACTCTTGTCACCTGCAGGGACTCCAGATCTCGGCCAATCACTTGAACCCTCTAGACCTCAGGATCATCTTCTGTAAGGTGGGCAGTCTACCTCACAGGGTCGGTCTATTGATGTCTTGAAATAATGAAGGCAAAGTGCCTGGCACGTTGGAGAAGCTTCAAAATGTCCATAAAATGAGGGCTTTGAACTAAATGACCCCCAGTTCCCTCCACTGTTAACATCTTAAGACCTATTTTTACTAAATTGTTCTCCAGTCAGATTCGCCCCTCACTCCCGCCCCGCCACATAAGGCTTCTCTTTATCCCTGCTAAATTTCATCAGCCTAAAGCAATGTCTCAGATGATTTCTTTTTTAGATCCTCAGACTGTCTTGATCTATCTGCTCTCCCTCAAAGGTTTCATCGCCTCAAACTTCACAAGCCTGTGCTTTATGTCTTCATCTGTACAATTAACAAATGCCTGTGACAGGACGGGGACAAAGCACTAGAGACTTCCTGCCGTGTTTCTCAGAATTCCATCAGCTCTGGATTCATTTAATTATACCGTTATTCAGCCCATTATTCACGATGCAGGTTGCAGGTCTGTAATGAAACCCTTTGACAAATAACGTGTTGAAGTCAAGGTGCCCATGTGTGGCCTTTTCTACAGTTACTCTGGCATAACTGGCTCTGCAGTAAATCCCTTGCACCTCCCCCACCAGTGATTACCCCATTCTTTTATGTTTGGGGTATCGTTGATAACAATATTACGTGTTTCAGGTGTACAGCACAGCGATTCACAATTTTTAAAGGTTATACTCCGTTTATAGTTGTTATAAAATACTGGCTGTGTTCCCTGTGCTGTACGATATACCCTGGTAGCTTATGTATTTTATACACAGTAGTTTGTACCTCTTACTCCCCTGCCCCTATCTTGCCCCTCCCCCCTTCCCTCTCCCCACTGGTAACCACTAGTTTGTTCTCTACATCTGTGAGTCTGTTTCTTTTTTGTTATATTCACCAGTTTGTTGTATTTTTAGATTCCACATATAAGCGCTATCATACAGCATTTGGCTTTCTCTGACTTCTTTCACTAAGCATAATACCCTCCAAGTCCATCCATGTCGCTGCAAGTGGCAAAATCTTATTCCTTTTCATGCCTGAGTAGTACTCCATTGCATGTATGTACCACATCTTCATTATCCATTCATCTGTTTTGCGGGGGGGGGGGGTTCCTATTTTTTGGCCACGCCACGCGGCACTCGGGATCTTAGTTCCCCAACAAGGGATCGAACCTGTGCCCCCCGCGATGGAAGCATGGAGTCTTAACCACTGGACCACCAGGGAATTCCCTATCCATTCATCTGTTGATGGTCGCTTAGGTTGCTTCCATATCTTGGCTGTTGCAAATAATGTTGCTGTGAACATTGCACCCCATTCTTTTTTAATGCTTTCAAAACTTAATTTAATAAGTCACAGCAGAATCTTTCTAGGAAACAAATCCTTTTTTCCAGAGGCTACTCTTTCTGGGTTTTGGAAAATCCACACCCTGCTCCTGACCACAAGCCCCTTCAGCACCACCACCTTGGCCCCCTCTCCCCAGAGCGGGGCTGGGGTTGGACCCCGAGAAATGCCACGGGTGACACATACCACACTCGTACTCGGGGCAGCACTGCTGCGTGCTCTGCCGGAGACGGGCCACCTCGCACGGGCCGCACGCAGGCGCTGGGGGAGAAAAGGCCGCGGAGGCCAGAGAAAGAGATGGCAGTACCCGCTGCAGACTCTCGGCGACGGGAACCAGCCAGGCCCGCTGACGAATGAGTCTCCCGGTGTGTCCTGCTGTCCCCTCAGACACACCCTCGGGAGAACAAGGCTGAGGGCCAAGGAGGGGACAGCAGGGCAGGCACACACACACACACACACACACACACACGCACGCGCACACACACACACGCCCCCGAGAGCTCTACCCCCGTGCAGAAAGGGGAGCCCAGCCCGGCGAGGCAAGGAGGGTGGGGCTGGCGTGGGGAATCCACGTGTGGATCTGGTCCCCCAGGTCTGCAGACAGGTGGCCTCGGGGCCTGCCGGGAGCCCTAGGGAGGGGCCTCACCTCGGGCTGTGGGGCAGGGCTGTGTCGTGCAGTTGACCTTCCGTCCGCTGAGGCACATGCAGATCTGGCAGGGCTGGTGGTCTGGGACCCACGTTTCCAGAAGCTGAGGGAGAACGAGGTTCAGAGAGGGCCCAGGAGTTCATGGAAGTTGGGTCCCCCCACCCCTGGCTCTGTCTCCCTGGGGGACACCCAGTGCCCGAGCCCCGCCTGGGTCAGAGCTGCGCAGATGAACCAAGACAAGCTGACAGATGCTGAGGACCCTGCGGAGGAGGCAGCTGGAGAGGCCTGGGGTGCCCGGGGCACCCACACTGCTTCGTACACTCGGGGGAAGGGCAAGCCCCAGGTCTCAGAAAACATGGAGATTTCATCACAGCCCTTCTGATGGTGACACTAAAACAAAGCAAGGCGAGAAAATGAGGACTCCCGTGTCACCCCGCCAGCCACTTCCCAGGCCAAAGGAGAAGCTGGGCTGCAGCTTGAGAAAGAGCCACTCATTTCTGCAATGGACTTAAGACTATGCGGCAGGAAGAGCTGAAGGGGGGACAGCAGGACTCTCAGAACCCTCACATTGTTGGGACTGGTGGTGACGTTCCAGACCTGGGTGCAGTTTCCAGGTGAGGGTCACCAGGGCAGCAGGCATCCCCACTGCACAAGGGCTTCAGAGTCAGGAAGCCCCCCAACTCCTACGTCGGTTGGCTTCACCCTCCGTGCCACTGCCCGGTTTCCTCCCAGGCGAGGGGAGGGCCCCCCAGCCTGCCTCCCAGGACTGTGCAAGAAGCAGGAGGCTGTGCAGAGCACAGATGGGACTGCAGAGCCGGGACTGGGTCCCTTTGGGCTCGGCCCTCAAGGGAAATCCCAGTGAAGTCACCCCTGAATAAATGCCTCCTCATCCAGCAGCTCAAAGGCCGCTAGAAAGTCCCCAGGCCAAGAAGGTCTTACTTATTCCGTCTGCTTCCATGGTCCGCAATGAGCATCTGCCGCGGAGAGGGAGAGAGATGGGACATCTCCGGGCAAACCCCTCCCCGGCCTGCCCGTCCTCCTGTGGGATTAAACCTTGGAGGCTTCCCTTGACACCTTCTGCTGCATCCACGTAACCGCCCACATCTGAGCGGCAGGTGTCACGTGGCACGGTTTAAGGGCTTTACGCAAACTACTCATTTAATCCTCATCGCAGCCCCGTGACCGGGACATTCTTAGTTATCCCCACTCGTCCAAGGAGAAAGCGGAGGCGCTAGCTCGGGGTCACACCGTCGCAGTGCAGAGATGGGATCTGGACCCAGAATCCACTTATTATCCCTGTGTTCTGCTGCCTCCCGGTAATAAGTAGCATTAAACATGTTCAAGATATTTCCCCAAAGGCTTTACACTGACTCATCGTATGATCCTTCTAGTAACCCTAGCGGGTGAGTATGACCATTACTTACACTGACCAGTGAGAACACTGAGGCACAGACCAGGAGGTCGACCGGGGGCACAGCCGGGGTCTGGACCCGGCATCCTGGCCCTGCACACCACATGCTCTCTCTCCAAACCACAGCCGCCAGGCTCAGCCAGCCCGCTGAGGGGCTGTGGGAGTGCCAGGCCCTGGGTACACTGTCCCAGCCCTCGAATGGCTGACGGTCAAGCCGAGGAAATAGGACTTGCCCGTGAAAAGGTGAATGAGATCACGGAATACTACTCAGCCACGGAAACAAACGATGGAACGTACAGTGTGGATGGATCTCGAGAGTATTACGTTGAGCGAAAGAAGCCAAGCAAAGAAGGAGTAATACTGCATGAGTCCATTTACATAAAATTCCAGAAAATGTAAACGGATCTATAGTGACGGAAAGCAGACCAGCTGTTGCCTAGGGATGGAGGTGGGGACTGGGGGTGTATTAAACAGGGGCATCAGGGAACTTTCGCAGGTGATGGAAATTTCATTATCTTCATCGTGATGACGGTTTTTACAGATGAATGAACTTGTCAAAATTCATCAGATCGTGGGCTTCCCTGGTGGTGCAGTGGTTGAGAGTCCGCCTGCCGATGCAGGGGACGCAGGTTCGTGCCCCGGTCCGGGAAGATCCCGTGTGCCGCGGAGCGGCAGGGCCCGTGAGCCATGGCCGCTGAGCCTGCACGTCCGGAGCCTGTGCTCCGCAGCGGAAGAGGCCACAACAGTGAGAGGCCCGTGTACCACACAAAAAAAAAAAAAACACGAAAAAATTCATCAGATCGTACATTTATGTTTGGCGCTGTTTACTGTCTGTGAACTCTCCATAAAGGTGATTTTTAAAATAAAAAAAGAGTGCCAGGAGTGCAAAAGAAGAGTTCACTAGGGCTGTGGGCTCCAGAGAGGCCTCACATCCTTGGGGACATGGCCACTGCAGGAGGCTGTGCTTAACCTGGCGGGCAGGGTGCAGCCCTGAGGCCCTGTAAGCAGGACCCGCCTCAGAGGGAAGAAAGTTCAACAAGGACAAGCCTTGAGCGGGTGGAGACGGGGGACGAGGACCAGGAAACAGAACAGAGGCTGCAGCGGCTACGCTTCCAGCTTCTCCAAGGGGCTGGGAAGACCCAGGGAGGGGCACAGGGACAGGCGAGGCTGGGCAGAGCAGAGGAAGGCGGGGGGACTCACACATCTCCCCAGGCCTCTCTCTGCTCTGCCTCTTTCCTGCTCTTTTACACGGACGGTGATGCCAAGAAAATCATAAATCAAGGGATTTATATTTAGATGTTTAAACGGCAAAAGTGATGAGATAAGAACGGAGATATATATTTATATATTAGGGGTTTCTTTTCTCTCTCTCTTTTTTTTTTTTTTTTGGTTGCACTGGGTCTTAGTTGCAGCATGCAGACTCCTTAGTTGTGGCATGCGAACTCTTAGTTGCAGCATGCACGTGGGATCTAGTTCCCTGATCAGGAATCGAACCCGGACCCCCTGCATTGGGAGCGCAGAGTCTTTTACACTGAGCCACAAGGGAAGTCCCTTTTTTTCTCTTTTTAAAAATGAACTCCAGACATCTAAAATTCAAGAACGAATTATACAGCTTTCCAACTCGCCTTGGCAACATCACAACAGATGACCAAAAGCAGGTGTTAAACGTCCTCTTCCAGGGATTTCCATTTTCCCAGGAAGCTTTAATGAGGCAGGTCACAGAATCTATGGCCCTGAAAAAGAGCCCTGGCTGGCAAAGGCTAAGCTTCTAAAAGCGCCCGCGGCCAGCCTTACAGCAGTACCCCTGGCGCATTATGCAGCCAATCGGCCAGCAGAGGGCACTCCTGCATCAGGACAGGCCAACTCCAGGCAGCCCTGTCTCGGCCCCCAGGTTCCAGGGCCTGGTGCAGGACTGTTACCTGGACAGAACAGGTAAGCGAGCTGGCTGGAGTTAAAGATTAAATAAAGATGACAGGAGAACGACCTGCAGAGAATGCAGCAAGGGAAAACTGAAGTCTTCAGAGCCCAAGGTCAAAGCAGGTACTCAGGTACAGGTACAAAGCAAGTCACCAGGCACTGCCCACCCCCGCCAGGATCTGAGGGAAGATGCAAATTAAACGTCAGCGCTGAGCCGCTACAGAACAGAGAGGAGACGAGGCTCAGCAGACCGTCTGGGTGATGCAGGCAATCCCCAGTGGAGCTGAAGCAGCGCTTGCCCGGCACAGTGGGGGGTGTATGGGCAAGGCGGGACAGCCCATGCATGGCCCCAGATCCCTTTAGAGCCGGCTACGAAGGCAGAGTACATTTTGTGAAATACACAAGAGCTATGGAAACTGGTAAATAGTCTGCCCTTCCAAAATTACCACAAGAGATTTCTACCCTGGATTATTTCCCCGAAGAAAAGTTTTCTGGGCTTTATTTTTCAGTTTCAAGAAAATACACTTAATGAAAATGGTCTTCATATTAGATTTTTATTCCCTCTCTACTTTGAAAGTCAAAGCTGGACTGGCTGGATATTTGTCTTCATCCGTTTAAACTATATTTTCTGAAATAACTAAAAACGGCTGTGTTCCCTTCCTAGTCTTTTATTAACTAACTTTATGTCGCTTGATTTTAGAATGTATTTATCAGACTGTATCGATGTCAAAATACTGCACTATTTGGATGCCCTCTTCACTTCATACACCTCTGATGCATATTCCCATGTGTGGGACGGAAGGGGCAGGGAGCAGGGCAAAGGGTCAGAGAGGAGGAGGGGGGAAGGGGGCAGAGACCCTAGGATAACATTCGCAAGCCTCCCGCCCTCGGGTCCCTGCAGACACCTGACTCACAGAGAGCCAGAAATGCAAACCTGAGCTTCCTTCTCATCTCGAGGATGCCAAGGAAGGGGGCAGAGACCATTTCTGACTGCCTCTGAGAGCACCTTGCCACCAACGGCAAAACCAGCCTGAAATGACCACTGGGTGTCTGCACCCCAGGGCAATGGTACACGTCATCTGCGCCCAGCGGGAGCCCAGGAGCTGTGCACGTCAGGGAGAGCCGTGTAAGGTTTTGTCAACTCTTTGGGGGAGCATTATGGTACCGGCAGTTACTTAATTTGGCCAGCTGAAATATGGCAGTAGAGCGCGACTGGGCTTCTTTCCTGGTTCACCTATTACACTGTGAGAACGAACGGGATCCACTGGGCTAAAGCCCAGCGACAGAACAGAGCCGGTGGGACCATCCAGGTAATCGCCTTATTGGTGCCATGCTCGCACGGACACCCAGTCAGCTCAGAGTTTAGCTCCCAGTTCCCGTGAGACCAGTGGCAGGGCTTGGACACTATAGGGTGACCTGGTGTAGTGCATAGGGTCTTTTTAAATCACCTCTTGTCATCTGAGCCTCAGTTTCCCATTCAGAGGGACATGTAATAATTACCCTATGGAGCTCTGGGGAGAATCAAATGAAATGGTCCATTTCCTAGCTTCTGATGGCAGGGACAGAATAGTGTAGTCCTGGAATGACTGTTTTCATCATTCTCCAGTTGGTTAGCTAGCTTCACCGTGTGTTCTCCCAGTTCTGATTAAATACAGTGTTAAGTCACCTGACCTGGTCCACTTAGTGATGAAGGTCTTCCTTGGTGATGATGGAGATGTTAGGTCTTGAGTGCAGCCCATGGTCATAGAACACATCCTCCTTTGCTAGAAGCCAAATGTGCTGCCCCTCTACCAGGCTCTGTGGTATCACTGCCAGTTTGAAAGGCAGGACCACTGCCCACACTCACAGGTCCACAGACACACACCGCCCCAGGTACTACAATACACACATTGGCAACTTTGAAGAGATATGACTGCCATCTGAGTCCAAGATGAGGGAGTTTGGTAAATAAATAGCCTTTGAAAATAATGATTCCTAAAAGGCTAAGAGAACTGATGACTTGATGACTCAATGACTTCCAAGAAGATCAGCCCAAAGGGGACCTAGCAAAAGGGAAATTTCATGTATCGAAAAGAGCAAGCTCTTTGGAATCAGACAGAGCTTCAAATACTAACTCCAACTCCCAACCCCATCTCCTACGAACTGCATCCATGGGCAAGGTACCAAGCTCTCCAAGCCCTCATTTTCTCATAGGTGTTTTGTGAGTATTTATGAGAGGGGATGCTACACACACACACACACACACACACACACACACACACACACAATTCTATAGTCTAATAAGTCTGAGAAGCAAAAGCTTGCAAGGTACATTAGCATATCAAAAGCTCTAAAGAATCCTGCAATAAAGAAACCTGTCTAACTTGCTTAGCCGGTGTTTTTTAAAACCTCTTGACCACAGGTAACTGTCAATACCTTGCCTGCTAAACACACCTTTGAAAAACGTTGAAATAATGAATATATAGTGCTTAATACAATGTAAGGTACCTAATATATCTTAATAATGGTAGACATCACCATATAAAATATTCTTTTCCCATCCCCTCCTGGGTTCCTAGCATTCTACTACGATGGATATGATAAATATAGTAATGGTAGCGATGTGTCGTTACACTCTGGTGTTTTATCACACAGCTAACCCTAACAGATCCGGGTTCTGAACCAAGATGTGTCTGACCCCAAAGCCGTTATGCCGTACTGTCTTCCCATCCCTCGGGCCCCCCCCCCCCCGGAGAGCAGAGCCCTTCAGCCGAGGTTAGAAGGGGCCAATCACGGTGAACACTTCCCCCTACCGGCCCCACGGGGGGCGAGAGGCCAGGGTTCCTACCTGGTGCCGGATCCCATCGTCACCGACGCACTGGGTGCAGGCCTCCTCGGGGACACAGCTGCCTTCCAGCAGCACGTGGTGCAGGGGGCAGAAGCAGCCTTCTGAGGGATGGTCCCCACAGGAGCTCGAGTTGCCCTCACATTGGCGGGGGCAGCCGCGCTCACAGTGGTTGTAGACCAGGGATGGCGGGCACGACACAGCTGCAGACAGAGAAGGGGGTCACCCTCAAGGATCTGCACCAACCAGAGGGAAGTGGTTCAGCTTCAAGGCAGTTGATCATCTAACAAACTTGCCGGGGCAGAAACTGCTAGTTTCCACCAATTTTCATTCTCTCCATCTTTCATAGAAATAGACCTTCAAGCCGGGCACGTGACCACTCAGAATAAAGACTACATTTCCCAACTCCCTTGCAACTAAGTGCAGTCATGTGATTACATTCTGACCAATGACCTGTAAGAGCAAGTGTAGACTCTTAACAGCAGTTTCTAAGGATCATTTTTTGAAAGACAGCTGTGTCTCTGGCCCTTTTCCTTCCTTCCCCTCATCCCACCCCTTGGAACTGGATGTGATGTCCAGAGCTCCATCTTAAACCGTGAGGAAAAGGCACACCCAACTGAGGACGGAGCCAAGAACCAGAATCCACTTCGAGACCCAGAAAGAGCTGGGACTGCCTCCCTCTGACCAGCTGTGTGACACAGAATTTTATTTCTCTCTTACTTGTAGCCAAATTTAATCCCAACTGACGATGTGAACCTGTGTACCCTTAGGAAGTTCTATGGTTCTTTTCTTTGAATACACATATATTTAATACTTCGAAAATTCTCTTAACCTTAAGTAAGGAATCCACAGCTATGGAAGGCTGCCCTGGGAGAAAAGCTACAAAGTGATCCACTTCTCCCACTCTGGTCCTGCTCAACCCCTTCCTCACATTTTCACGGTGCCAAGGCAGGTGGTAGAGAAGGTTTCCGAGGATTTAGAGCACCAAAGACTTTCCTATAAATGCACGACAAATTGCCTGGAAGTAGACAAATTAATAAGCAGAGAAGGTGTGACCGGTAACTCAGAAACTGACATTTTCCCCTTAATCTGCAGGTAGGTTGAAAGGAGACTGTGTCATCCACGGGGACTCGGAAAACCAGAGCCCCAAAGACACCTGGGGGTTATCTAGTCCAACTATCTCATTCCAAGATGCAGAAACTGAGGTCCAGAAAGACTAAGGAAATAGCTGATGACCAGCTGAGCCGGGGCTAGGATGCCCAAGTCCTCCAGCCCCAGTTAAAGCTGTGACAGCATTATAATAATAAACTCGGAGACTCTGAGATGCCTGTACACATTGATCTCCCTCAAAAAAAAAAAAGAAAAAAGGTCAGGGATCACATTAGAAACTGAGGTTGCTGAAGTTCAGTGCTCTTATCACTCCAACACCCCCTGAGAGCAGGAGCCATGTCTGACTCATTCTGGTGTCCCTGACATGTTAAATATTAAATGCATGCCAAGTCCAAGTAAGGAAGCTGACCTTGGGAGGTGTCTACACTAGCAATCCTGTGGTGTTTGTAATGAAGAAGCTTCTTGGTATTCAAATGGCAAAATTCCACTCACACTTCAAAATCCTGCTAAGGCATGGGCTGCTCTGTGAGCCTTTGCTGAAGCCTGGTGCCGTTCCAAATTCGAGGTGACTGACTGCTCAGTCTGTACTTTGCTGTTGCCAGGATGTGTCTCATACATTAACATCACATTCGTATGACCTGCAGAACTACTGCTAGAAAGGACCATGCTCTCATTTACATAGAAATTCATTACATAGAAATTCTATGTTCAAATTACTTATACATCTACCATCTTATTTGATCCTGAATGGAATCCTAGGAAACAGGAAATCCAGAGGTTTTGATCTTCATTGCCCAGATAAAGAACGTGAGGCCCAGAGAGGCTGAGCAGGTCCCCCATTCGTTGGTCTTCACAGCGTTTGGGGGTGCCTAAGGAGACTCACCACAGAAATCGGGGGTCCTCCAGTCGACACACACCCCCTTGGTCCGACAGAGGTGGGCGTAAGAGGCAATGGCCTCACACACTTGCTCCTGGTGGCAACTGTCCTGCTGGCAGATGGCGTGAAATGTGGCCGGGGCAAGGACCGCGTGGCACTCGGCAAACAGCTCCGAGAGGAGGACCTGGCAGTGGGAGCCCCTGGAGATGGGACATGGCTCCTCGGGACCCAGCAGGCATGTCTGCCCCGGCTTCTGCACCGTCCACTCCTGGACCAGCGTCTTCCAGTCTGAGGTGACTGTGCCATCCCTCAGCATGAAGTCATTGGCCCCATTCTCATCACAGATGCCTAGAGAAGCAAGGAAAGACATGGTTAGGAGCCCAGGGTGCCAACCCCTTGATGCCGGAGACCTGGCCATTCTCCATCACCGCCAGCGTCTGCACCTTACTACTGGACCCAGAAATAGCAGTGTCCAAGGGCCCTGAGGATAGGGCAAGGAGGGTTTATGTCAGGGAGGAGGGTCAGAAGATATTCTTACCGCAGAGACCGTACATCTTTGAGGCAAAGGTCTTGGGGCTCAGCTGCAGCTGGAACTCGTTGTTTTGTGGGGTGAAGGTGAGGATGTGGCCCAGATGGTTGAGTCTGACCTCATACATAATGGCACCGTAGACACTGACCTCCATGTCCCCACCCACATAAGGGGCAGAGACCAGCCTCCCATTCACCACCACCTGCCCAAAGAAGAAAACCACCCATCAGTAGTCAGGGCAACGAGGAATCCTAGGGTTTCACTCTTAGCCGCTTTCCAAAGTTCCTGACAGTTCCTACATATTCACCCCACTCAAGTCCACTGTTATCCACAAACCCGGACATTTGCCAGCAGCTCTTCGAAGACAAAGGAGCTTTGCAGAGCTTGGCAAAAGAGTGGACTCTTATAACACTGGACAGACAGCCATGCATCTGGCACCCGAAAGCCCAGGGATTAAGAGGAACCTTGAGTCACTCTACAGGGAAGATGACTCCTCAAGAAAAGCTGGGGAAGTTGCTTACTTGCCAACTGGTCAGCGCCCTATCTCCAGGAGCACCTAATAGGACTACTTTAAGCATTTGATCTGATTTGATGGACTAGCTCTTTGGAGGCCCCACAATATATCTTATCAAACCTATTAAAATATACTCACATCCCACAATGAATATAATTTTTGCTGTAAAAATTTTAGAAGGCTTTTTATCCTTTTTTTTTTTTTTTTTTGCGGTACACGGGCCTCTCACTGTTGTGGCCTCTCCTCACTGGTGTGGCCTCTTGCGGAGCACAGGCTCCGGACGCGCAGGCTCAGCGGCCATGGCTCACGGGCCCAGCCGCTCTGCGGCACGTGGGATCTTCCCGGACCGGGGCACAAACCCGTGTCCCCTGCATCGGCAGGTGGACTCTCAACCACTGCGCCACCAGGGAAGCCCGCTTTTTATCCTTTTGATTTTTCTATTTTTTTTTTTTTTTTTTTTTTTTTTTTTTTTTTTAAACATCTTTATTGGAGCATAATTGCTTTACAATGGTATGTTAGTTTCAGCTTCACAACAAAATGAATCAGTTATATATATACATATGTTCCCATATCTCTTCCCGCTTGCGTCACCCTCCCTCCCACCCTCCCTATCCCACCCCTCCAGGCGGTCACACAGCACCGAGCTGATCTCCCTGTGCTATGCGGCTGCTTCCCACTAGCTATCTACCTTACGTTTGGTAGTGTATACATGTCCATGCCTCTTTATTGCTTTGTCACCGTTTACCCTTCCCCCTCCCCATAGCCTCAAGTCCATTCTCTAGTAAGTCTGTGTCTTTATTCCTGTTTCACCCCTAGGTTTTTCATGACATTTTTTTTTTCTTAAATTCCATATATATGTGTTAGCATACGGGTCTCTTGCAGACAGCAAATACATGGGTCTTGTTTTTGTATCCATTCAGCCCATCTGTGTCTTTTGGTGGGAGCATTTAGTCCATTTACATTTAAGGTAATTATCGATATGTGTGTTCCCATTCCCATTTTCTTAATTGTTTTGGGTTTGTTATTGTAGGTCTTTTCCTTCTTTTGTGTTTCTTGCCTAGAGAAGTTCCTTTAGCAGTTGTTGTAGAGCTGGTTTGGTGGTGCTGAACTCTCTCAGCTTTTGCTTGTCTCTAAAGGTTTTAATTTCTCCATCAAATCTGAATGAGATCCTTGCTGGGTAGAGTAATCTTGGTTGCAGGTTTTTCTCCTTCAACACTTTCAATATGTCCTGCCACTCCCTTCTGGCTTGCAGAGTTTCTGCTGAAAGATCAGCTGTTAACCTTATGGGGATTCCCTTGTGTGTTATTTGTTGGTTTTCCCTTGCTGCTTTTAATATGTTTTCTTTGTATTTAATTTTTGACAGTTTGATTAATATGTGTCTTGGCGTATTTCTCCTTGGATTTATCCTGTATGGGACTCTCTGTGCTTCCTGGACTTGATTAACTATTTCCTTTCCCATATTAGGGAAGTTTTCAACTATAATCTCTTCAAATATTTTCTCAGTCCCTTTCTTTTTCTCTTCTTCTTCTGGAACCCCTATAATTCGAATGTTGGTACGTTTAATGTTGTCCCAGAGGTCTCTGAGACTGTCCTCAGTTCTTTTCATTCTTTTTTCTTTATTCTGCTCTGCAGTAGTTATTTCCACTATTTTATCTTCCAGGTCACTTATCCGTTCTTCTGCCTCAGTTATTCTGCTATTGATCCCATCTAGAGTACTTTTAATTTCATTTATTGTGTTGTTCATCGTTGCTTGTTTCATCTTTAGTTCTTCTAGGTCCTTGTTAACTGATTCTTGCATTTTGTCCATTCTATTGTCCATTCTATCTCCAAGATTTCGGATCAACCTTACTATCATTATTTTGAATTCTTTTTCAGGTAGACTGCCTATTTCCTCTTCATTTGTTAGGTCTGATGGGTTTTTATCTTGCTCCTTCATCTGCGGTGTGTTTTTCTGTCTTTTCATTTTGCTTATCCTACTGTGTTTGGGGTCTCCTTTTTTGCAGGCTGAAGGTTCGTAGTTCCTGTTGTTTTTTGTGTCTGTCCCCAGTGGCTAAGGTTGGTTCAGTGGGTTGTGTAGGCTTCCTGCTGGAGGGGACTAGTGCCTGTGTTCTGGTGGATGAGGCTAGATCTTGTCTTTCTGGTGGGCAGGTCCACGTCTGGTGGTGTGTTTTGGGGTGTCTGTAGACTTATTATGATTTTGGGCCACCTCTCTGCTAATGGGTGGGGTTGTGTTCCTGTCTTGCTAGTTGTTTGGCATAGGATGTCCAGCACTGTAGCTTGCTGATCGTTGAGTGAAGCTGGGTGCTGGCGTTGAGATGGAGATCTCTCGGAAATTTTTGCTGTTTGATATTATGTGCAGCTGGGAGGTCTCTTGTGGATCAGTGTCCTGAAGTTGGCTCTCCCACCTCAGAGGCACAGCACTGACTCCTGGCTGCAGCACCAAGAGCCTTTCATCCACAGGGCTCCTTAATTTGGGATGATTGGTTGTCTATTCAGGTATTCCACAGATGCAGGGTACATCAAGTTGATTGTGGAGCTTTAATCCGCTGCTTCTGATGCTGCTGGGAGAGATTTCCCTTTCTCTTCTTTGTTCTCACAGCTCCCAGGGGCTCAGCTTTGGATTTAGCCCCGCCTGTGCGTGTAGGTCTCCGGAGGGCGTCTGTTCTTTGCTCAGACAGGACGGGGTTAAAGGAGCCGCTGATTCGGAGGCTCTGGCTCACTCAGGCCCGGGGATAGGGAGGGGCACGGAGTGTGGGGCGGGCCTGCGGCGGCAGAGGCCGGCGAGAAGTTGCAGCCTGAGGCGCGCCTGTGCGTTCTCCCGGGGGAGTTGTCCCTGGATCCCGGGACCCTGGCAGTGGCGGGCTGCACAGGCTCCCCGGAAGGGCTTGTGGCTAGTGACCTGTGCTCGCACACAGGCCTCCCGGTGGCGGCAGCAGCGGCCCTAGCGTCTCATGTCTGTCTCTGGGCTCCGCACTTTTAGCCGCGGCTCGCGCCCGTCCCTGGAGCTCTCTCAAGCAGCGTTCTTAATCCCCTCTCCTCGTGCACCAGGAAACAAAGAGGGACGTAAAAGTCTCTTGCCTCTTCGGCAGTTCCAGACTTCTCCCCGGACTCTCTCCCGGCCAGCCGCGGCGCACTAACGCCCTGCAGGCTGTGTTCACGCCGCCAACCTCAGTCCTCTCCCGCGCTCCGACAAAAGCCGGAGCCTCAGCTCCCAGTCCCGCCCGCCCCGGCGGGCGAGCAGACAAGCCTCTCGGCTGGCGAGTTCCGGTCGGCCCGATCCTCTGCGCTGGAATCTGTCCGCTTTGTCCTCCGCACCCCTGTTGCTGTGCTCTCCTCCGCGGCTCCCAAGCTCCCCCACTCCGCCTCCCGAAGCCTCCACCCGCGAAGGGGCTTCCTAGTGTGTGGACACTTTTCCTCCTTCACAGCTCTCTCCTGCTGGTGCAGGACCCGTCCCTATCCTTTTGTCTCTGTTTAGTTTTTTCTTTTGCCCTACCCAGGTACGTGGGGGGTTTCTTGCCTTTTGGGAGGTCTGAGGTCTTCTGCCAACGTTCAGTAGATGCTCTGTAGGAGTTGTTCCATGCGTAGATGTATTTCTGGTGTATCTGTGGGGAGGAACGTGATCTCCGCGTCTTACTCTTCCGCCATCTTCCCGGAAGTCTCTGATTTTTCTATTTTTGTCTGTGAGCTACTCATTTAACATATGACGAGCTGTGATTTTTCAGCAATCACTGTGCACGTTCAAGAATTCTTGCAAGAGGAGAACATCTAACCCATAAGCCGCTTTCACGAAATGAAATATTTACGATTTCTAAATGAACGTGTAAAGAAGTTGGCATAAAGCAACCTCTTGTAAACATTTAATCAAACATTTATTTTTTATCAGTTTTGCAGTTTTCTTTTTGAATCTTGGGTCCACACATTTTGTTTGGGCCCAGAATATTTTCATAGGCCCTAAATATTTTCCTTTGGAAGGTTCGCAGCCCTGGGTACAGGGCACGTAATGCCTGCTGGGCAAACAGCCTGGTGTCACCTCCATTCTTCTACCAGTGCCAGAAACTGGCACGACATTCATCACAATGTAATGCTATCGAAAATGGACCCTTTCTTCCAAATCTGGACCCAAAACAACATGAAATTACACCACCAGGGAGATAGCAATGAGCCCCTCCTACAAAGGTGGCGCTCTGCTCACGGGGCAGGAGGCCGAGTCCACAACAGGGGCACCAGCTAAAACCGGCTGCCACCGGGTCCATGTGGCTTCCCCAAGGGTCTGCCGCTGCCACGCTACAGGACTCACAGAAAGCACCTCCTACCTCCATGTTGCTGCGGAGCTCAACCGAGACACCGTTGTGTTTCACCTCGATGGACTTCATGCAGGTCTGCCTTGCCCTGGCGCTGCAGGCGTCATTATGGAGCAGTACCTCCAGGTCTTGCTCCTTGTTGTGAAATAAGACGTACGAGCAGTTGCCAGTCAGCTTGAAATTCTGTCCATCAAAGGTCACGATGTGCCGAGTAGAGCTGCCAGTGCAGACACCTGGACGGAGAGAGCAAAGGATGGATATGACCTGCCCAGACTTCCTCTCCTATCTCCTCTGCTCTCTTTGGACTGACAGGGAGACTTGCGAGTACATCTTTCCATAGACTTCTGACATTGAAAACCATGTTAATGCTCCCCATACGAAAACAAAGAGAATCAGCTAGGGTGGCAGTAAGGAAAATTCAAAATGGAAAGAAACAGATACGATTAAAAGAATAATGTAGGTAATGAATAACGGAAGCACACGGAAGGGAGCGGGGAAACCAGCCTAAATAACTTTGGGGAAAAACTTACTATATACCCAGAGGCTAACGACAAAAAGAATTGTGCACAAATGTGTACTCTAGTTAGTAGATCTGTTTTTCATAAAGGTATTGGTTAGCAGTCCTGAAACTGCTTTACGTGTATTCTGTGTAGGGTCTACAGAGGAATGATGGCCCAGGGTTGTTCTAAAAGTGATCCTGGGCTTCCCTCGTGGCGTGGTGGTTGAGAGTCCGCCGCCGACGCAGGGGACACGGGTTCGTGCCCCGGTCCGGGAAGATCCCACATGCCGCGGAGCGGCTGGGCCCGTGAGCCATGGCCGCTGAGCCTGCGCGTCCGGAGCCTGTGCTCCGCAACGGGAGATGCCACAACAGTGAGAGGCCCGCGTACCGAAAAAAAAAAAAAAATAGTGATCCTAAGTGAACTTCTGCTACACAGTAAGGAGGACGTCAAAAGAGAGAAAGAAAGAGAACCTATGAGGGGTTGGATGCAAAAACAAACAAATAAATAAACAAAAAAAAATAACAAAACAAAACAAAAAACCCAGAAGGATGGCAGGGTGAAGCAGCAGACAGAGAAAGAATATAGAATATGCAACTGATATCAAAGGACCACTCCTGAGAGCTGGTAAGAAAATGCAGCTGCCTTAAACACCTGCCAGGCCGGTGAGTGCAGGGCCTCTCACAGAAGCACCAGTCGTATACGAACCTTGAGAGGCCACTTCCAGCTCCTCCCTCTCTGGGCTCCAAGCTGGAGGGAGGCTGACTACACCCCTTTCCCAGAGGCCAGGAGCCCACACAGGGATTAGGGAGGTGTTTCAACTCCAACTCAGGTTCAAAGTCTTGATTATTACCTGAGAGTGGGCATCTAATTACCAAATTGAGACCGTGTTTTACGACTTAAAGCAACCATAGAACTCTTTATAAATAAACAGAAATCATATGAGGTCTGATAGAGTTCTCATCCAGGCAAAAAGGAACTTCATCCCACTCAATAAATTCTAAAGGGAGAGTGAGATACAAGATACAGTTCTGATTTCAGCCCGCAAGTTGTGTCTGTTCATCATAATCAACTCGATCCATCCACTGCTGAGCAGGGATTGCCATAAGCAAACATTTCTCCCAACCATGAGACAGAGGGCTAGGCCACTCCACAGACGAACGCTCCCCACAGGTCTGCATGTGATGGAGCTGACTAGGTCCCCCTATTAAACCAGGCCACCGTGATGGTACACCCTGCATCCAACGCTCAAACCCCTACAGGTATGATGGGGGCTTCTCCCTCACTGCTGTCCCTGCACTGCCTGGACCCCTTAAGGGTGACTCGTCAACAGCCAAGCTGAGCACTGACCTCAGAAAATCAATTCTTCCTTCTGGTTATGATTATCTGGGGCAGTGCCCTCCAGAAGGCACAGGAAGGGAACAGGGAGCCCTGGGACTGCATGGAAACACGTCCCGAGGTCACGAGAGGGAGGGAACACGGGTGGAGGGGGAAACGGGCTTCTGGTCTACCTCTCTGCACAGCCAAGCGAAAAGCACTGCCCCTCGAACACCGTGCACGCTGGAGAAGCAGAGGACTCACAGGGGCAGGTCCAGCGGCAGCCACAGGCCTCTTCCACCCTGATCGGGGACTGGCTGTTGGGGCAGGAAGGCCGCAGCTGCTGGTCACAGTTGACCCGGTGACTATTCAGCAAGGTCTGGCCATCTGGCAGGCAGGTCACTGTGTGGCACCGATCCGGCAAGGTCCAGATGTCCCCGGGCTGCAGAGAAAGAACCAGGTTCAGGCAGGGAATGGAATGAGGCACTTCAACACCCACCAGGCAACTGACCCCCTTGGAAAACATAGAGACTAGGCCTTGGGCCTAAATGGCAGGGAGACAGGATACAGACATAGCATTTACAGGCGGATCCACCCCAACCACAACCAAAATTTAAAAAAAGAGGCTATAATGGTAAGAGGGAGAATTGGACCCAGACCAAAGGAGGAAAAGTTCACCAGGGGAATGAGGGCCCCAAATATACATTCCTGATCTTTCCTTCAAAGTCAACGGAAATGAACGTACCCTCCTCTCATTCCCGTCCTCATCCACGCAAACACTGATGAACCCTGAAACAGACACAAGCAAGATCTCTGCTCCCACCCACCATCCAGAAATTCTGAGCCCTTCACTCGGCTACCTGGCTGGTCCTCGAAGCTGAATTAACTCTGAAAAGAACGTGAGTGGGTTTAGCAGTGAGGATGCAGGTACAGGAGATTAGGAGGACGTCATCCCGTGGTTCTTTGTGGTTAGTAGTCATTACAGTGACACAACAGTGATAATATGGCAACAACCACAGTCAGTATCTCCTTGTCCTCTTTTGTATATAGATCAGTGCCTAGTGAGAGGAGGAAAATGCAGCAAGAGGCTGAAAACTTAAAAGAGATCAAGGTTCCTACCCGGAGAGCTATCGTCTATCAAGAAAGGGCAATAACTCTGTAGTAGGTTTAGGCTCACAGCTAATTACTTTAGGAAAATATAGAAAACCAGGTTTTCAAAAAAGCATGTACGGTAAAAATAAAAAGTTCCTAACCTTAAAGCAACTTAAACTATGGTAGTTTGATGTTATATTCTATGTTATTGTATTTCTTTTTTTTTAATCTTTTCAGTTTCGTATTTTATTGAAGTATAGTCGATTTACAATATTGTGTTAGTTTCAGGTGTACAGTAAAGGGACTGTTATTTTTTTTCAGATTATCTTCCATTATAGATTATTACAAGATATTGGATGTAATTCCTTGTGCTATACGGTAAATCCCTGTTGCTTTTCTAAAGCCCTTTATACCCATGCTGACGGTGAGTGCGGGGCATGGAAGAGGTCCCTGATCTAAGGGTGTTGGAGTTCCCTGCCTCTGTCTTCCACTTCTTTGACCAAGAGCTCTGTGCTCAAGTTAGCATGGACGGTAAGGATGGAAGGAGGTCTATACACAGAGAACTTTCTGGTAACCCCTTGGAGGTTTGCCTTACGACCTTCCACGAGTAGACACTTACAGGTCCCGGTCTATAACACAAACTTACTTCAAGGCCAAATCTTGTAGAGGAGAACCTTTGAGTCTCTAGATGGGTTCGGTTGCTTTTGTTTCTGTTTTGAGGGGGATAAGAAAAACATGCCAAGACTCACCAGAGCACAGCTTGTGGAGGAAGGAATTGCCCAGGGCGACCATGGTGGGGAGGTCTTCGATCCGCTGGAGCTGCACCACGTTGGAGCTGGCCCCTGGGCCCGCCAAGATCCTCAGCTGGGCCAAGTCATACCCGTCTCCAATCCCAATGGGGAACACCGCCACTCCTAGGGTTACAGAGGAGCAAGAAAGGGTCTGTGCCAGCCTTTGGCCAGGTGGGCTCAAAATGCGCTGGCCTGAAGCTACGCCCAGCGTGTGCACAGAGCCTCATGTTTTCCAAACTGGCCACTCACACCGACCCTGTGAGGAGGGCATTCAGTCAATCAACAAACGTTAGTGAGGTCCTGCTCTGTGTCAGGTACTATTCTAAGCAGTGAGGATACTGTAAACCAAGCAGATCAAGTCCTGGCCTCATGGAGCTTACACTGGGGAGAGACAGACAACACACACACAAGTAAGTAAATATCTAGTATTTCAGACCTGCATAAGTGCTTAGGAAAAAACAAGATGGGGTAAGGAAGATAAGAGTTACTAGGGTAGTGGTGAGGGTTATTGTTTCATACAGGATGGTTGGAGATGTGTGCGGTGAAAAGATGAAGGGCAGAAGGAGCCAAGAGGACATCCTGAGCACAGAGACAGTGCGTGCAAAGGCCCTGGGGCAGAAAATTGGCTGCACAGTCCAGGGAGGCCAGAGCAGAGAAAGCGGGAGAGGGACACAGATCATGCAGAGCTTCAGAGGCCGCGGGAAGGACTAAACATGTTCTCTGAATGAAATGGGAGCCAGCCGAGACTTGAGAGCAGAGGGGTGACGTGGGTGAGCTGACTTCAATGTTTAAAGGGTCACTGCAGCTGCTCTGCTGATTGTGAACTTCGGGGGCAAGGATAGAAGCTCGCAGAAAGCTGTTCCAGGTAGAAAGCTATTACAGTAATCCAGGTGAGAGGTGATGGGGGCTTGAACTAGGAGACAGTGGTGCAGGTGGTATGCAGGTGATATGGCGTGGTGGCATTCTCAGTGTATTTTGAAGATGGAACTATAGTTTGTTGATGGACTGGATGGACGTATGGGAGAAATAGAGGAATTAAGGATGCTGAGGCTTTTGGCCTGAGCAACTGGAAGGATGGAACCGCCATTTTCCTAAGATGGGAAAGACTGTAAGAAGAGGGGATTTGGATGTGAGGGTCAGTAATTCAGTTTATGCTGAGTTGCCTGTTGGAACATCTAGGTGGAGATGTTCTAATTCCTAATCCAGACTGGAGATAGGAATTCTTAAGTCAATCGTGCATAAATGTATCTAGACGAATGACACAGAATGAGACCACCCAGGAGGTGAGTGTAAGAAGAGAAGAGAAAATGTCAGTCACAGGGCTTAGCCCGGGGTACGTGCGCCTACAGGTGAGAAACAGGCTTTGAATGGTTCAGTCATGTGCCCTGGATCATGTCTGTTTCCTCCAGACCACAGCTGCTTCCTTTCTCGATGAAAGACTTTCTTTGGATTCTTGATACTAAAGGAGAAAAGTCTCCATCATAAAATTACCCCAATTAGTTCTCCAGAAAGTTCTAGGTATTTGCAGTTTGCTTACGATTAGAGCTAATTTTCTGCTAGCAGCTTTTCACCTTTTCTAAGCTGGTTGTATCACCCCAACGTACATCCTTTCAGGGTCTTTTTCCCCAAAATAATAGGTTTCATCAATAGGTCACATTCATTCATTTAACAAACGTTAAATGGTCACCTATTCTGTGCATCGTGCACAGACGATACAAAAATAAGCAAGATTTTGCCCGTGCCTTCAAAGAATCCCTAGCTTGTGCAAGAAACAGATATCTAACATAAAAACAACGTGGTTTGCACATTTTGAGTCGTTCCAATGGTACAGAAAAGGGAGTGAACAACTCTCGGGAAGACATCAGAGGAGAGACAGAGCGGGGTTTTGAAAGATGAGCCACTCTCCCGGGGGCACGGGAAGGCGTCGCGTCATGTCATCCCACTCACCCAGCCCCCCGCCAGCGCGACACTGCCTGCCCCGGCTCACGTGCTGTTGCTGTTCACAGCACAAGCTCTCATAGGCACCGAGGCTCGGGCACACCTGCATCCGTCCCCTTCCTAAAGCAGCAGCCTTGGTCTCCTGTCCATCCTGCACCCCCAAGCCCCTTAGGCTGCTACTGGACAGGGGCTCAGAATACAGGAAGGTCTCCGACGGCTCTCAAAGCCCCAAAATGTATCACTCTAGCCTCAGAGTGGAGAGAGGCTAAGGACACCACAGGCGCGGGGGTATGACCCAGCCCTCAACGCAGAGGGAATATGTGAAGAAGTTAAAAGGTACGGTCAAGGTCTTCCCTGGTGGCGCAGTGGTTAAGAATCCGCCAGCCAGTGCAGGGGACACGGGTTCGAGCCCTGGTCCGGGAAGATCTCACATGCCGCGGAGCAACTAAGCCCATGCGCCACAACTACTGAAGTCCACGCGCCTAGAGCCCTCGAGCCACAACTACTGCGCCTGCGTGTCACAACTACTGAAGTCCGCGCGCCTAGAGCCCTCGAGCCACAACTACTGCGCCTGCGTGTCACAACTACTGAAGTCCGCGCGCCTAGAGCCCGTGCTCTGCAACAAGAAAAGCCACCGCAGTGAGAAGCCCGAGCACTGCAACGAAGAGTAGCCCCCGCTCGCCGCAACTAGAGAAAGCCCGCGCGCAGCAACGAAGACCCAACGCGGCCATAAATAAATAAGTAAATAAATAAAATACATTTATAAAAATAAAGTTACAGTTGAAAGCATGCAGACACATGAAGGATAAACACACATTTATTACTGCTTGGTTTCCAAATAACACAGGGATTGGGCAATTCCCCGCTGCTTGAAACCAGGCCCCATGTGGGTATTAAGTATTCAAAATCAGCCAGGACGTCGCAAAGTAACCGCCGCCCACTCTGAACCCGCTAGCAGTTTGCGGGCGCAGGACTGCACCCCCGACACTTACGGTTGGATCTGGCGGCAGCGGCGGCCTCACCCACTGAGTCCGTGGAAGTGCCCATGACCAGGATGACCACCGCCTTCGAGGCTTCAGGCCTGGCACCGTGGACTTGGGATGTGACATAGCGCACTGCAAAGCCCAACGCGTTCCCTGGAAGAGAGAACGGGCCACACAGTCAGTCCTGATGCGGGGAAGGTGGGTGTGAGGCCGGCTGAGCATCCTGCCTCCAGGGGGAGCCTTAGGTCATCGAAACGGAGTAACTCAGAGACGAAGAGCACCTTGGCCCTTGGTTTACAGGGAAGAAAACGAAGGCCAAGGAGCCAAGGGGCCGGCCGGGGTTAACCGGTCACTTACACCAAGAACTGGGGCCAGACGCGGCCCCTGCACCCCAGCCCGCCAGCGCGTTACCGATTTGGCTGGGGCCTCCCTCCTGCTGCATGTGGTCCACGAGGCTCAGTAAGTGGGTCTTCTCCAGGGGCACGGTCCACGGCACGTCGATGGTGGTGATACTTCCGTACTGGAGCACCGACACCTGGGTGAGCTGAGGGCCTGACAGGAGAGGAAGCACAGGAGTCACACTTTGAATCAGGAAGAGCCCCTGAAAGCGCCCCTTCGGGCGCCTCACTCACCTATATTGGCTCTTGAGATGAAAGCCTTGGCAAAACTCTTCATTTCGTCAAAGTAAGAAGCTGGAAAGCTGGAGGAGCCGTCCAGGAGGAGGACCACATCCAGGGGCTGGCTGCAGTCTGCAAGGAGAGCAGAGGGGAGCAACCAGGGCTGTGGGGGACTGGCACCAGGCCCCTGCAGCAGACACACACTCAATGGGTATTCAGGGCGCTGCCGACCACGCAGCGCCACAAAGGGGAGGCGTGTCCCCCGGTTCTGCACCTCGGCAGCTGGCGCCAGGCAGCAGGGAAGGGGGCCGTGAGTCCCCGGGTTTGGAGGCACTGGGGAGACTCCAACTCCACCCAAAGGCAGTTTAAATGCTACAGATGGAAGCAAGAGGCATCCTCCCCTCCATTTCGGGGGCTGCAACTCTTCTAGAACTGAGTGAAATACTGGAGCAGAAAACAGGCAGGTGACAAGAGGAAACAGAGCAGCACACCCCTGGAAGGTGGGCTTGTGTGTCCTCAGGTCTCACGGGGCACGCAAGGAGCTAGAAGGTGAACCGATTAAAAATGCCTAAAGCTCATGTTAATGTTTGGGAACAGGGTCACGATCGCAGTGAGGAAACAAACTCTGGCCCAAACACTGTTCTGAGGTTTGATGATGCTATTACTGAAATAGCACGAGAATTTAGACAAATCTGTGGCTCTGATGAAAACAAAAACAAAGAAACAAAGGCACGGATAACGAGTATGGGGATCAAGAGACCGTAAAAGAAGGCTAGTGATTCTGGGGCATCCCAACCACACCAAGTCAAGGTGTTAAAGAGCTCGGAAGTGACGCATCGTTAGTATCAGTTAAGAGGCAATAATCACAGCCGTGGAGTTACGGCATTTCTGAGCACTTGCTAAGTACTGGGTACCGCTCTAAGCGTATTTCAAGTGCTAGTGTTACCAGCATTCTACAGATGAGGAGACTGATGGACACAGGGGTACTTGCCCAAAATTACCCCAAAATTATTACCAAAATAATTGCAAAAATTACCCAGCTCGTAGGTGCCAGAGGTGAGATTCAAACTAAGGCAGCCCGGCTCCAGAATCTACTGGACTTCCTGGCCTCGCCCCGAAGAATGTCAGGCGCTGAGAAAAATTTTATCCACCCAGTGTGGTAAAAAAAGCTGATAGTCACCATATTGAACAGGTTGCCTCCAAGGCAGGGAGTAGAATTGGGTGGGGATGAGGCTATATGGTAAAGCAGGACTTGTATTTTTTTTACTCCATATCCTGGTTTTGCTTACATCTTAATAAGCTTGCATTACCTTTGCATTTTCAAACTCAGACAATAAGAAAAGATCCTTCTCCCCAAACAAAGATCACAGGTGGGGTGGGAGGTGAGGAAACGCAGACACTCTGAAGGCAGGGGTCTGGCCGAAGGCACAGAGCAGGGAAGCCAGATCTGAACCTGAGAATCGCGTCTCCACCAAGGCCACCCCCAGTGCCCCCAAGTCCTCGCCCCCATGCAAGGCGCCCGCATACCTGAGACGGGGGCGGAGCTGGGGAGATACGGCCCCTCTCTGGAGCAGCACCTCTGCAGCACCAGGTCAGGAGCCTCTCGGGGGAGCGTCTCGAAGTCCTTGATGAAGATGGGGGCCTGGGGCCAGCCGATCTTCTCCAGCTCCGGCACGTCCACGCGAGGTCCCACTCCGATGGGCACCACCTGGATGTCTCCGGGCATCCGCCTGATCTCATCTGAGGCCGGGCTTCCCGTGACCATGTAGACCAGGTTGGGCGCCTGCCCCCGGTCCCCCTGGCTGGCCGAGAAGCTGTGCTCCGACAGGTACTGCAGGGCCAGCCCGGTGTTGGTCCGGTTGCCACCCCGGTAGCGGATCTCCCGCAGCCGCCGCAGGACGTCCTCCTTGGACTGCGCCTCTCTGAAGGAGTGCTCCACGGTCACCACGTACGAGTACTGCAGCACCGTGACGTGGACACCGTCCTGGCCCACGTCCATCTGCCGGATCACCTCCTCCAAGAACTCTGTGCTCCTGTTGAAGCTGGCCTCACCCACGCTGTCCGACCCTTCCAGGAGGAACGCCACATCCAGGACCAGGGAGCTCCTCCTGGGTGCCAGCGTCACGGGGACCTGGGCCGTGAGCGGCCGCTGCGTGGGGGCAGGCGCTTCGGGGGCGAGGTCGCAGAGGTAGCTGATGATCTCATCCCTCCGCTGCTCCAGCTCATCCACGCCGCTGAGCACGAAGGCCTTGTTCTCGGGGGCCTGCTTCTCGAGGAGGCGGATCTGCCTGAGGCTGGCGTGGGGCCCGATGCCCACGGGGACCAGGACGACCTTCTTCTTCTTCAGGCCCTGGACGTAGCGGACCAAGTTCCGGGCCAGCCTGGGGGGCTCCTGGCTGGCTGTGAGCAGCAGGGCCACGCGGGAGGCCTCAGGCCGGTCCACCTTGCTGAAAATCTGGAAGAGCGTGTACTTCAAGACCTCGCTGGTGGAGGCCACCTCGCTGCCCGCGTACTTCACCTGCCCGGCGATGCGCCGCAGCTCCGACGGCCGCTTCCGGTCCTGCAGTGCGATGTAGGCGTGGGAGCCGTCATGGTACTCCACCACGGCCACGCGGATGCGCTTCTGGGAGATGTGCAGACGCTCCATCACGCCCACCACGAACGCCTTCAGCGTCTCGAAGTCGGCCTCAGACAGCTTGGAGGAGCCGTCCAGCAGGAAGACCAGGTCCAGGAGTTTGCTGCAGAAGAAGTCATGCAGGGGCGGCTCCGGCGTGTCCTCCACGTACGGGGTGGTGAGGTCAACCGGGCCTTCTGTGGGGGGCACCACCAGGCCTCCCGGTTCCCTGCAGGCTTCACAGGTGAGGCTGACACCATCACAGTGACTGCAAGAGGGGAGAGACCAAAATGGTTCAGGAAGAACCTCTGGGCACTTCCCAGCCCACCGAACCCGAGACCCCAAGGAACACTCCCCACTCGAGAGAGACACCATGTTTAACATAGTCCCCAAGCAGCCCCCCTACACACACACACACACACACACACACACACACACACACTTCCCTTGAGTTTTGATCCCCTTGAAAGCCAAAGACTTCACCCACCCTAGGAGCTGAAAAAGAATCTTTCTTCTTTCTTAGCAATCCACACAGCCATTCAAAGTTGGTTTATTTTCAACCTATGTCTCTAGCAACATAAATATTTAATTATAATCCAAGCCTTCTCCCAAATATCTCCAAAGACAAACACTGCTCTAAAATGTTGAGGCTGACAGGCCTTATAAATGTTCTATCGAAGACAGATGCTCTTCAGTATTTATTACAACAGAATTTAAGCTGCATGAATTCTGTACTATGTTAACATGTTGGGCCCTAAGGAAGAGAGGAAAACTGGAGTAAAATCATTTCAGAGAGATGAATAAAGATGCAAAATCCCAGCTTGATCCGGCAGAATAAAGTACTGGGAGTGGTACAGGGGGGTCTCCAAGACGTTAGACAGAGAACGACAGTGACTCACTCATTCTTTCTTGCAATGGACCCACCGTTTACCCCCATCCTGTGCCAGGGTCTAGCTGTGCTCCACACCCAGCCCCAAGCCCCCCACACAAATTCTCACCCCGCCAGGCCAAAGTTCCAACCCCCTGGGCACGTCTCTCTTTCACCAGTGTCCTGGAAAGTGGCAGGCTCCGTCAGACCACAGGAGAAATCAAGCTGCCTGCAGTGGTGACCCACACAGGCTAGAACCTTCTCCTTCAACCCCGGTGGGAGCCCGGGGGCAGCGACCCGTGACTCCCAGTTACAAGAGCCGCGTCCTGGGACCTTGGCCATGGCCCGAGGTGTCTGTGCCCCACTGCAGAGTCAGGGGCTCCACCTCTCTTCCTGCCCTGCATCCCCACCTCCAGTAAAAAAGAAACCTGACTTCCATAGATGCCTGTCCCCGGACTAGACGCCACCTCCAAGGATAAGAAGAGACCACGTCCTTCCTTCAGCAAGAAGAGCTAGAAAACCTAAATCTCTTGAGAGATATTTCCTGGAAAAGAAATATAGCCTGTCCTCAAAGACAGAGAAGCAAAGTAAGTAAGAACAGGACATTCTTCCCCAAACCGACACTTCTGGGCAGGCCCCCAGGTTAGACAGTAAGACCCATCACTCCGGACAACCAGGGGGACTGTGTTACCAAATCTGGCAGCGCTCAGGGTCCCCGGCGTTCAAGGTGATTTTCTTCCCGGGCGCTAAGCGCTGCCCGGCCGCCTCACACACAGGGCAGTCTTCAGGGTTGACGCAGGTCTGCAAAAGCTCATCCAAGATTTTCCCTGCATGAGAAGCCTCTCGTTAGGAGCCAAAGTTCCCACCTTTCCCACAAGGAAGACTCTCCTTGCACTAGAAGGCCTGTCCCAGCTCTGCCTGCCTCCCCCAAGGGTCCCCTCACTGCTTAGGGAGCATCCTTCTTTCTGAAAAATTAGGAGGGGGTGTTCCTTCCCCCACCTCGCCTCCTCCAAACCCCAGGACAAAGCAAATCTTATCTCCAAGGGTCTTTTTGCTCCTCCACCGAAGGAGATATCTGATAACTCTAGATCTGTGCTATCCAATACTGTAGCCAGTAACCACGTGCGGCTGGTTACGTTTAAATCTCAACTAAGTAACGTTCAATAAAATTGAACATTCAATTCCTCAGACACAGGAGCCACATTTGAATAGAACTTTCCCAGCACTGCGGAAAGTTCTACCAGAAAGCGCTGCTCTAGATGATACGCCCATAAATAGACCCCAGAAGCATTGCATGGGAGCTCAGCTTGACAAAAACCACAGCTGGCCTGGCTTTGGTGGAAGGACACGGAAACACGACCTAGGGTAGTGGGGCTGGGGACAGGGCGCCACCAGGCGAGGCCGAGAAGAAGCAGTGCAGGGAGCCAGCTTTCCTGAGGACCATCCCAGCCCCGCACCCCTTCCCCGCGGGGGCCAGGGCCTCACCCGGAGGGCAGTGTGCGTGACAGCCCTCCACACACTGCACGGGGCAGGCCAGCGGCTCAGGGTGCTGGCACGTGACGGGACAGGCAGGAGCACAGCTGTTGTAGCGCCACTCACACTGGTACCCACTGTCCCGCAGGTTCCGTTCCTCGCAGCTCTGGGCTGTGCAGACCCCAAAACAGGCAGGACCGTTATTAAAGCACCAGGCAACCCTGGGCAACCCCAGACAGATGGCCCCAAGGAGGGGATGAGGGTACTGGGGAACTACGGAGTCACCACGTGAGAGGCGTCTAGGCTTTGAGAGCCCCTGAGCCAGGAGCCTCGCGGTTCTGAATCCATTTTCCTCATAAAAACGATCACCCACTTACATGCAGGAAGGAAGGCGCAACATAAAGTCTGAGCTGCTTGACCACGACGGCAAATGTGATTGTGTCTAATCACAGACACTCTGACCACCTTCTTCTCTTCGTCACTGCTCCCTCTTCTCCATTTCCTTGAATCTCTCTCCCCACTGCTCTCTCCCCATCGCTGTCTCCAGCCCCACGCCTCCTCATGCCCATGCGTGCTTTAACCCCCTTCAGCCTCGGCCATCACCCCCGCATGGGTCTCTGTCTTCTCCCCCACCAAGGCGCCCTTCCTCACCACCCAAGGTCTAAATGCGCGAGGGGGGAGGGGCGTGTCTGGGACCACGAGGAACAGCAGGACTCACGGCACAACGTGGGCGTCCTCCAGGCCACCACCTCGCCGTGCCGGGCACACACGTGGGCGTAGGCAGCGATGGCGTCGCAGAAGCAGGCACAGTCCCCGACGGACTCGCAGGAACAGGTGTCGTAGATGCAAACATCCAGGTATGGCTCGGGGTCCACCTGCAAGGGAGACGCAGGTGGCCTGGGCTGCACTTGGGGACTCTGGCTCTTGGTCTGGGCCTGAATGTTCCAGTGGTCAGAGGAGGGACAGGGGCTCCAGGCAGAAGGAAAGATGTGAGGCAATGGTCCCAAGGAGGAAGTGGGTAAAAAGGCAGAAATCCTACGTTCTTATGTGGAGTCCAGCAAGAAAAGGGGAAAAAAGCAACCCTGCCAGCCTCTCCTAGAAGAGATGTGCCTGAGAATTTTTCAAAAGATCATTCCTTTCTGTCCATCTGTCCACGTACCTGCTCAGCCATCCATCCGTCCCCATAAGCCACTCCCACCCTCTTGGGTGTCTGCGTGTTTTACATAAACACCACACACACACACATACACACACACACACACACACACTCTTTCCTGGTCTCCACTCAGCAAAGAGACTGAGGAAACACATCAGGACCACTCACACTGTCTTGCTGAGATGCTACAGGCTAGCGTGCTGGACCGCGGCCGGCCCGGTGCTCCTGGACTCCGACCCTAGATCTCCCCGGACAGGAAGCCCACCATCGGTCCGTGCTCAGTCTCAGGAGCCACCTCTCACCTTCGGCTGCCCCAGACGTGCCCCCCACACCCACCTCGTTCAGGGCAGTTGTGGTGAGAATGAATTCGGACGTTAAGCCGGTCACTGTGCCCAACAGCCCCAGTTTCCCTGACCCTCTCACTGTCCCCACCCTTCCAGCTCAGGTGCCTCGGGTCTCCACCAAACCAGGGGATCCTAAGTATCCTTCGGGTCCTGAGGGATTAAAAACCACTGGATGGACAGAAAGAGCTGAGACACAGGTGTTCAACCGTCACTCCCACGAGGGAGCTGCCACGGAGCAGCACGCGTGTGCACCTGGCTCTGTGTGTGTGTGTGTACATATACATAGACACACGTGTACCCACACATACACAGGTGTGCGTATATACATTCAGACAGAGATAGAGAGAAAACTGCATCGAAACTTGTTTGGGGAATTCCTTGTCACCTTGCGAGATAAAGACACAAAAAGAACCTGCTGTAGAGCACAGGGAACTGTACTCAGTAGTCTGTAATGGCCTATATGGGAATAGAATCTAAAAAAAAAGCAGTGGATATATGTCTATGTATAACTGATTCACTTTGCTGTACAGCAGAAACTAACACAACATTGTAAATCAACTATATTCCAATAAAAAATTTTTTTAAATAAAATAAAATAGAAAACCCACAAGGACCTACTGTGTAGCACAGGGAACTCTGCTCAATACTCTGTAATAACCTAAATGGGAAAAGAATTTGAAAAAGAATAGACACATGTATATGTATGAGTGAATCACTTTGCTGTACATCTAAAACACAGCATCGTTAATCAACTACGTTCCAATATAAAATAAAAATTAAACAACAACAAAAGACACAGAAAGAAGCCATAGAGTGCAGGCTGAAAATCTGGCTTCAAGACCAGAAAGGAGTTTCCGTGAGACAAGACCTGGGAACGGGGGCAGTGGCGCGGTGCCTGGGGCCAGAGACACGGTGGGCATGGGAGAAGGAAGCTCCCGCTCTGATGTCGGAGACAAGATCATCTGTGGGCGACAAGCCCTAAGACTGAGGCTGGAAGAGCAGCAGCATTGGATGCCCAGAGAACCATGCAGAAAAACGATCTGCCAGGCACTGCTCTCCTCATACACCCTCGATTATTCTTTCTGCTCCCCAGTCTGAAGCCAAGAGAGGTGAGCAGCTGCAGACGATCTCTGAGGCTCCTGGAAGCAACCACAGCTAGAAGCGCCTGCCCCCAGGGGCCCCGGGGGCCCCGCCGCCCTCACCAGCCTGTTGCACTCCTGGAAGATGTCGCTGGTGAGGATGCTGCAGGAGGAGTCCACCATCGTCTGCTTCAGGACGTTGTTGTGGCAGGTGGCAGGGGAGGGGTCCAGTGGCACCTGGGGAAGCGGGCAGGAGTACACAGGTGGACCCGGAAGAGTCAACCCGGAAGGGCTCCAAGAGGCCCTCTCCCCAGGCTCTGCCCCCGCCACAGGCCCTAGCACCCACCACCCACGGTCCGCACCGCGACCCCGACCTACTTTCTGGGTGTCGGCGCACCGCGGGCTCACTTTCCAGGAATTCCCGAAGTCCACGGGGTCTTCCTCCACTTGGAGGCTACTGCTGGTGAGGTCGTTGTTCTGGATGCCGTCAAAGTTCCCACACAGGCCACACACCTGCTCCTGAGGGACCAGTGGGGAACATAAGCTTTGCAAACCTCAGAGCAAACTCTGAGTCAGGAAAGCGAGGGTTCCAGGCAGCATGGGAGGCAGGCTCGCCTGAGGAAGAGGAGGGTGGGAGGGGACAGGGAGGGAGACGCAGAAGGAGACCAGGGTGACCAGCAAAGTCTTGACCTTGCCAAGGCCTTTGCCCGGCTTCCACAATGACCTCATGTTAAGGTTAAGGAAACCAAGGCCATTCACAAAGAGAGGCAGCCCGCCCATGTCCCTTGGATGGCCAACTAGGCCTCCAGGGCCCTGGTGTCTGCAGTATAAACCATCAGCTGCCCCAGTAAGGGTCTGAGCAGAAGAGAAGCTGGTCCAGCATTACACCAATGAGAATGTGAGAAGTCTGAGGGGGGAACGTTCTAGTCCTACTTGACCGTGGACAGGTGAGTCCCTTACCTAAACAACTGCAGCCTGTTCGGAGCAGGCTGGCCAGCACTAAATGCCCCCAGGGCTGACGTAATATCTTCCTCAACTCCATGTTCACCTATCATGGGCTGCAGGACACAAGTCCTGACCGACTAATGAATGAATGGGTGGAAACCATCACATAAGAACCCTGGACAAAACCGGAGCTATTTGGCCTGGAAAAGAAAAGATGCCATGCTCTTAGAACAAATTTGGAGCCCTGCCTCGGGACAAAGAGATGTGACTTATTCTATTTTGCTGGGAAACATGGACAAAAGGACAGAGATCTTTACATGGCCCGACAGTCCCCATGGCATGGCCCCTGCCCCGTCCCTGCCCTTGGTAACTACCAGTCACCCCAAGCCCCTCCTCTCCAGCCGCCCTGGCCTCCGTGTCCAAACGCAAACACCGTCCACCTTAGGGCCTTGGCACCTGCCACTCCATCTGCCTGAATTCTCAAGTCAGGACATTTACGCGGCTCCTTCCCTCCCTTCCACAAAGACTCCACTCACACCCTTTGAGACGGGTCTCATCAGACCAACCAGTCTAAAACACACAATATCCCCACTAGAATATGATCTCCACCAGGGTTGTTGTGGACAAAACCATGGTGCCCGCAAAGATATCCACGTTCTCATCCCCAGAAGCAGGAATATGTTACCACACGTGGCAAAAGGAACTTTGCAGGTGTGATTGCGTTAAGGGTCCTGAGATGGGAAGACTGTCCTGGATCATCTAGGTGGGCTCAGTGCAATCACAGGGTCTCATAAGGAGCACAGAAGTCAGAGTGAGAAATGTGATGTGACAGAGAGAAGCAGAGAGAGTGGAAGACGCTATGCTGTTGGCTGTGACGATGGAGGATGGGACCACAGCCAAGAGATGTGGGCAGCCCCAGAAGCTAGGAAAGGCAAGAAGACAGATTTTCCCCTAAAGCCACCAGAAGGAATGCAGCCCTGCCGACCAATTGTATACTTTTGATCTCCAGAACCAGAAGATAATCTGTTTGTGTTGCTTTTCTAAGCCACTAAGTCTGTGGTAATTTATTATAGCAGCAATAGGAAACTAATACGAAGCTAAGATACATATAAATATAACTATATATATATAACTATATATATGACTATAACCATGTATACATATGTATGTATAGTTATATATAGTTCTTTCCCTGCTGTATCCACAGTGCCTAGAACAGTTGCCGGGAAGGTCTGTCCTGCCACCAGGGCAGACAGAGCACTTGTCACATTCATGCCCGTCAGAGAAAATGAAGTCCCAGCAAACCATTGGAACCTGGACGGATACTGCAAGCAGCTTTCCCCAAAGCAGGTGCTGAGCGGTTTCACTGCAAGCGTCGGCCGATGCTGGCCTGTGGCCCCGTGGGAGGGTGCACCCGGAATGCTCTGCAGAGTTATGATAACATCACGCATGATCGTTTGCCTCTTGAGGTTAAGAAACCTTGAGAATAGCTCTTGCCCGATCTTTTCTTTCCTTCCTTTGTGGATATAAACTGCTTGCCTAGCAAGGCCACTCAAGGGACTGTTTGCAGGGTCCGGGAACCCTCCCTCCTTCTCAGAGACAGCCTGTCTCGGGAACAGCCAAGGTGAACGCTAACCCTTGAGTCTTATTTGCAGCGGGAGGGAGGCTGGACTAGGTGACCACCCACCCTCCCCCAAGACGGCGGGCGGGGGCCGCGGACTGCTGCTCAGGAAGCTGAAGATGCAACCGGACAGGATGAGGGGGAAGCGGAGAAGGGCCACCCACCTGGTAAGTCTGCTTCAGGAACACAGAGATACCCAGGTGGCGGTCCCAGACCACGGAGAGGGCCTTGCCCAGCAGCACGGTGATGTACAGGCCGGACTCCACCACCTCAAAGTAAGTCTCATCCTTCATGGACCTCTTCACGCTCACCTGAGGGAGGACGCAGTGTGAGACCAGGACACTGATGGTCAGGTGTAAGGCCCGGCTCCCCCCGCCCCGCGGCCCTCCAGAGCCGCTGGTCATTTGCCCCGTTCGGCCAGAGCTGCGTCCATCTTGCCTACCTCTCTCCAAGAATCCTAGGATAAAGAGGTGGCGGCAAAAACATAATTACAAGGTTAAAAATACAATGAAACCTATTGGCAGAAGATCACCTATCACGTCATGAAAAGAATTTTCTGGACACTTGATCATTAAATACACATGGTCCCCTAAAGATGTTTTTAACGTGGTGATGGTTTTAAGCACCTCTAGGCAACTGATTTAAAATGGACCTAGAGACTGTCATACAGAGTGAAGTAAGTCAGAAAGAGGAAAACAAATACCATATGCTAACGCATGTATATGGAATCTAGAAAAGTGGTACTGATGACCCTAGGGGCAGGGCAGGAATAAAGATGCAGACGTAGAGAATGGACTTGAGGACACGGGGAGGGGGAAGGGTAAGCTGGGACAAAGTGAGAGAGAGGCATGGACATATATACACTACCAAATGTAAAATAGATAGCTAGTGGGAAGCAGCTGCATAGCACAGGGAGATCAGCTCAGTGCTTTGTGACCACCTAGAGGGGTGGGATAGGGAGGGTGGGAGGGAGACGCAAGAGGGAAGGGATATGAGGACGTATGTATACATATAGCTGATTCACTTTGTTATACAGCAGCAATCATTGTAAAGCAATTATACTCCAATAAAGATGTTAAAAAAATAAATTAATTAAATAAAATAAAATCTCTTATTGGCTTATTAAAAAATAAATCCACCCCTTTATTAAAACGAGCACTAGATTCTCCCCTTTCCTCCCATCTCCCACTCGAGTTGCCGTCAGCAGGAGTCACAGCTGAACAGGGAGACAGGGAAGCTCGGCGCTGGAAGCAGGAATCCCAGACTTCAGCCCCCGAAGGACCTGAGCCCTTGACTCAGCTGACTCGCTGCCAGTGCCGAGCCCTCCCTGCCCGTTTCACGGCACTTGGCTGACCATCTAACCCATAAGACTGAGGCTGACGCTAAGAACTTGTCACCCCTTCACCAAGGCCCTCTCCCTGGGGACACACCACAGGCAGAGCCTCCCACTCTATGTCACCACTGTCATCTGTCCTAAGTAGAACTGTCCCTGAAATGGACACGGCTGACCCAAGTCAACAGGTCCTGCTTGCTCCACAGCTATCTTCTCTAAGGGAGGAGAATTCACCTCCCACCCCCTGGTATCAGCGGGGGATCTTCCTGGACCAGGGCACGAACCCGTGTCCCCTGCATCAGCAGGCGGACTCTCAACCACCGTGCCACCAGGGAAGCCCAGCGGTGGGTATTTGCCAGAAGGTAGGATGCGGGCTGAGGCCACGGAACAAAATGAAGATACGGGGAAGGGGTGAGCCCAGACCCAGGTCTCCCAGGTACCGATGTGGCCAGACCAGCACAGCTGTGCTCCAGGGACCCCTGCCACTTCAGACGCAGGTTCCTGGGCCTCACCCAGACCTGAGCCAGGACCTCAGGGTGGACCTGAAGGTTGGTGTCTTAAACAAGGTCTCCTGGGTGGTTCTCAGGTAGACCTCTGAGAGCCATTCCGTGAGCTCTTAGCACACAGGGCCTGAGTCTGTGCACTCTGAGCTCTTTAGCAAAGATTTTATCTAAAAAGAACCGAAAAACGTAAAAGAAGGTAAAAATCCCCCCAAACACCATCATCTCCCAAAATACATATTTATATATGCGTGTGTATATATAACATATTGGATGTATAATAAGTGTGTATATACTTGTATATATATTATATATGTGTATATATGTATGTATATGTGTGTATATATTTTTGTGAATATATGTATACAAGTGTGTATATGTGTGTATACATTAGTATATAATATATAATGTGGGTATATAATACATACTAACCTCACATACTATATATGTGTGTATATGCGTGTATATGTTTGTATATATAATATATGTAAATGTGGGATATATCTGTATATTACGTATACATGTGTATATTTGTATGCATAGTATACGTGCATATGTGTATATACATTTGTATATATAATACATATAAATGTGGGTATATAATATATATGTGTGTATATTTGTATGTATAATATATGTGTACGTGTGTACATTCATATATAATACATAAAACTGTGGGTATATAATACATATGCATTTGTGTGTATACTTGTGTGCATAATATATGTGTATATGTGTATACATTTGTATATATAATACATATAAATGTGGGATTTAACATATATGTATATGTGTGTAATGTGTATAACATATTTGCATTTATAATGTATGTGTACATATGTGTTCATACATTTGTATATGTTATATTTATATATGTGGGTATATAATATATATGTATATATGTGCATATACATTTGTATATATAATATATATGTGGGCTATAATATATATGTATATATGTGTATGATATATTTGTATGTATAATATACGTGTATGTGTGTACCTTTGTATATATAATATATATAACAGTGGGTATATAATATATATGTATATGTGTTTATGCATAGTATACTCGTGTGCGTGTGTATATTTGTATATATAGTGTGTATATTATACATATGTATATATGTGTGTGTATATACGTATTCCTATATGAAAGTCCTCCCACCCTCCCATCTCCCGTCGCCTCCAGAGGTCAGCCCTGGCTCTCCCAACGCTGGTGCAGATATGGTTACACACCCTTCTCCACATGTGTGTCTGCACTTCCTTCCACTAAAATGGATCGTGTAATCTGTCACCACCTGCCACCCGCCACCCTCACAGGACGAGGCGAGGTCAGAGGATACAGCGCTACCTCATCTCTCCACTGGCTGCACGACGTTCCATCCACACACGTTCTGGACGAACACTCGGCATGTGCTCTTCATCAGCCAACGGAGGGGCATGAGGGTGGAGGGACGAGCCCACACTCACCTCCCCATCAAACAGCTCAATCTCGCCTCCTTCCACCAGGATGGTGACGCGCCTCCTGCATTTCAGGGAGGGGTAGCCGCACCCCTCGTTCCCCACCAGGATCCGGAAGGTCCCAGGGTTACTGCCACAGTAATCCTGGGGAAAAACAGGTGTCAGGATAGAAACACTCTCCCTGCTACTCCTCCCCAGATCAGCTGACTGGCGTCCCATCACCTCAGGCCTTTGAAGGATGTGTTACAGGAGTTTGCCATGTCCACGTGTGTGTGAGAGAGACAGACAGACAGAGATGGAGGACACTCACAGGTGTGTCACCCTCGGCCATCACCTATGAACCAGGTGCCTACAGCCAGGTGGGAGGGGGGGTGGTGAGGGGTGGGAGGGAGAGAAGGAGGGACACAGGGAGAGGGAACGTGGACCCATCAGCCTACAGCTCCCCCTGAGCCTGTTAGTCCAGCCTCAGCCAGGGAACTAGCACAGTCCAGCCACGTGGCACCTGGCAGCTCTAAGTTCTGGTGGAGTCCCTCTGGACTGCTGGCCCAGAACTGTAACCGAAGACTGCCGGACCCAGCAACACCAGCTGAGCTACCGTCCCTAGCAGGGAACAGAGGGTATGGGAGCACTGGTCCTCGCTGGGGAATTGCATAGAAAGGAAGCAAAAGCGGACACGTTTCTGGCAAATATCTCCCATGGTGGCTATTGCTGTGATGTGATGGGAAAAAAAACACCCAGCACAGAAAAGCTAGGGGTGGGCCTTGTTTCTGCCACTTACTGGATAATACTGAGTAAGTCACTTACCTCTCTGACCCTCATAAACACACACACACAGAGGCACACGTACAGAGACACATGTTCACATGCACACAAAGACACACACACATACATATCACACACAAACACACATAACACACATGTATGCACACACATACAAAGACACATACACTCACACACACATATACATACATTCCACACACAAGATGTGCCACTCTGTAAGATGGGATCCGCCAACTTGATGGGATTGGTAGGTTAAACGGGTTTGTCTTGGGTTAATGGGATTGTGAAAGTTAAAAGAGGGAACGAAGGTACAAGTGCTTTGTCACCAGCTGAGATTTTTCTGAAGGAGAAAGAGTTAAGTCCTGATAACACCTCCCAAAGAAGGAAGGGAGGAAAGGGAGGGGGGCCCCGACAAAGTATCAGAGGAGACAACGGCACTGGCGGTGGGGCAGGAAAAGCAGCCCCACGAGGGGCACGACTCGGAGGGGCTCCGACTGGCTCCTAGGCTGAGGCGGTAGGTCTGACCGGCCCCTCTCGCTGCACTGAAATGTCGTGTTTTCTGGGTGCCCAGATCTGAACCTGGCTGGGGAGTGGAGCCCCAGAGCTGGTATCACCCCATCTTCTGCTACCAAGGCTGGGAGGCAGACAGATAACAGAAAGACGGACTTCCATAGACGATGTGTGGGAAAGCCCTAGAGGGTTCCTGGGTGTGGGTAAAAGCATGTCGTGGGGTGCACGCCCGTCTCCCCAGCGCGCCGCCCACCTCTCTGGGGCCAGCCTGGGGCGCGGGCCAGAGGCAGGGGGCTCACTCCCCGTGCGCTGGGCAGGCGTCATACTTGGTGCCCCTGCCCCCGTTGCCTGACTCCCGTGCCCTGCAGCTCTGTCTCTGGGGCTGAAGCTCCCTCGGGTCTGCGGTCCTCCCTCCAGCCCACACCGAGCCCCTCCCCTGACGCCCCCGAGAGCGGAGACGGAGAGACCACAGTTTAAGCTGCACAGAGCCCAGCCGCCTGGAGGACAAAGCGCTCGGCCCTCCTTGCTCACCAGCGTCGGTGTCAACCAGCAAGAGAAACTTGCAGGAATCCGTGGGCGGGAAAGGGGGCAGAGCAGCCCTCACGCAGCAGCTAGGATTCCCGCAGGCCGCGCCTCGGCCTGCCGGGCAGCGGGACCTTCTGTACCCACAGCCCCTCACCCCCCGCCCCATTCTGAGCTGCACGAGGTTAGAAATGAAAATGGTGGAGAATGCGATGGAATGGAATGGGGACTTCCCTGGCGGTCCAGCGGTTAGGACCCTGCACTCTCACTGCCGAGGGCCCGGTTCAATCCCTGGCTGGGGAACTAAGATCCCAGAAGCCTCGAGGTGCGGCAAAAAAAAAAAAAAAGAGAATAGAACAGAATAAAATAGAATAGAATCACAGGGCGGGAACCGAACTCCAGGGGCATTTCAACCTTCTCTGAGTGGGCTGCTCACTGCCCAAGGATGGGGGCAGGAAGGGTGTTGGGGCTGAAATCCAGCCCGGGCTCCACTCCCCACTGGTACCCTGACTGAGGCCGTGTCTGCAGAAGGAAAGGGAGCCTTCCTCTCATTGCATTGTGCTGGGACTGGGGCGGATGGGAGCCTGCCCCACACCAAGGCCAGTCAACGAATGAGCTTCTGCCCCGTCCCGGGAGGCGTGCAGGTGAGCTGGAGGAACACAGCTATCACTCGAGTCTCGAGGTCCTGCCTCTCCAGGGGCTGGAAAATCACTCCCGTAGAAACCAGCCCCCAGAGCTGTTTCCACCGACAGAACGGTGGCATCCAGCCTGGGAGCACACCCACCCCCAAACCCTGCTCTCACCTGTGCCAGGACGTACTGGCACTCCCCGGGAAACAGGTACTTGAGCCCGTCAAAGGTGAGGTAGTGAGCCAGGCCCAGGGCGGAGCAGGTGGCGTCGCACACGTGGCCCGTGCAGTTCCACTTCCGGTCCCGACAGACACTGGGAACAGGATGAGGGGGGTGAGGGCGGGGCCTTGGGGGTCGGGACAGCAAGGACGCCACCCACCCTCCAGGAGGCCTCAGGAAGCGTCGGGAGGGTGGTCTGCAGCCTGTGGATCGGACCTCACAGGGCCCCGCGGTCATGAACCCACACATTTTTAGACCACGGGGCCCAGGAGGAGAGGGAAGCCATGCTGCCCCCCCACCCGTCACGAGGCAAAGAAGGGCCCTGGTTGGCTGAGGTGACCCAGGGACACTCTGTCACCACCTGCTCCGGACGTGCCAAAGCCCAGCCTCCCAGGATATCACCTGGGAGGGGCCACAGGGTCTCTACAGAAAAGACACTGAGGCCGATAGCCCCTCTGAGGCTAAGGGGACACACGTCCAGAATGGCAGGAAAATTCTGAGCTGGGGAAACAGTGACCAGCTGTGAGCTTCTGCCAGGAGAGGGTGGGCAGCAATGTATGTAAACCCGCAGCGACTTGCCGGCTGCCCTATGGCCCCATCCCTCCGCCCGGTAACAGAGCCGACATCAGGAAGCCCGACAGGGGCGGCAGCGGTGGAAAGCTCAGACCTCGGGCCCCAGACACTAAGCCCCTTACTGCCTGTCCCCGTGGCCCTTCCCTAAAGCTGTGCACTGCCCCAAAGAAAGGCACGGTGAGTGAGCAGAGCCTGGGGTTGTGTGAAGGATGGTCTCTCTCCAGGCAAGCACACTCGCAATATGGCTGGGGGACAGGACAAGGCCAGAGAAGGACCCCCGATCCCGTGCCCTGGGATAGCTTGGTCACGCATGCAGTGATGGATATGGCCCTCATCTTCCCCAGGAAACACTGCTGTCTAGAAAGTGTCCCCGTGGGGTGAGTACACAGGATGATAAAGTCTCCCATTTGACAGATGGAGAAACAGAGGCACAGAGAAAAGGAAAGGAGCCACGAGTGGGAGGGGAGCAAGTACCAGAGCAACACCCCACCCCCGTCCCCAGCATCCCTGGAACCCTTCCCGGCCTCACCAAGTATTGCAGTCCACCTTCACCGTCTCTCCGGGGGCGTACTCTCTGCCCTGGTGGAAGCAGGGACACCTTTCCAGGGCCACACACCTGTTGTCCTGCCGGACCTGAGGGAAAGCGATCCAGAAGTCTTGGTGCCGGAACGAGTGATCCAACAGCCGCGGCCAGAGGTGGCCCAGGGAGCCCACGCCCAGTCATGGGCTGGAATCCCGGCTCTTGTCTACACTGGTCCCCCTGGCTCAGCTGAAGACACTCTGACCCCCTCCGCCCTCATACACTGCAGGGGCAGGAGCCCTGGGACCTGGTGGAGACTCTGATAACACATGTCAGAAGCCCTTGAGACGTGCATCTCCTTAGACCCAGTAATTCCTCCAGAGGACTTCTCCAAAGGTAATAGAGTTATAGGCAAAAACTAATGTACAATTATTTATCATTCCAAAATAAAAATGGAAGCAACTAAGTGATTAAACCCATTAAGGCATCTCCAGGTGATGGTGTCCTGTGGAGCGCATTAAAGTCTGAAAAGTTTTGAGAACTACGTATGCTGTTAATTTCTAAAACAAGGGAGAAAAAAAACTGTATACACATATGGTCCCAATGATTAATATATATATGCATATATTTAAAAAAAAAAAAGTCTTGAAGGAAATATGTAAGTTGCCTCCAAAGGGCTTGGGAAGTGTAGAAGTTGCCTCTGGTGGGCTAGGATAAGGGAATCTTATTTTCTTTTTTCGTTTTTAAATTTTTTTTCTGAATGTTCTTCATTGAGCATCTACTATGTTCTATAGCTGAAAAAAATGGATAATGTATTTAATAAAGTGAATTAATTAGTGAACAATGCACTTAATGCCGTAGAGGTGAAAGTTGAATAGTGGCCACAGGCAGGGATGGACCAGAACCAGAGGCTGGGGGTTTTCAAGCCCTACGTGCACCCTTGTCACCCCGTCCCCTGATGGTCCAACACACCCTCACAGGGCCTGCCCTTCTTCCCACCCCCCCACCAGTGAAGGAGTAACTATGTGACAAGTTATACTCCTCAGGGGTTCCGGGGCCAGGAGGAAAAGAGCGAAGACCCGCTGGCCCCAGTGACCTGAGGGAGAGCTGGCCAAACCCACGCTGATCCCACACGGAGATCTGCTTCTGTCCCAACCCTAGGAGGCAGCCCCGGACGCCGGCTCTGCGTGACCCTGGGTGAAGGGACCACAGCACTCTGGTTCCAGAGCCACCCGAGGGGCGAGAAGCTGCTGGTCTGGGTCCCTTAGCATCTGTGCGATCCCATCACTCTGCAGACAAGCCTGGGTTCCCTGGGCCTAGAGCCAGACAAAGCCCTGGGACAGAGCGGTCTTGGGCTGAACAAAGACTAAACTCACGTGTGTGCATATGTGTGTGTGCATGCAAGTGTGTGTGTGCATGCGTCTGTGTTTGCATGCATGTGTTTGTGTGTGTGAGTTTGCATGTGTGTGCATGCATGTGTATGTGTGTGTATGTGTGGGTGCGTGCGTGCGTGTGTGTGTTTGTGTGTTGGAAGGGGTGGAAAGAAGAACCTCCATGACTCAGCCACCAGCTTCATGCAGCCTCTGGCGTGTTCCCGAGTCCCTGAGGCCTAAGGGAAGGGGCAGGATGGGAGCTAGAGTGAGGTAGATGCAGGCGGACCACGCTCTAGGTGGCTTGTACCTCCGGGGGCCACAATGTCCTTGGCAGACATCCAGCTTAGGCACCCGGGAGGGAGGACGGCAGCCCAGTGGGAACAGGGAGGATGGGAAACGTCCCTCCACCCCAGTCTTCAAAAGCCTTGCAATCAGGCTTCACCCCCACACCCCCCAAGCTCGTCATCTTTGATGTAAGTCCCAGACCCGCCACCTCGTGGCTACTCTGGGAATGACCGTGGCCTCCCTGTGGACCCCCGACCTGCTCGCCAGCCCGGGCTCCTGCAGTTAATGGAGACCAACCAGACAAAGAGCCTCGTTATGGGAAACATTATGTGAGGCGAGACGATGCAGGATGGATTCCAGAAAGCGGCCCTGCTCACCTCCCCTGAGCGGAAGGAAGCAGGCTGCGGGGAGGCTCCCAGGCCTCTTGGTCTGCGTGCTGGACGTTTTTACCTCTCTCCAGGGTGGTCAACCCACTGACAAAAAGTCCTGCACTCCCAGGGCCCAGGTAACCCCTCGCCTGAGCCAGGGGTGAGTCCCAGGGAGCCCGGCCCTCTTCCAAGGGACAGAAAACTCAAATCCCAGTTTGGCCATGAAACAATACTGTCACCCCCTTCCGAGCTCTCACTGACAAACCACATGGCTCCTCTCTGCCCTGCTTATTTTAGTGAAAGGAGATGACTAATGGATGGATTATGATATTAAAATAGGACCTTGGTATCAAATGAGGACAGGGGCATGGGTTTAGACCTAGGTCAGAGGTGGAGGAAGCAAAGTGGAGCCTTAAAGGGAGAGGAGAGGTTTCTCAGCAGGAGGCTCCCGACTTGGAACAGAAGATCAAATATCACCCGCCCAGCCAGAAGCACCCAGAGTCCTAAAGCGCTAAGAATCCACAGAGATAGGAAGATAAAGACACAAGCAGGAGACGACGGGATGGAGATGAGAACAGGTCCACGTGTAGGGCGGGCCAGTACAGCAGCCCCGAAGTGAACTTCGTGCAAGTCACTTACTTAAACTTCATGTTTGAAAAGAAGAGACCCATTCCTGCCTAGTCTTTTTCCCTTTAGGACACCAGAAGGATAATAAGATAAAGTTGACGAAAGTTGACGAATGTCCTTCAAGGACTTCAGAAGAAAACAGGCAGAAATAGCTGTCGCCATTGTTCACCAGCTCGTGACACCTTGAGTAAGAAAGGCGCGTGCTGAGAACACAGTCCTGGGTCTTGATCAGCAAGAAAAATTCTGAAGTAGAAAAAAACTGGCATTGTTGCTCTTCTCTGAAAAGGCCCCATCTTCACCCCGCCGTACTGACCCATTCTCCAGAATCTTTTATTGCCTTCCAGCTGTCCTCTGTTCTCCCCACCAATACTTCCAGCTCAATGCAGCTGCCTTCAACTAGATGTTTGCTAGAGGAAAGAATCTGATGAAATAACTCATGCGAAAGTGTGAATGACTTCCTATGAGGATTTATAAGGTAAGCTTTTTTAAGTTGTTTTTTATTAACCAAACTAAATTCATACCTAGTATATTTCAGTAAACATGATTAGGTGACAATTCATAGGAAGTGTAGGAGATATCTTTGAGACAGGAGGGCTTTCTTGGGCCTTTTAGAATTACATCTCGTAGGATTTACAGTGCGCACATGAGCGGCCCTCTCTGGATGGGCCCCTGAGCCCAAGCCCTACCTTTCAAAAAGCAGCACCAACCAAAGGGGAAAAGGGGGGAGGGATAAATTGGGAGATTGAGATTGACATGTACACACTACTATACATAAAATAGATGACTAATAAGAACCTGCTGTATAGCGCAGGGAACTCTATTCGATGTAATGACCTATATGGGAATAGAATCTAAAAAAGAGGGGATATATGTATATGTATAACTGATTCGCTTTGCTGTGCACCTGAAACTAACACAACATCGTAAATCAACTAGACTCCAATAAAAATTAATTTAAAAAAAAACAAAAAACACAAAAAAAACCAAGTAGCAGTGCCAAAGGCTTTTCAGTCTTCATAGTGGGCCAGTGAGAAAACTGGGCCTCAGAGGACCAGGGAAATGAACACACGTCTCAGCTGCTGAGAGCTTTTCCAGTACCAGCAGAACTGGGTACCAGTTTGGAAAATGTGACCACTGGACTTCAGGGCATAAGTGAGCATCTCCCAGACAGGGGTACTACACTGGGAGTCAGGAGGCCGGAATTTCCACTACACAGTTATGTAGCCTTGAATGGTTCTGTGTCCTTTCTCTCCTCGGTCTCCTTCTGTGTCCTTGGGGCAGGGCGGGACGGCGGCGGGGGGTGTTGAAAGCGTGAGTCTTAAGGGCTCCTGGCTCTGCCTGGAGACAATTACAGCCCCGACTGGGACGGAGTGAGCCGGGCGGTGGGTTGTGCTTTGCTGCCACCTCGTGGTAGAAGCAGGTAATAGTCTAATTTAAAGGCAGGAAGTGCATTCAAGGATTTTTTAACCGTAGAAAAATACTTGGGAAATTTTCTAGTGCAACCCCTTCATTTTATTGATCTAGTGGGTCTCACATGTGGATCCTGAGGTCCAAAACATTGCTCCCCAGTGTGTACTAACTTCCTATAGCATCTCTGTCCATAATATGGTTCATGCTTTTCCTCCATGAACTTCTTGTAACCGCGGTCATTAAACCACCACTTACGAAGCGACTTCCATGTACCCACCACTGTCACCTCCAACGCTCTCAAGAACCCTTCTGACCCAATTTTACAGGTGAGAAAAATAAAGACACAAAGATGTTAAGTGGCTTGCCACTCTGTTGAAGTAAACGTCAGGCGCCCAGATTCAAGCCTGGAAGCTCCGGGCAGCTTCTGTACCAACCACCCATCAGTGTGGTCAGAAAGCATCCTCACCCCTGGTCCTATGCAAGGAGACCTTGGCACCGGTGTCAGGAGCAGATGGAGTGAAGCAGAAAGACTCTGATCTGAGCGGGTACCAGGCCCGGAACAAACTGCAAAGAGGGGGGTGGTCCCCAGGACCAGTGCAGGTCTGTGAGGACGTGAGTGCAGCCAGGAGGGTAGCAGGTGTTTAGAAAATCACGTGCGACATATCCTGTCTGTTACTCATGTTTGCATGTCATTGCCTTTTGCTTCATTTTTCTGATAATTCACTTCTATTATATTTACAAAAGCTTTGGTCCACAACAGATTGGAAATTTATGAAAATGGGCCCTTCCTGGGTCTCTCCCGTGGACCAGAGGAGGGGGCCCGCCCAGCCTCTGAGACAGCCTCGGTTATGGACGAAAACAACAACTGAAGCTATTCGCATGATCCCACATGCCGCGGAGCAGCTAGGCCCGTGAGCCACAATTACTGAAGGCTACGCGTCTGGAGCCTGTGCTCTGCAACAAGAGAGGCTGCAATAGTGAGAGGCCCGCGCACCGCGATGAAGAGTGGCCCCCACTTGCCACAACTAGAGAAAGCCCTCGCGCAGAAACGAAGACCCAACACGGCAAAAATTAATTAATTAATTAATTAACTCCTACCCCCAACATCTTCTTTAAAAATTAAAAAAAAGTGCTTTCACATACGACTCCTTCAGGCCCATGTGTGAAGGCAGAGCAGGAATTCTGTGCCCATGTTACAAATGAGGCAACTGAGGCTCAGCGAAAGTGAATGTGCAAAATCAAGGAGCCAGGAAGCGGTGAGGCCGGGCTGGGCTCTCGGGCCCCTGTTCCTACTCTCCCTGCTCCCTGTGGGTCTGCCCCCCAGGAAGGAGCTGCTCCCCCCTACTCTCGAGTCCTCAGAACCCCTGACCTCTTCCCCCAAACCCTCAGTGACATGCCACAGCCTCCCACCTTCCACAGGGGATGGCCGACGAGACACACCCCCTCGGAGGATGTCTGCACCCATGGGCCCAAACAGTGTTTTCCGCTCCTTTTCCTTTGCGTGGAGGCCAAGAACACACCGCGCACTTCGTGAATCACCCAGACTTTCCTGCTCGCAGATCCGGCCTCCACGATTTGCATGTTAGCTGGCATCATAATGAAGCAGTTGTGAAAACAGCCCAGTCTCGTATCCCACAAGCCTCAAGTTCACAACCCCTGCGGCTGGGGTGAGAGACACCTTGTTAACATGACAGATGTTCAGAGACTGTCCTCGGGAGGCCAGAGGCTGCAGGAGTGCCCACGAGTCCCTAAGGATGCGTCCTCATCCTGCATTCAAAGCCTCGCTCTCCATTTGGGACAATAATGCAATTATTGTGGTTACTAATATTTAAGCCTCTCTGTACTATTTCCTTCGTGGGGAAAAAACAAGTTCATTTGAAAGAGCCCCTGATGCTTCCAGTCTCCTGAGCAGCATCCCTCTTTTTGCCAGAGCTTTCTCTGATGTCGGGAGAATTTCTTCTCCAAGTATGGAGAAGGAAGAGTCAAAATTAGAGGTCCTTGGGGTAAAAAAGAACAATATGGAAGTTTCCTCTCCACACTCCTATTTCTTGTCTGAGTTCCCCCCCTCCTTTATACCTCCTTCTGCTCAGGCACCAAACAAGATCTTCCTGTTTGGGGATGTTCCCTGGCCAATCTCTAGCTTCCCCGTTAGAAAAGATAGTTCTAGAATCCTCAGAGGCTAAGACAGAAGGGAGCACCCAGAGAGAATGGATAACAGCTAGTCTATCCGTCTCGGAGGAGAGAGGGCTGGAGAGAAAGAGAGAGACCGTGTGCCCTGCACACACCCCAGTCCGCAGCCTTCCTGAGGGCCGCTGGTGATGCATCTGAGTTTCCAGCTCCCACAGCCCAGGATACTGCCCCCAGGCCGAGGCCTGGGCATCACGAATGACCTTTACAGCCATTAAGAGGGCCATCTTGCCTCCCCCCACCAATTTTGGCCTCTAGGACTCTCACCCCAGCCCTCACTGCTCACGTTGGGTATGGGGAATTAGAGAAAGCAAGAAGACAGGATGCATTTGAAAGAGAAGAATCCAGAAGTTGCATCCTTCAGGGTGACAAGAATAGTCTATGTATATTTAATCCACAGATGTCCTAAGACTAGACTTGGGACGGAGCTAAGGGGGCCTGGGTGTGCTCAGGCCATTGCCACCACCAGGATGCGCTAGGAGCCAGGCGGCCGCAGACCAGCAGCGGGGGGGACCACGAGGAAGGGCTGGCCGAGGGTGACGGTTTGCAGCCTCAGCCCCAGAGACACGGAATGTTAGGAGCTGACCACGACCTCATGGCTCACCCTACAGATGAGGAAAGCAAGGCTCCGTGTGGGGAAGGGATTGGTGGGCCCGCGGCTTGCTGACGGCAGTGTCTTCTCCTGAGATACAGAGTTATACACATAAACGCAAGTCATATGCAAACATGTGTGCGTGTGTGTGTGTGCGTGTGCGTGCTTGTGTCTCCTCGTCTTCACACAACGGCACGCAGCCCTTGGGAAGTTCTAGTGGCAATGCCCAGTGGCACTTTTAAGAATTTTCCAGAAATCCTCGCCTCGCTCCCTAGGGCGCCGCTGTGCCAAGTTCTTGTATTTCTGTCAGCTCTCACCAAGAGGAAGATCAACCCCAACTCTCCCATCGGCTCTCTCCCTGCCTCTGGCGGCTGACTCAGCCACAGAGGACTCACCCCTGCCCCCGCCTGCAGCTCGTCTGCAGCCCCAGTGCCGTCCTTGCGGAGCTCTTGTTTCTTTCTCTCTCTGCCTCCGCAGCCCACCTCACTGCCCCCTGCCCGCGGGAGCCCGGCAGGTCTCCGTCCCTCTGCGGCTCGGGTGGCTTACCATGCCCGGGGGGCAGAGGCAGCCGGACACGCAGCCCATGCTCACGCACTCCAGGTCGTAGTTCTGGCAGGTTTTGGCGCACTCCAGCCCTTCGGCCCTCGGGCTGTCAGCAGGACACACCAGCTTGACCATGGGGGGCTGACAGGACAGGCTTCTTTTGCCTTGGAGTCAGGAAAACCAAAGAGACCATCATTGAAGGGGTGAATGGATCTGCCGTCTACGCTGTCCTTTGCCCCCTGCGTGCAGTCACTCAACCCCAGAGGCTCAGGCTGCCCACGCCCCGGGACAAGGCACTGCTGGACCTCCAGCTGGGGCCGGAACGGCAGCCTCATCTACTCGTCTGAGCTCTGACCTCTTCCTACACTGAAGACGCCTCTGTCGAGCTCAGCATCCCTCTAACGGCCCCCGGTCCTCATCTCCTTTGACCCTGCGCTGTTGCCTGCTGCACTGAATCAGGACGCGCTGCAGAAACGTCCAGAGCCAGGCTTGAAGGGACCTGGATGTGGGTGCTTAAAAGGAACCTTTGCTCCAACACATTTAATTTTAAATTCCTAAAATTAATTCAATCACAACTTTAAAGGGGGCTCTGCTCACGTGGCATCCTCTGTCCAGCCCCTGGCCATCCCAGCCGCTCTATTTCAACCTGTAACACTCCAACCCTGGACACTCCTACACTCCCTGCTTTGTCATTCTCCTCGCTCTGACATCACCATCTGAATGCCGTTTATTTTCCTTCTTTGTTGATTGCTCACCCGCATCCCACCCACACACTAGAACACAGGCTCCGTGCAGGCAGGGGGTTTTGTCACTTTGTTCACTGTTCTATCTCCTGGCAATTAGTAGGTATCACTGTGTTGACTGAGTAAATGATGACAGCAGGTAACTAACTGACACAGCACCTGTGTTTCAAAAACCCTGATGCATTGAATAGCATTTGTATCTTACATGCATATATAGCATGTAGTAGCTCTTATGGACAAGAAAGTCAGAATTCCCAGCCTTGTTTTTATATGGAAACTTTTGTTGGGAAACTGAAACCCTAAGAGGTTAAATGGCTTTTCCAAATAGCACAGAATTCTAGGAGTTTCCTGACTTTGAGAAAAAAAAAAAAAAAAAAAACCTTCCTGTCACTAGGCTAGAAGACTCTGGGCAAGAGAAGCATCAGACCTGAGAGGCAGAACGCAACAGAGAGGGGTGGAGTGTCGGAAAAAAAGTTACAATGAGAGACAGCAGGAAGAAGAAAGAGGCAGAGGGATGAGTGACCTTGAGGTCTGCTATGGACTGAATGTTTGTATCCCCCCCAAAATTCACATGGGGAAATCCTAACCCCCAAAGGTGATGCTATTAAGAGGTGAGGTTTGGGGCAGGTGATTGGGTCATGAAGGTGGAGCCCTCAGGAATGGGATTAGTCTCCTTAGAGGACACCCCACGGAGTTCCCTTGCCCCTTCCACCAGGTGAGCACACAGCAAGGACCCAGAGGTGGGCCCTCAGCCAGCCATGCGGACATCCTGTTCTTGGACACTTCACCAGGACCAGCCGGAAAACAAACGCTGGCACAGAGCTGTGTCACTGGGAGAGAGGGGGCCTTAGGAAAGTGAGAGGTAGGGAGAAGACGTCAAGCTGGAGGCTGAAAATAGCCCATTTATCTGCCTAAGGGCATCTCGCTCCCCCCTACCAGGAGGGTCCTTTCTAAGCAAGGATGTTGGGTCCTTCTGACCCACAAACGTGGACTATGGTCCCACCAGGTCTCCCTCCTGTGCCTTGTCCTTGAACAGCGCTGCACCTATTAGGACCTTCAAACTGAGGGCACCGAGTCCAAACTCCTCTGTCTCAAATCCACCAGAGAAGCTTTCTAAAGAGGTGTTCCGGTCACCGTGTCCCTCGGTAAAATGAGGCCGTGAAGGACCACTGTACCCACAGCTGCTCCCTGGGTTAAGGTCGCCATGGGCAGAAGAGGGATCTCCCTGTCCATCCTGCAGGCAGTTCAGTCTTTCCCCATCACAAAATTCAACTCCTCCTGCCTCAACCACTGGGATGTGTACATGCAAAGGCACCTCCAGGCCTGGAAGCCACACACACAAACGCATGCCTGAATGCAGCCAGTCCCTCACCCACACCATCTGAGCAGAGGGAGAGGAGAGCCCGTTGGGGGTGGTACTCACTGCGGTGGGACAGGGGGCTGCTGAGGACCGAGTCGGGCAGCAGGCTCCCCGGGGCTCCACTCGTGGAGCAGTGCATGAAGCCATCCTCACAGTAGCTGCAGAGAGGAGGTCACAGCCTGACTTAGAGGGATTCCCCACCTCCCACAGGGCGCTCTGCCCCCTCCGGCCGGGCTCCCATCCCATAACCTGGCTGAAACGCAGCTGCTGAGGCCACCAGTGACCTCCATGCCACTGGACCCAATGCAACTGTTTTCACTTCTTTTCTTACTTTACCTCCTTCCACATTAGTCATCCCTGTTGCCTGCTCCATCCTCTTCTACAAAAAGAAAACAAAACATCCCTCCTGGTTTTCCTCCCACTTTGCTGGTTGCTCGTCTCAGGCTCACTGTAGCTCCGCCCCCCTGAGGACTCATCCAGCCCCTCTCTCCTCCTCCTACTGTGTGTGCCATTTGCAAGTCCAGCCTCAACTACAGAGAGGACTCACAGATTCACATCAGCAGCTCCGATCTCTCCGTTGAACTTAAGATCCACGTATTGAAATGCTTATGTGATAACCACCTGTGTGGCTCAGTGTGCCCAAAACTGAGCTCACTGTCCCCCCTCCAAAGCCAATTCTCCCCCGGGGCTTGGATTCTTCGAATGAAACCACCATCCATCTAGTTTCACAAACCGGAAACCCAGGGCTCAGCCCTGACACTGCCTTCTCCCCACCCCCGACACCCTATGCATCCCCAGGCCCTGGGCTTGGTGGCTTGAATATCGCTGGAAGCCACAGCCACCTCCATCTCCACTGCTGAGCCCCACCCCCATCACCTGGATGGTGCAGAAGCCTTCCGACTGATGTCCTGCATCTCTCCTCACCTCCCTCCAAAACACATACCTCGTGGCAGCCCAAGTATCTTTGCAAAACCCAAATCTGATTATGTCACATTCCTGCTTGGAATCCTTCAATAGCTTCCCTTCAACAGGCCTTAGGATGAAGGTCAAACCCCTCCCATGGCCTCCCAGGTTCCACAGGGTCTGAGCCCTGCTACCCGTCCCCCATCCATCCCCCTGGCCTTCTTTTCATCCTGAAGGTGCATTGCCCCACTCAAATGCAAACGCTCCTGCACACACTGTTTCCTCTGACCTGACATTACTTACACACACACACACACACACACACACACACACACACACACACACAAAACCGCCTTTGTCCCCCCCCCCATTTCAAGCTTTCATAGACCACATACTTTGCTTCCTACCACACTTGTAACTTTACATGCATTTGAGTTATTATTTGGTTAACAACTCTCTCTGCCACTGGACTATAAGATCCAAGAGGGTAGGGACTTCCCTGGCAGTCCAGTGGTTAAGACACCGAGCTTCCACTGCACGGGGAGCAGGTTCGATCTCTGGTCAGGGAACTAAGATCCCATATGCCTAGTGGCGTGGCCAAAAAATAGAAAATAAAAAGATCCAAGAGGGTAGAAGCCATGGAAGATTGTCCCTCACTCCTCACCACCGTAAACAAGGCTGTGATTGACATCTTCATACATGTACCCTACATGAAGACCTCTAATATATATGCCCAGGTGCGACTACCAGGTGTGGATGTCCAATTCGCATAGACTGTGCCCCTGGCTCTCTCAGGTACAACTGGACTTGGGTTTGAAGGGAGCAAAGCACCTTCAGCATTCAAAGGAAGCCAGTGCATTGGAGAGGGGACAGGTAGCAGAGGTCAGATCCCATGGGGCCTGAGAGGCCGTGGGAGGGATTTGACCTTCATCCTAAGGCCTGTTGAGGGGAAGGTTTGGAAGGATTCCAAGCAGGAATGTGACATAATCAGATTGAGATTTTGAAACAATCCTGGGAGTATGTGAACAAGTCTGTGTCCACCAGGAGCAGGTCAGGGGCCCCATGTCCCATGGTCCTGCCAACACTTGGCATTATTCAGATTTCAAATTTTCCCAGTAAAACAGATACGCAGTAACGTTTATTGCTTCATTTTGCGTTTCGCTGATTATAATGATTTTGAACATTTTTAACGTGACTGCTGTTCAATCAGCAGCTGTTGAATGCACAAGGGAATCAGCCCTTCCCTCCCTGGGCCCATGCAGATTCTGCACTTCTGGTTTTTAACTAACACCTGGCTTAAAAAGATCCTTCCCCCAAATGCCATGTTCTATCTATCATTTGGACATGACCAAAAAGCTTAATTTTACTTTTAAAAAAAAGAAAACCTTGCAGGTAGGTTACAAGTCAACTCCTGGCTCACAGCTGGCCTCCCTGGAGTGAGCACTCCACTGCGATGGCTGTGTGGGTACCACACGAAAGGTCTGGAGAAACCTCCAGGTCACGTGTGCTTGCACCTTCCTACCACCTTTCCATGGGCATCACGAACACCTGCCCCAGCTGTGCTGATTCTTCAGTGTGTTGTCAGAAGAATAAAAATAAAAATAGAACCCTGGTGATCCAGTGGTTAAGAATCCGGCTTCCAATGCAGGGGACACAGGTTCAATCCCTGGTCGGGGAACTGGGATCCCACATGCTGCGGGGCAACTAAGCCCGCTCGCCGCAACTACTGAGCCCACGCGCCCTGGAGACCACGTGCCACAGCTAGAGAGAAGCCCGTGTGCCGCCACCGAGACTTAACACAGCCAAATAAATTAATTAATTAAAAAGAATAAAAATAAACAGCCACAGACAAGTCCCGAGTTCCCGCTGGCTCACATTCTCCCTGAAATCCAATTTTCTAAATGAAGTGGAGAAACAGATGATCTATAGCTTTCAGCCCTGGTGCCTGAAGGGGAGGCTGGGAAGAGGAGGTGGTCATGGAGAGGCCACTGATGCCCAAACCCTGAGAAGAGCCTGAAGCCAGGGCTACCCCCTGGCCCTCTGCCCACCCAGGAGCTGCTGTCCCCCACAACCTTCCTTCTGCTTCCGATATGCTAAAATTGGTTATTTTTACCAATACCAGCTGCATTGCTGTCCTCAGTCACCCCAGCCCCCTACCCTCTGTCTTCTTTCCTCACCACACTATGAAACAAGGGGGCCACTGTGACCTTCTGATCGCCATATTCAACAGCCTCTTCTTCGTGTAACGTGAAGAGTTCAAGGGTCCCTGGGTTCCAGCCACTTGCTGGATGATTTGGGAAAGTGATAATCTCTCTAAGCCTCCAATTCCTTACTAAAAAAGCAAGTCCTGCTTGCCTAACAGTGTTGTTTCAAGGCCCCAGAGAGAAACACCTTGAATATTATAGCTCGACAACTATGGTAAAACAACCACTGGGCTAAGGCCAAATGCCCAAGCCAACAGAAGATGGTACGACTCCCCTGTTCCCTTCATGTCCATGATATGGGCCCCTCCTGGTTCTGCCCTTTCCGCTGGCCTATTTTCTTTGGCCTCTCTCATGGGATCCCCTTTCTCCTCCCCTGGTCCTCTGAACATTCTCACATCTTTGGTCCTCGCCTCTTAGAAGCCTAGCTACTCTCACGGCTATAACTGGTACCTCCAGCCCCAATCTCTTACTCAAGCTCCAAACCCATAATTCCAGCCATCGGTTCCACTCATTCACCAAGATGCCCTCTCGGTCACTCAAAGTCATCGAGGCCAAAACCGAACTCATTATCTTCCCTCCACCTACAAAGAGCCCGCTTGCAGTTCTTGGTCTCGCTGTTCTCCCAAGCATTCAAGTTCAGAACCCTGGGACCACCTTCAATACACCTCCCCCTCCTCCCAAACATCCCACTGGTCTGTTTACCTTCCCGGCATCTCTAGCTCCTGACCCCCTGCGTCTTTGCTGCTATTACTTGGCCCAGGGCCTTACCTTCCGACTAGACTATGTCAACATCTTCCCACAACTGACCTCATAACTCATGCAGCTTCCAGAACCTACTCCCTAAAACTACACTTTGACCCTATTTCCTCTCTGCTCAAACCCTCCGAGGTCCCACGGCCTACTGCTCAAGCATCAGTCCTCACCTTACCTTCCACAGACCGACCCCTGATGCTGGTCCCAGCTTCCCCCCAGTCTTATCTTTCCCTCACGCACACATACGTTCCCCCAGAGGACTTACCTTGGTGACTGATGAGTATGCCTTGTGCATTTTAGTCCCCGGATCGCTGCTCCACCCCTAAAACCCTCCACCTCACTTCTTTTTTTTTTTTTTTGCGGTACGCGGGCCTCTCACTGTTGTGGCCTCTCCCGTTGCGGAGCACAGGCTCCGGACGCGCAGGCCCAGCGGCCATGGCTCACGGGCCCAGCCGCTCCGCGGCATGTGGGATCTTCCCGGACTGGGGCACGAACCCGCGTCCCCCGCATCGGTAGGCGGACTCTCAACCACTGCGCCACCAGGGAAGCCCCTCAACCTCACTTCTGCCAGTAGAATCCTCCTCAAACTCAAAAGTTACCTCCTGCACTGAGTCTTCCCCATTTCCTCCCAAACGGAAGAGATCCTTCCCTTTTCTGAACGAGCAGGGGTTTTTATGGTTCTGATACGGCGAGTCTACCACATATAGTTAGTTCATCTCAGTAAACATGAATGGTACCTACTTTGTATCAGAACGGTTAGCTGCTAGGGATCAGGGCCTAAGATACAGTCTCTACTCTTCAGGAGGTCACAGTCTAGAGGGGAGATTTAACACATTTTTGCATAAATCCAGGCCCAATGACCATAACTGTTTTAATACAAGTGTCAACAACCCACTTTGGATATAGGAGATTGGGAAGGATGGCAAATTAATCTCAATGGAGTGATGAGAAAAAGCTTCATGCCAAATGCAACGTGCAGACCCTGATTGGATCTTGACTTGGACAAACCAATTGTAAAAAGACATTTGGGGACAATCAGGAAAAAGTGAACATGGATTGAATATTAGATGTTACGAAGGAATGATCGTTAATGTTTAGGTTAATAATGGTATTGTGGTTAGATTTATTTTTTTTAAGTGTTTCTCTGTTGGAAATACATACTGAAGTATTTTCAGATGAAATGAAATAATATCTGAGGTGTTCTTTAAATTATTCCAGCCAAAAAGGGGAGAAAGGAATCGATCAAACCAGAGTGGCGAAGTGGTGATAATTATGGAGGCTGGGGCTGGATGCATTAGGGCCCCTTACACTATTCTCTCCAGTTTGATGTCTGAAATTTTCCATAATCAGGACATTTCAACTGGTTTCCCTCATAGATTGTCAGCTTCTCTGGGGCCCATCCTGTGTCTGGTTCATCTTTAGGTTACAATCTCTAGCCCAGCGCTGAGACAGAACTGGTGCCAATGAGGCGTTTATAAATGTTGTTACAAATTTCTTCCGCGACCGTGACAGCCCTGCTGACTGACCATGACCAAGGGCCTGGGTGAAGGACAGCAGGAAGCGCGCGTGACCTGGAGCTGTTTTTCGGGAAAAGCGTGAAGCGAGTCAGGACGGTGGTGCACCCTTGAGGCAATGCTGCTACGGTATGTCTCCTCCTG